>NC_092190.1:1416357-1789240 GCF_043641665.1 Enoplosus armatus | reverse complement strand
TGCACAATACCAGGATACTGAAACTGAAGCACCTAAATGGAATTCAGCCATCATTCATTTTATGTTTCCGACTGTGACATGTCAAAATATCTTCTGTGGTTCCATTGTTAAGGTCTGGTTCATCTTAGGCAATAAGACTTTACAGTAGAACAGTTAACAGTTAACAAAAGCCACAGATCAGTGACAATATGACACTGTATGTTTTATACTTACACTTGACATACCACTCAATTTCTAACTCAGTACATCACGGTCATATATAAACCTAAGCCACTATACACACTGAATATACTGCATACTGCCATGTATACATGCATATACTGTACATATCCACATACATCATCTATATAAAGCACCCTGTTACATTAATCATTCAATATTTCTTCCAGCATGATCACACAATCCTACACTATTCTTGTTTACATATAGACAATCTGTTGTTGTTCATTGTTGTATTATTTATACGTATATATATGTTTATCTTCTTTCTTATATAGACATCATACCTAAATGTCTGCCTTTGTTCCGCTTTGCTGTCCTTGGTTTTCAGCCGTATTTCTATTCTGTGTAAGTAAATAAAGAGCAAAAAAACATGTGTATACATACTTGGCCTTCTTCTGATACTGACTGAAACATTACAGGCGTGGTTCAAAGAAACCAAGGAATATTGTTAGTAGGAGACATGTAGTTTGCCAGATTTAAAAAGTAGCTCAATTCTTCTTGGATCTCAGTGTTCATAGTTGTCAAACTTAAACTGTGGGTTCTGCTGAGACATGAAACTTTACCTGAAGTGGGAGACTGAGATGATGACAAGCAGGTTGAGAGCTACAGTGAGCACACAGATGGAGGGCAGCAGAAAGTTCAGGAGCACAGCTTCAGACCAAGGAAGTGTCGGCTTCTTGCAGGAGATGTTGAGGAGTTGTGGAAAACAGAACTCCGCTCCGTCCTGGGTCTCCATCATGAGAGAGAGGAGGGGGGGGGGAGAAGCTGCAGCTCTGGCAGATTTCTACCCAGAAGTCTCTGTCATACAGCTGCTTTATCTCTTTCTACCATCGTCTCCATCCCTCCCCTCCTCTCTCACTGTCTCTGTTGGACACTGATGTCCTTCCTCCCTCGCTCTACACATCCCACTATCATCTTCATCACTTGTTCTGCCTCTCTCTCTCTCTCTCTCTCATACACTTTCTGCTATCCGACCCACGTACCGGGAGCAAACATCCTGGACTCCACCCCGAGAGGAAGGGTCCCACTCGGCCACCCAGACTGAGCGAACAAAGGCCTGGACGCGTGGAGACGTTGGCCTCTCTCTCTTGTTTGGGAAAGAGCAGTGGTTGGTAGACCAGGGTGCACTGGAAATGTGATAGACCAGTGGCAGAGTTGGGGAGTGTGTTGTGCGTACATCACCAAGTTTTTGTTAGATCCCGCGTAACCCCTGGTCAGGAGGTACTGGACCAGCTCTCCGTTTAAAGGGGCCGAGTTCGCAGCCCTACCGGTATCACCTGGTTATGGTAATGAAAACTATTCAAGCTGGTGGCGAGGAGAAACGCCTCGCTACTCACTGCCTTCTTCCGAAGTCCACCCTGCGTACTCCGGTATAGCACCAGGCTAAGTAGCCCTGTACCTGATACTTTCACCGGCCACGGCTGTTAATGGCAGCTCTGCTCTTTGTGATCTTTGCACTTGGTATGGGTGCTAGGAAATGTTTTAGGAACTTGTAAAATAGGTCCCAAGGATCTGTTAATTTGATTGGCTAGAGTAACCTTTAGGTACCATGAAAGTTGTTAAACACACTTTACCTTTAAGACCGCAGTCCTTAAGACAGGATAAAGCCAATGTCCACAAATTGGGCTTCAATTGCAGTTTATGAATTTATTGCAAAAATAGGCAGGGCAAAGCATACAACTCTTGTAAATCCAATGATTGGAAAAGATTGGTAAAATAGTCGAATATTGTAATTTTATTGTAAAGCTGGCAGCTTTCTGAACAAAGTGATATAACTGCCTGCAGTATTTATACTGTTTACCTGGCAATCCTCACGTCAAAAAAAGATGGAATGATTGCTGCTGTTATATGTTATATCACCTCACCAGTAGCTGGAGTAACACTGTCATGGACTCTGCTGGAGCCTCCTGCTCCTCCTGAACCCCACCCTCCTGCTGCTCCTCCCACACACATTCCACAGCCTTTCATCTTCCAGTCAGCACCTGCCAGTTTTTTCCCTCCAGGCTCTTGGACATTTCCCCTTTTTCCCCTGTCTACCAATCACCCACCAGCCTGCTCTTCCTGACACTCAACTCCAGCTCATTTCCCAAGTACCACCAGTATTTATACTAGTCACCTTCCCTTTGTTCTCTGCCAGATCGTTGTTTGTGCTTAGCCTGCTTGGTGTCCCGCCTGTTTGAACATTTGTGACCTTTTGGATTCCGACCTGTACCTGCCTACTGGATTTTGAGCTTCTGCCTGTTTCCTTTGTACCTCTGCCTGATTTCCTCGAAGGTTTGGATTTGACCCTGGAATTGTCTGTACCTTGCAAACAAGTTAGTAAAGACATTGTGATTGCTCGACCCTCGTCTCTGTCTGCTATTCTGCGTGTGGGTTCCTTCTGATTTGTGACAGTACGATCTGGCCAGCCATTGTCCCAGCAGAATTTCAGCAGCTCTGTGCACTAGTGCACAAGCAGGGAGCTGCACTTGACTCTCAGCAGAAGGACACGGCCATGGTGACTCAGCACCTGCAAGCAATCACTGGCAATCTTGATCTCCTGACTACCCAGTTTCAGCAGCTTCAGACCCCGGTCCCAGCCAGTCAGGCTATCCCTTCTCCACCTCCGCCACCTGCTTTCCCCACTCCCCAGCAATGACCCACGCCTGCCTCCTCCCAGACACTACAGTGGTGAGCCTGGTCTTTGTCGCTCCTTTCTGTCACAATGCTCTCTGGTTTTTCAACTGCAGCCTTCCTCCTTTCCATGTGATCGTTCCCGAGTTGCCTACATTATCACTCTCTTGGATGGAAGAGTGAGAGAGTGGGGAACTTCTGGGAGGGTCTGGGAGGTCAATTAAGCGGTGCACCTCCCTGGATAGTTTTACCCAGGAAATGAGAAAGGTCTTCGACTGGTCCGCCAGTGGCAGAGAGGCAGGACGGGTTCTGTTGCAAGCACGCCAAGGGAGGAGGTCAGTTTCTGATTATGCCATTGATTTTTGCACGTTAGCTGCTAATTGTTCCTGGAACGCTGAGGCTCATTACAAACACGATTTTTGAATGGAGTTTCGGAGGCCATAAAGGATGAGCTAGTTCCCTGTGAATTACCTACCACACTAGACTCACTTATTGACCTGGCCATTCGCATTGACACCAGATTCAGATCACAAAGGCAGAAAGAGAGATTAGCCAGGCGCCCTCAGCTATCTCCCCGCAGATCGCAGACAGCAGAGCAAGCTGTGACCTCCTCAGATCCGGAGCCCATGCAGGTGGACCGAACCAGGCTGTCTCCAGCAGAGCTGCGACAACGCCTCATCACAGGTTCCTGCCTTTACTGTGGTCAACCAGGACACTATGTTGCTTACTGTCCGTTAAAAGACAACGAACACCAGTAGGGCGGGAGTTACTGGTGAGTGCCCTCCCCTTCTCCGAATCTCCTTTCCAACGCTTTCTACTAACTGCCAACCTACAGTGGAGAGACCAGCGGTTGGAGGTGGCCGTATTGCTGGACCCAGGTGCAGACGAAAGCATGGTTGACACAGCACTGGTCAGACAACTGGGCATTCTCACCCGAAGGTTACCCCAGACCATACAAGCCAATGTTCTCAATGGCTAGCCCCTAGCCAAGGTAAAATATGTAACTGAGCCTGTTACTCTCCTGGTTTCTGGTCACCACTGTGAAAAGATCCAGTTGCATCTCATAGACACTCCACAGTTTCCCATAATACTAGGCTACCCCAGGCTGGTCAAATACAATCCCCAAATTGACTGGGTAAATAAAACCATTTTGGGATGGAGCACTTACTGTTTGTCTCAGTGGCTTTCTTCAGCTCTGCCACCAGGTGGTACCATGGAACCACTGGAGGAGTTTCCGGACCTGTCGGCGGTACCTAAAGAATATCTGGACCTTAAGGCCGTGTTCAGCAAATCACGAGCCATCACCCTTCCTCCACACCGCCCATATGACTGTGCCATTGATCTGTTGTCTGGTGCGTCACCGCCTAAGGGAAGGCTCTATTCACTGACTACCCCTGAGAGGGAGGCCATGAACAAGTATATTAACAATGCTTTGTCTGCAGGCCGTATACGGCCATCCTCTTCTCCTGTGGGTGCAGGCTTCTTCTTTGTAGAGAAGGATAGTTCACTCCGACCCTGCATCGACTACCGAGGTCTCAATGATTCAACTGCTGAGAACCGTTATCCATTGCCTCTACTCCTCTCTGCTTTTGAGAACTTGCAGGGAGCGACCATCTTCTCTAAACTGGATCTCCGCAATGCGTACCACCTGGTGCGCATTCGCGAGGGGGATGAGTGGAAGACGGCCTTTAACACCCCCAGCGGACACTACGAGCACCTGGTAATGCCATTTGGATTGACCAATGCCCCAGCTGTTTTTCAAGGTCTAGTGAAGGATGTGTTAAGGGACATGATTAATAAATTTGTCTATGTTTACTTGGACGACATTCTGATATTTTCCAAGTCCCCTCTGGAGCAAGTGCAGCATGTGAGACAGGTCCTGCAACGTCTATTGGAGAACCAGCTGTATGTTAAGGCTGAGAAGTCTGACTTCCACCGGGACACGGTGTCTTTTTTGGGGTTTGTAGTGTCTGCTGGGAGATTGGAGATGGATACTGCCAGTGCTGGAGTGGCCCCAGCCAACCATCTGAAAGGACCTTCAGAAGTTCCTTGGGTTTGCTAACTTTAACCAGCGGTTTATCCATAACTACAGTTCTGTTGCAGTCCCACTAACTGCCCTGACCTCTCCCAAGGTTCCCTTTTCCTGGTCCACTGCGGCAGAGGAGGCCTTCGCCAAGCTGAAGAGAGCTTTTACCTCGGCCCCCATTCTCATCACACCTGATCCTCAGCTCCAATTTGTGGTTGAGGTGGATGCCTCTGATGTGGGAGTGGGGGCTGTCCTATCTCACCGCTCTTCCAATGATAGTAAGTTGCACCCCTGTGCTTTCTTCTCCCACCGTCTGTCTTCCACAGAAAGAAATTATGACTGGTTGTCCTCCAGGAACCTACCCCTCTGGACTGTCTCCAGAAAGTTGACTCCTAGGTTTGTTGGTCCATTTCCAGTGTCAAGAATTAATAATCCATCTGCTGTCTGTTTGCAGTTGCCCCAGACCGTTCGGAGAATCCATCCCACCTTCCATGTATCCTGCATCAAACCATCACGTACAAGCACACTCGCCCCACCCGCCAACCTTCCTCCTCCTCCTCCTCCACCCCGGCTCATCGATGGGGAGGAGGTGTACACCATCAAAAAGCTCCTCAAGCCTCGTCGTCGTGGGAGGGGCATCCAATATTTGGTAAACTGGGAGGGTTACGGCCCAGAGGAGAGGTCTTGGGTTCTTTCCAGGGACATCTACGACCCCTCCCTCATCAGAGAGTTCCACCGTCGACACCCAGATGAACCCAGTAGAATGCCTGGGGGCGTCCATCGAGGGGGGGTACTGTCATGGACTCTGCTGGAGCCTCCTGCTCCTCCTGAACCCCACCCTCCTGCTGCTCCTCCCACACACACTCCCCAGCCTTTCATCTTCCAGTCAGCACCTGCCAGTTTTTTCCCTCCAGGCCCTTGGACATTTCCCCTTTTTCCCCTGTCTACCAATCACCCACCAGCCTGCTCTTCCTGACACTTGCCTGCAGCTCATTTCCCAATTACCTCCAGTATTTATACCAGTCACCTTCCCTGTTGTTCTCTGCCAGATCGTTGTTTGTGCTTAGCATGCTTCGAATCCCGCCTGTTTGAACATTTGTGACCTTTTGGATTCCGACCTGTACCTGCCTACTGGTTTTTAAGCTTCTGCCTGTTACCTTTGGCCCTCTGCCTGATTTCCTCGAAGGTTTGGATTTGACCCTGGAATTGTCTGTACCTTGCAAACAAGTTAGTAAAGACATTGTGATCTACCCTCGTCTCTGTCTGCTATTCTGCGTGTGGGTATCTTTTGATCTTCCAACTCATGGATTTGTTTCTCAAACTAGTCGTCCCAGACCATATTATATCACCTCACCAGTAGCTGGAGTAACACAAATCTACACAAATGCAGCCCTTTGTTGAGGACTTGTATGTGCTTGCAGTGCAAAGCAACATCTCTTTAAAATGACAATACTGTGCCAATGATGGTTATGTACATAGGGGCCGCTGTGTGAAGGACAGACAAGTAGGGCCAAAGCATCTCCATAGCACCTTCTAGAAATGTATGCAAGAAAAACCCAACAGAAAGTGCTATGTGTTTGGGGATGGCAGAGAGGTTGTTGATGTCAGTGGTGTGTCATTCACAGCTCAATTTATTATCCAGGATGAGTTCAAGGTATTTGAGGCACTCCGTCATCTCAACAGTTTCTGGGAGTCTTAATGAACAGTTGTTTTGTCTTTGTTACATTCAGTTGCAGGTAATTGTTCATGCACCATTTTGAAGTGGGAGATGGAGTCTTGATAGCCTAAAACAGAGTCATTGTCATTAAGTAGTGCAGGTGTAGTCGTGCCATTGGACTATTTGAAGTATGTGGCGACAGGTGAGAAGCTGATTCAGTTATTGGTGTAAAGGGTAAACAGAAAAGGCTCAGGACACAACCTTGTGGGGCTCCGGTGTCGGTGATGATGGTTGAGGATGTTACGTTTCCAACGGATCAGGCAAGGGTACATTATGTGATCGGGTTACTGCAAGGAAAAGCTTTAGCTTGGGCCGAAGCCGTAAATACCAGTTCTGATATCTCCACGCTGAATTATGATGAGCTTACCAACAGACTTCGGAGTGTGTTTGACCATCCTGATCACTCCGGTAGCGCGAACAAACGCCTGTATAACATCTGTCAGGACCCCCGTGGCAGAATACTCTGTTGAATTCCGCACACTGGCTGCAGATGCGGGATAGAGTGACCCGTTGCTCAGATGCGCTTTTTTGAATGGCCTCGGAGAACAATTAAAAGATGAGATTGCCACTCGCGATGAGCCTCCCGATTTGGACTCTCTTATTTCTCTGGCCATAAAGATTGATAACCGGCTTTGGGAGCGTCACCGTGAGAGGGCAGGACGCTCGCCGCTTCTGTGTTTTCCTCCAGTGCGGTGCGCTACTCCGCATTCATCCTCCGGAGAAGCATCCAACTCTCCTTCCCTCACCACAGCCCTGGAGGAGCCCATGCAACTTGTGCGCATGCACCTCTCTCCGATGGAGCGGACCCGGAGAATGCTAAGAGGGGAACGTCTTTACTGCGGACAGCTCGGACATTACATCGCTGTCTGTCCAGTACGGCCAAAAGATCAGATTAAGCTAAAGATAATTTCTTCACCTCAGACTCCTATAGTTCTAGGACACCCCTGGTTGGCAAAACATAATCCACACATTGATTGGTCCAGAAATGAGATCATTAACTGGAGTAATTATTGTCTCTCCACCCGCCTGTAATCTGTGTTGCCTCCAGCAGAGGGCGCCACCAGTACACCCAACCCTGATTCCCCCTGAATTATCTTCTATTTCCTATGTATATCATGACCTGGCAGAGGTTTTTCATAAGGATCTGGCCCAATCACTACCGGCCCACCAGCCCGATGACTGCTCCACTGACCTCCTTCCAGGTGCCCCTTTGCCCACCAGCAGACTATACAATCTCTCCAGCCCTGAGAGGGAGGCATTGGAGAAATACATCAAAGAGTCTTTGGCAGCCGGTCTTATCCGTCCCTCCTAATCCCCCGTGGCAGCAGGATTTTTTTTCGTTCCAAAGAAAGACAAGACCCTCCGTCCCTGTATAGAGTATCGCGGCTAAACACCATCACAGTTAAGAACAAATACCCCTTACCTCTGATTTCTGCTGCATTCAAACCACTTCACAAGGCCACAGTGTTTTCCAAGATGGATCTCCGCAATGCATATCATCTGATCAGAATCAAGGAGGGAGATGAATGGAAAACTGCCTTCAACACCCCTTTGGGCCACTTTGAATATCTGGTAATGCCTTTTGGTCTCACTAATGCTCCTGCAGTCTTGCAGTCCCTAGTGAATGATGTCTTAAGAGATTTTTTGAACCGTTTCGTGTGCCTGGATGACATCCTCATTTTTTCTGAAAAAATGTCTGACCACATTTCCCATGTCCAACAGGTGCTGCAGAGGCTGTTGGAAAACAGACCATATGTCGAGGCGGAGAAATGTGAGTTTCATGTGGAATCAGTGAGTTTTCTGGGATATATAGTGGTGAGGGGACATCTGAAGGCAGATCCAGATAAAATCTGAGCTGTAGCAGAGTGGCCACGTCCCAGTAACCAAAAACAGCTTCAGAGATTTCTGGGTTTTGCTAACTTTTACAGACGCTTCATCCGCAACTATCGCGAAGTGGCAGCCCCCCTAACCAAACGTTGTTTGGACTGACCATAAAAATTTAGCCGACTGGATGTCCGCTAAACGACTCAATCCCAGACAGGCTCGCTGGGCTCTGTTGTTTGGCCGATTCTCCTTCACACTCACATATCGTCCTGGTTCCAGAAACGTGAAACCAGACGCACTCTCCCGGATACACAATTCTGTGACAGGAACCAGGAAAAGAGATCATATTTCTCCTGTATTAGCTTTGCTGCACTGGCTCCCTGTAAAATCTAGAATAGAGTTTAAAATCTCTTTCTGTCTATCTGTCTCTCCCCCTCCCTCTTTCTCCCTCCCCCTCTACGTCTCTCTCTCTCTCTCTCTCTCTCTCAAACCCAACCGGTCAAAGCAGATGACCGCCCACCGAGTCTGGTTCTGCTCGAGGTTTCTGCCTCTTAAAAGGATGTTTTTCCTTGCCACTGTCGCCAAAGGTCTTGCTCATGGTGGGAACTGTTGGGTCTCTGTAATAACATTATAAAGAGTCGGTCTAGACCTGCTCTATTTGTAAAGTGTCATGAGATGACTTTTTGTTGTGATTTGGCGCTATACAAATAAAACTGAACTGAATTGAATTTATTGGCTCGAGTCCCCAAACACTCCCTGGTGCAGATTGGAAGCACTCTCTTGTACCTCATCTTCCCTCTCCACCCTGCTGTATGCCTCCCTACCTATCCAAATCAAACATTATACAGACAACCCAGTAGTTCTTACCACTTTAAAAATCTGGCAGCAATTTAGCCACCATTTTAAGTTCTTAACTGCATCAACCTTGGCTCCAATATGTAATAATCATTCATCCCCCCCTTCATCTTTAGATTCATTTTTCTCCCAGTGGAACAGTAAAGGTATTAAGACTTTTCAAGACTTGTATACAGAAGGGGTGTTCGCAGATCTTTCTTATATATCATCCACATTTGGACTACAGCTTTGTATAAAACTGCATCAAAGAGCACCAGTTTCCAAAATGAATAACTCCCTCATGTCATTTGAAGATAGTGGTACAATTAAAACAAACAGGTAATTGCATTCACGTCTCTCATAGCCAGATGAATCGTACCATTACATTGGAACTCTGCCAAGAGTGCTTCTACATCCCAATGGCTTAAAGATGTTATGTTCTTTCTCAAACTTGAGAAAATAAAATATACTCTGAGAGGTTCAAGGGAAAAAAAAATTCATATAGGGCAGCCCTTTATGACCCATGTTAATGTGTTGCACCGCTTGCCCTCCGATTAATCCCAGTATGTACCTGCCCAGCTATCCATGTTTGTTTGTTAGTTTCTCCATATTTTTTATTATTTTTTTCCTGTTGACTCTGTATTTCTCTTAGGTGTGTCATCACACCCCAGCCACAGTTGTGTGTGTGTGTGTGTGTGTGTGCGGGTTAGGGTTGGGTGGGGTTCGTGACATGTGGGAGTTAGTCATTTTATTCTCTGCTTTTGATTTACATTTATTTTTCTTTTATTGTTTTTCAATTCTTTTTTAAATTATTTTTGTATCCATTTATTAAATTATTATTTTGCACTGTTGTTTTTGTACCTTAAAGGTAGAATTTAAGGTACAAAAACAACAGTTATTATATATATATATATATATATATATATATACATATATATATGTGTTACTTATATATTATAACTTTTGTCATTAATGTTACTGTTATTTACTTTTTTTGTGTTTTTCTACAAATCCTTGTGATGTTGGGAAAACTGCAATATATACTGTAACTACTGAGATGCCCCCTTTTTCATTTTGGTTAGTTAATAAAAAAGAATTATCAGAATTATCAGAAAGCAAGTCCTGCTGCTGAAAGGCTTTCCATCCCTTAATCTACGATTGATATGGTGGGTGATGCAGGGTGTGGAATTTGAATATTTCCTGTAGGTATAAAGTTGCTATCAAAAATTTCCCAGTCTATGCAGGCAAATGAACCCTGTCATTGTGTAATGGCGTCCTCCGACCACTGGCTGACGCTGTAGGTCTGGGGCTTGTGACGTTTCAGAACCTGTCTGTAATGCAGAAATAGGAAGATAACATTGTGATCTGCAAAGCCGAGTGGCGGAAGACGTATGCGTCAGTAATATTTCCACGAGTCTAGGATGTTTCCCCTTCTTGTCAGACATATTGTCCACGTATTGTTGAAATGAAGGCAGAACACTGTCGAGTCTGCAGCTGTTAAAAGTCACCAACCATAAACACTGGCACCTCTGATATCTACCCTGCATATTTTTAGCACTGTTAGCTGTTAGCTCGGCCTCCCCGAGGAGGGCGGATCTCTCTCTCTGTATTGGCTCTGAGGTTTTCTTCCATCTAACTATTAATTTGCTTTTACTTTCTCATAAAATGAAAAAAGCAGCAGAGAGAAAAACACATACAACCATCATATAATGCAACTGATGAGAACCAAATAATTATTTTGTCATAACTTGTCATAATTATTCTTTTGCCCTAAATATGCAATGAGTTACACTCTTTACATAAAACTGACAATGAGAAGAACAACGCGTGAGTTTTCTCATATACAGTTTATAAACTGTATACAGAGAGAGAAGAGAGGGCTTTCACTTCAGTTTTTGGGATTTTGAATTCAGTGAAAATCTTCGTATAGCAGATCTTGTTTTAGTCAGTCCACAGTCTCTCTACAGTATGTTGGCCTCACAGGAGCCAGGCTGCAGTATCTGAAGAGTGACAATGACTTTCATTGCTTTTCTAAACCAGGGGTAAAACAGTGCATAGATCACAGGGTTTAGACAAGAGTTACAATAGAAGAGATAGAGCATAAAGGATGCAGATGAAGTATTGAGCAAGCTGTCCCCTGCAAGAGAGACACCGTAATATGGGCAGAAACAGATTAGAAACACAAGTACAAGAACACCAAGAGTCCTGGCTGCTTTCAGCTCAGATTTCCTTGTTGGATTTACTGAACGCTGAAGTGTAGCAGCTGTGATGTGAGAGCGCATGGCACGAGCCTGAGACACAGCCACAACAAATACTCTCATATACAGAACAATGATGATAGTAACTGGAACAATAAAGGTCAAAACAAGGTCAACAACTCCTGCGATAAAGTCAGTGACAATCACACATTCTCCGTAGCAGGAATTATGAATATCTAGCTGATTCAAGTAATCGTTTATAAAGAGACTGCTGTAGAGAACAGAACAGGACCAGCACAGACAAACGGAGAGTTTAACTCTTGTCACAGTGATTCTGGTGGGGTAATGCAGAGGGTCACAAATAGCCACATAGCGATCAACTGATATGAGCACCATGTCTCCTACTGAGGCAGAGGTTATTATGTACGATGCATACACATACAAAGAGCACATGAGGTCACCATGAAACAAGCAGGATGTTTTGAGGAGGATTTCTATCGGCATCAGCAGGAGGCCCACGAGAAAGTCCGAGACAGCCAGAGAGAGGAGGAGGGTGTTGGAGGGGGTTTGGAGCTGCCTGGGTGGGGAGGGAGAAAAGCACCATTAAACCAACACGTCTTCATATCTACATGACACAACAACCATTTCAATAAAATATTCCCCCAAAAAAGTTTGAATGTTTTGTACTCCATACCACGTCTATAGTTATCATATGGTCAAGTGTAGACAATTAAAACTACTTGATTATTGAACTTAATTGTTTTGTCAGCAAGGCAGAATATCAGTCTAGTGTGTCAAGGTGCAACATTATTCAGTATTAGCTCAAAGACAAACATGTTCCCAAAAATGTTTCTGTATCTACAGTAGCTGTTGAATGTAGAGAGGAGCTGAGGAGTTAATCTCTGCCTGAAGTGGGAGACTGAGATGATGACGAGCAGGTTGAGAGCCACAGTGAGCAGAGAGATGGAGGACAGCACAACGTGGATGAGCAGTGCTTCGGACCAAGGAGTCGTGGGCTTCCTGCAGGAGGTGTTGAGGAGTTGCGGGAAGCAGAGCTCCGCTCCGTCCTCAACCTCCATCCTCGGAGATCTGCAGCTCTGACAGCTTCCTGAACAAACTGATATAACTGTTGTACTTACCTTACACCCTCTTAATTCCTCCCCTCCTCCTTCTAAGTGTCTGTTGGACTCTGATGCTCCTCCTCCCTCGCTCGATACATCACACCATCATCTTCATCACTTTCTTCACTTTCTGCAAACCCCCCGTTATTCTATACCCTTGTTTCCTCTCATTTGACCTACCTCTGTACTGCTTTTTAAAAAAACCTGATTCAAGCAGTGTTTAGACAGACAACAATGCTGCATGAGAAAAACATTTATTTCAGTGAGGCCACTCCACACAGCAGGGGTGCCAACAAAGTGGGCTCCAGGGGAAAGCGCGTATTTGTGGTGGACTATGCTGTAATGTGACCGCAGTATTTAGTTTATCTGGCAATGCTCAAGTAAAAAGAAAGGACGGAATGATTGCTGCTGTGATAACTTTATAACTTTATAAAAAAAGATTTTATAACTCACTGTAAACTGCTGTGACGTGATTTGGTGTCTGATAAGCCTTCCAACTCACGGATCTGTTTCTTAAACTAGTCTTCCCAGACCATGTTATATCGCCTCACCAGTGGTAGTAGTAACATATCTACATAATCGCAGCCCCTGGCGCAGTGCAAAGCAGCATCTCTTTAAAACTACTATACTGTGCTCATGATGGTTATGAACTATAGGGGGCCGCTGTGTGAAGGACAGACCAGTATGGCCATAGCATCTCCATAGCACCTCCTAGAAGTGTATGTCGTTTCTGTAGTGTGTAAGAAAAACCCAACAGAAAGTGCTATGTGTTTGGGGATGGCAGAGAGGTTGTTGATGTCAGTGGTGTGTCATTCGCAGCTCAATTTATTATCCAGGATGAGTTCAAGGTATTTGAGGCACTCCGTCATCTCAAAAGTTTCATTATTGGTGCAGGTGGAGTTGTGGGCTGCACTGTGTGTGCTGGGAGTCTAAATGAACAGTTGTTTTGTCTTTGTTACATTCAGTTGCAGGTAATTGTTCATGCACCATTGTGAAGTGGGAGATGGAGTCTTGATAGCCTGAAGTTATTGTCATTAAGGAGTGCAAGTGTAGTCGTGTCATCGGAGTATTTGAGCTGATTCAGTTATTGGTGTAACGGGTAGGTATGGGACCCAATTGCAGCACAGATACAGGCAGGTATGGTTGGTAAGGACTTTTATTTTCAGTATGTGCAGGGAATAATGCAGACAGGCACAACTGGAAACAGCAGCTTGAGTCTCACCACCGCACGGTTGATGACCTTCTGAATCTCGAAGGGGCCAATAAACCTGGGTGCCAACTTCTTCGACTCTACCCGCAAGGGTAAATCACGAGTGGACAACCACACCTTCTGGCCGGGCATGGTAGGTGGGGGCCTGGGTGCGGCAACGGTTGGCAGCGGTGGCGTAGCGGTCAGCGGAGTAAAGAAGAGTGGCCCGAGCTTGGATCCAGGTCCTGTGGCAGCGGCGGACGAATGCCTGGATCGACGGGCAGGACACCTCCTTTTCCACCCACAGTAGCTGCTGGGACCAGGACGAGGGGTGTTTGAACACCATGCAGCACAGAACTGTCTCCATCTCCTGGTTTTTGCGCTCGGTCTGGCCGTTGGACTGGGGGTGGAACCCGGATGACAAGGTGACGGTGGCCCCGACGAGCGTCCAGAACTCCCTCCAAAACACCGAGGTAAACTGGGGTCCCCGGTCGGAAACCACGTCGGTGGGGAGACCATGAAGGCGGAAGATGTGAAGGAGCGTGAGCGCCGCTGTTTCCTTGGCCGACGGGAGCTTGGGCAGGGGCACGAAGTGGGCCATCTTGCTGAACCGGTCGACCACTGTCAAGATGGTGGTGTGTCCCTTGGACGGTGGCAGACCAGTAACAAGACTTGTGCTGGTTGCAGACGGGGCAAGTGTTCACAAACTCCTGGGTGTTGTCTTCCAGGGTTGCCCACCAGAACCTCCGCTGCACAACCTTCTTGGTCTGCTGGATGCCCGGGTGACAGGTGAGACGGGAGTTGTGAGCCCACTGTAGGACCTCGGACCGCAGAGTGGAGGGAATGAACAGGCGGTCAGCTGGACAGGCACTGGGTCCAGGTTGGTCCTCTAGGGCTGCCTTGACTCTTTCCTCCACCTCCCAGGTGAGAGAGGTGACCCGGTGTGGAGAGAGGAGGATGGTATCAGTTCGCGGTTGCCGATGTCATAGTTTCTCTCTGCCGGGGTCAAACGTGGGGAGAAGAAGGCACAGGGATGGAGTTTCTGGTCGCCGGCTGACCGCTGAGAGAGTACTGCCCCCACCCCTACGTCGGAGGCATCCACCTCCACCGCGAACTGTCTCTCGGGGTCTGGTACTTGGAGGATGGGAGCTGACGTGAACCGGGCCTTAAGAGACAGGAAGGCCTCGTCAGCAGCAGAGGACCACCGGAGCGGAACCTTGGAGGAGGTCAGCGCCGTGAGGGGAGTGGCCATGGTGCTATAACCTGGGATGAATCTGCGGTAGAAATTGGCGAACCCCAGGAAACGCTGTAGCTGCTTGCGGGAGTCAGGAACGGGCCAGGCGGTAACAGCGGACACCTTGGCGGGGTCCATCTGTATGTTCCCTTGACCCACGATGTAACCCAGGAAGGAAACGGACGAAGAGTGGAAATCACATTTTTCGGCCTTCACAAAGAGGAAGTTCTCCAGGAGCCGCTGAAGAACTGCCTGGACATAGTGCACATGTTCCTCCTTGCTTCGGGAGAAGATCAGGATGTCGTCCAGGTAGACAAAGACGTGCTTGTTTAGCATGTCTCTGAGCACGTCATTGGCCAAAGCCTGGAAGACAGCCAGGGCGTTGGTGAGGCTGAAGAGCATCACCAGGTATTTGTAATGACCAGTAGGGGTGTTGAACGCTGTCTTCCACTCATCACCTTCCCGGATGCGGACCAAGTGGTAGGCGTTGCGCAGGTCAAACTTTGAGAAGATGGTGGCCCCCTCCATGAGCTCGAAGGCTGACGCGATGAGTGGGAGGGGGTAGGGATTCTTGACCGTGATGTTGTTGAGGCCCCAGTAATCAATGCAAGGCCGCGGGGACTTGTCCTTCTTCTCCACAAAGAAGAAGCCAGCGCCAGCGGGTGATGAAGAGGGACGGATGATGCCAGCAGCCAAGGAGTCGTTGATGTACGTCTCCGTGGCGTCTCTCTCAGGGGCGGACATAGAGTATTGCCGGCCCCTAGGAGGAGCCATGCCGGGCTGGAGGTCGATGGCGCAATTATACAGTCAATGAGGAGAAAGGGAGGTCGCCTTGGCCTTGCTGAAAACCTCACCAAAGTCTTGGTATTCCACTGGAACCCCTGACAGACCTGGCGCCGGACTGGAACGGGTGGATGGCTGGGGGGCAGCCGCCTGCTTGAGACACACTTAGTGGCAGGAACGACTCCACCCGAGGATGGACCCCGTCGCCCAGTCAATGTTGGGATTGTGGCGCTGGATAACCCAGGACGAGGGGAAGGTGAAGAGACCTTGAAGTGGCCGGCCTGGCCGCAGTAAATGCAGAGGTTGCCCTGGAGACGGCGTTCCCGTTCCTCCGGTGTGAGTCAGGTGCGGCCCACCTGCATGGGCTCAGACTGCCTCAACGGCGGACTTGTCGTGGAACCCCCAGCCTCGGGAGGGATGCAGGGTTGATTGGTCGAGCGTAGGTCTAGCTGCCCCTGTCGCCTCGCCAGGATGCGACGATCAACCCGGGACGTCAGCTCGATCAGCCCATCCAGCAAAGAGGGGAGGTCGTAGGAAACCAACTCGTCCTCTATGTAATCACCCAGCCCCAGCAGGAAGGCGTCACACTGGGCGGCGGAGTTCCATTCACTCTGATGGGCCTTGGTGCGAAAGTCGATGGCGTAGTCAGCGATGTTCCGGTCCCCCTGCCTCAGACCCAGCAGCCCTCCGGTGGCGTCCGGACCCACGGTGACCCCTCCGAACACCTTCCGGAGCTCCGTGGTGAAGGTTGGAAACAAGGAGCAGGCAGGAGTTTGTCACTCCCACTCAGCCGTTCCCCACAGGCGGGCTCTGCCAGTCAAGTGGTTAATGGTGAAAGCCACTTTAGCTTGTTCGTGGGTGAAGGTGTAGGGCTGCAGGGCAAACAGGATGGAACAGTTTGTGATGAAGGGATTGCAGCCCTCCGGATCGATCTCCAGCGCAACGCTCTGGGGTTCCCACCCGGGGCTTGGGTTAGGACGTTCTCGACCCTGTCGGGACTGAGATGAGCCGGTGTGCGCTGGGTCCATCTCTGGCCAGATTGTACTGTAACAGGTAG
Organism: Enoplosus armatus; assembly: GCF_043641665.1. NCBI lineage: Eukaryota > Metazoa > Chordata > Actinopteri > Centrarchiformes > Enoplosidae > Enoplosus > Enoplosus armatus. Next base: position 1,772,422 of record NC_092190.1, on the reverse strand, counting down.
GTATGGGACCCAATTGCAGCACAGATACAGGCAGGTATGGTTGGTAATGACTTTTATTTTCAGTACGTGCAGGGAATAATGCAGACAGGTACAACTAGAAACAATGCAGGTCTTGCTTCTGGTTGAGAAGCTTGCTTCTGGTTGAGCTAAGCGGAGCCGAACCGGGGTGGAGGTGAGTACAGGGCAGGTAGACAGTTCTGGTACTCACAACAAAGTTCCGAGGGAGCATAGGAGCCAACAGGCGAGTATGCGCACACGGTGGCGTGTGTGGCGATACTGTGAGAGTCTCTGATCCACTGAAAGCCACCGGGGAGAAGATGACTGAACTCACGCTGTGCAGAGAATCACCAAACAGACCAGGGGAGAGGCAGACAGAAACCAGGAATGGAGAGGCGAAGCTTGTGGTCTTAACTGGTATGGTTGTGGCAATGCAGAACTTAATGTAGTCAGTAAAAAAACGGGGACCCTCTTATCTAAGTTGCCATTAAAAATTTCCCAGTCTATGCAGGCAAATGAACCCTGTAATTGTGTAATGGCGTCCTCCGACCAGTGGCTGGCGCTGTAGGTCTGGGGCTTGTGACGTTTCAGAACCTGTCTGTAATGCAGAAATAGGAAGATAACATTGTGATCTGCGGGAGACGTATGCGTCAGTAATATTTCCATGAGTCCAGAATGTTTCCCCTTCTTGTCAGACATATTGTCCACGTATTGTTGAAATGAAGGCAGAACACTGTCGAGTCTGCAGCTGTTCAAAGTCACCAACCATAAACACTGGGACCTCTGATATCTACCCTGCATATTGTTAGCACTGTTAGCTATTAGCTCGGCCTCCCCGAGGAGGGCGGATCTCTCTCTCTGTATTGGCTCTGAGGTTTTCTTCCATCTAACTATTAATTTGCTTTTACTTTCTTATAAAATGAAAAAAGCAACAGAGAGAAAAACACATACATCATATAATGCAACTGATGAGAACCAAATAATTATCTTGTCATAACTTGTCATAATTATTCTTTTGCCCTAAATATGCAATGAGTTACACTCTTTACATAAAATTGACAATGATTAGAACAACGCATGAGTTTTCTCATGTACAGTTTATAAACTGTATACAGAGAGAGAAGAGAGGGCTTTCACTTCAATTTTTGGGATTTTGAATTCAGTGAAAATCTTCGTATAGCAGATCTTGTTTTAGTCAGTCCACAGTCTCTCTACAGTATGTTGGCCTCACAGGAGCCAGGCTGCAGTATCTGAAGAGTAAAAATGACTTTCATGGCTTTTCTAAACCAGGGGTAAAACAGTGCATAGATCAAAGGGTTTAGACAAGAGTTAAAATAGAACAGAAAGATCACAAATAATCCAGATGGAGTAATGAGTAAGCTGTAAGCAGCAAGAGTGACACAATAATATGGGCAGAAACATATTAGAAACACAAGTACAAGAACACCAAGAGTCCTGGCTGCTTTCAGCTCAGATTTCCTTGTTGGATTTACTGAACGCTGAAGTGTAGCAGCTGTGATGTGAGAGCGCATGGCACGAGCCTGAGACACAGCCACAACAAATACTCTCATGTACAGAACAATGATGATAGTAACTGGAACAATAAAGGTCAAAACAAGGTCAACAACTCTTGCGATAAAGTCGGCGACAACCACACATTCTCCGTAGCAGGAATTAGGAATATCTAGAGTCAAGTAATCGTTTAAAAAGAGACTGTTGTAGAGAACAGAACAGGACCAGCACAGACAAACGGAGAGGTCAGTTCTTCTCACAGTGATTCTGGTGGGGTAATGCAGAGGGTCACAAATAGCCACATAGCGGTCGGCTGATATTAGCATCATGTCTCCTATTGAGGCAGAGGTAATGATGTCTGATAAAAAATTACACAAAGAACACATGAGGTCACCAGCAAACCAGCAGGATGTTTTTAGGTGGATCACGCCCGGCATCAGCACGAGGCCCACGAGAAAGTCTGACACAGCCAGAGAGAGGAGGAGGATGTTGGTGGGGGTGTGGAGCTGCCTTGAGGGAAAGAGAAAAGAGTCAATAACCCAACAAGTCCTCATATCTAAATGACAAAATGTTGTTTCATTTCAGTGCCTTCAAAAACAATCAAGGAAAAAGGTTTTCTTTGCTGATCTGCCGCAGCAACAGGCCTTTTTCACAGCAGACATTTTGACCTGTCATAGTAGGAAAAGAACAGGTGTTACAGTACTAACATTACTGTTGTCATTATTCAAGTGTCCCAGTAAAACATAACAGCGAGACATCACCAGCATGCACAATACCAGGACCCTGAAACTGAAGCACCTAAATGGAATTCAGCCATCATTCATTTTAGGTTTTACACCTTTGTTTTTCCGACTGTGACATGTCAAAATATCTTCTGTGGTTCCATTGTTAAGGTCTGGTTCATCTTAGGCAATAAGACTTTACAGTAGAACAGTTAACAGTTAAGAAAAGCCACAGAGTGTCAGAAACCATCTGACAATGTGTGTTTTATACTTACAGTTGACATACCACTCGATTTCTAACTCAGTACATCACAGTCATATATAAACCTAAGCCACTATACACACTAAATATACTGCATACTGACATGTATACATGCATATACTGTACATATCCACATACATCATCTATATAAAGCACCCTGTTACATTAATCATTCAATATTTGTACCAGCATGATCACACCCTGCACCATTATACTATCTAGCTCAATTCTTCTTGGATCTCAGTGTTCATAGTTGTAAAACTTAAACTGTGGGTTCTGCTGAGACATGAAACTTTACCTGAAGTGGGAGACTGAGATGATGACAAGCAGGTTGAGAGCTACAGTGAGCACACAGATAAAGGGCAGCATAATCTTCAGGAGCACAGCTTCAGACCAGGGAAGTGTCGGCTTCTTGCAGGAGATGTTGAGGAGTTGTGGAAAACAGAACTCCGCTCCGTCCTGGGTCTCCATCATGAGAGAGAGGAGGAGGAGGAGGAGGAGGAGAAGCTGCAGCTCTGGCAGCTTTCTGCCCAGAACTCTCTGTCATACAGCTGCTTTATCTCTTTCTACCATCGTCTCCATCCCTCCCCTCCTCTCTCACTGTCTCTGTTGGACACTGATGTCCTTCCTCCCTCGCTCTACACATCCCACCATCATCTTCATCACTTGTTCTGCCACCCTTTTTCTCTCTCTCTCTCTCTCCTACACTTTCTGTTATTCTACACATCTTTTCTTAATCATTGTACATATCCCCCCTTAAGTGTTCTGCCTTTCTGTCCATCTTCCTTCCTGCTTCTACTTATAACTATAATGTAAATACTAACTGCACTTACACTACACTGATCACCTTTGAGTTTCGGAAGGGCCCACGTACCGGGTAGCAAACTTCCTGGACTCTACCCCGAGAGGAAGCGTCCCACTCTGCCACCCAGACTGAGCGAACCAAGGCCTGGACGCGTGGAGACGTTTGCCTCTCTCTCTTGTTTAGGGAAGAGCAGTGGTTGGTAGACCAGGGAGCACTGGAAATGTGATAGACCAGTGGCACAGATGCGGAGTGTGTTGTGTGTATACTCAACCCAAAGCAGTTGTTTTGACTAAGAGGAAGGGTTGTTGGAGGAGATGCACTGCAGGACCGTCTCCATGTCCTGATTCATGGGACTCAGGGACTTCAGACCATCATCTACATAGAAGTCGCACATCACAAAGTTCTCAATATCAGGGTCGACGTTGAACGGGCTGACCTGGACAGACTGGTGTAGGCCATGAATAGCCACTGCAGGTGAGGGGCTATTACCAGACATGGACCCTCATGCGATAATCCACAATGTCTTTGGAGAGATCACTGTCTTGAAACCAAAGAAAACGTAGGAAGTCCCTGTCATCTTCCGTTACCAAAAAACAATAGAACAAATGTTCTATAGTCCACCGTAAGGCCTGTAACGCCCAGTTAACAGCGCATTGTTGAGCGATACATACCACAGTATTGGCACTAGAATCTAACACCACTTGGATTTTTGGTTTGGGTTGGCAAGTACCATCATTCTTTTTCCTCACTGAGAAGAGGGGCTAACTCAGCATGGGCATTTTTAAACATCTTGTCCATGAAGCTGAGGAAGTGGCCTTTTATTTCACGCTTCCTCTCAAAGTTGCGATGAGACAGTTCAGTGCTTGGGGCCTGTTGTTGGGAAGCCGTTGATGTGGACACTTAAAGGGTAATGGTGCTACCCAACTGTTGCTTGAATCTTTCCATAATCCTTCATCCATCATTTTCAAGAAGGAGGCATCCTGCATCGAAGGAGCCACCTGGTTGTCATCTTTGGGCCACTTAGACACATTGCATCCCAAGTGGTCACTATCACAGGTTGATTCCTCCTTGACACGGAACATGTTCTAGCTCAGTGGTGTTTGTGTAAAAGGTGCTGATTGTCAGTGGTTTGTGGACTTTACCTAGACATACATGCCTACAATGGTCCACCCCAGATTTAACTTCTGAGCATAGGGCAGGATGTGTGAGCCATTCACCTGTTTACGGACTTTATGAACTCTGATAATGTCCCAACCCAAGAGAAGCATAAGTGGGGCTTGTGGGTCATTGTCTGGGATGAGGTGTGCCGCTGACTTTAGGTGTGCATGTTGAAGAGCCGCATTGGGGGTGGGGGGCTACGAGGCTGGGTGAAGGGATGCGGACAATGCCATCCAGACATTCCACTTCATAGCCACTGACGCTTCTTCCTGCCAGTACCTTTACTCCAGCAAATGTCTTCAACGTGAAAGGAGCACTTGGACTCTGAACACTTGACAAACTAGTGACCTGTTGCTCTGCTCGTCCAGAGTCACATACAGTTTCACTGCTTTGTTTCTGTGGCCAACTGGATATACTTTTTTCAAGAGATATTTTAGAGCAGGATTTGTCTGTAAGATTTGTGCCTCATACTTTTTTGCATTTGGTGGTAACATGAGATTGAGGTGAGGTTTCCTCCTCCTCCTCGACATGCTCTTGAGCAAGGTCCACCTGCCATGTCCAGGGTGTGGGTCTGGGACGAAGCCCTGTGTGGTGTCTTTCACTTTTAAGAACATTGAACTTTAATTTTACAGTTCCTCGAGATATGTGATGATGAAGAATAGCATTTTAAACACACATTGTTTTCTTTTAAAACATCTTGTTTTCAATGGGCTTTTCTCGGAATGCAAAACATTTACGTAGAGGGCGCAGTTTTCTATGAATGGGACACAGTTTATTCAAACTCAAGTTACAACATGTATTCCGCCTGAATGCTTTCCCCAGGAACGTAGTTTCTGACTGGGGACCTCAATTCACTTCTTGTTTCTAGAGTGAGTTTCACAGACTCCTAGGTCCCACCATCAGGCTGTCCTCAGTGTTCCACCCACAGTCCATTGGCCAGACGTACTGCATGAATCAGGAGATGGAGACGGCCCTCCAGTGCATCTCATCCAACAACCAGTCCTTGTGGTTAATACAACTGCTATGGGTTGAGTATGCGTACAACACACTGCCACTGGTCTGTCACTTTGCCAGTGAACCCACAGCGACAAACCACTGCTCCTTCCCAATCAAGAAAGTGGCCAACGCCTTCCCCCGTCCAAGGCCTTTGTTCACTGACTGTGGCTGGCGAAGTGAGACCCTTCCTCTCGGGGTAGAGTCCGGGAAGTTAGCTCCCTGTTTCATGGGCCCTTTCTCAAACTCAAAGGTGATCAACCCAGCTTCGGTTCACCTCCAACTGCCTCGGTCCATTCGGATCCATTCCACCATTATTGTTTCCAGGTTAAGCCTGTGAGGGAGTGCCAGTTATCTTCCAGTGTAAATACCAATTGAAAGTGGACAACATTAGTGCTATGGGATTACGCCATTCAGTGTAAAGTCTGTGTACATACTAACAGCAGCAAAGTAGCAATGTGTGCATGGACTTAGCACAGAGTTTATGTGCCCGGAATCAGAATGGGATCTAATCGATTTACCCAGGCTTAGGGCCTCTATCCACAGAGCGTTTTTCTCTGGCAGAAAAGCGCTACTAGGGAGGTGGGATGAAGGCTTGTGCTGTGAAAGTAAAAACGCTGCATGTCGGTTTTGCTTCTATGACAACAATATCTAAACGCTATGTTAAGGGGTTTACTACACAGCTAACAACGTGTAGGGTGATAAAAGCTTCAGAAGAACAACATCACTGGAGTCTGGAAGGGCCTTAGACCCATCTCTGGTAATAGGGAACCCAGCTCCCAGCCTCTGGGGGAGTGGGTGAATGATCTGAACATCTTCTTCAACAGATTTGATCAGGCATCTGCCCACCCCGCGGCCCAGTCCACTCTGCTGCAACCCCCATTGTCTACACCCCCAGCATACAGCCCCCCTGCTCCAATCTGTCCCTCACAACAAACCAGGTGAGGAATGAACTCAGGAGGATCAAGGCGTGGAAGGCTGCGGGTCCCGGCGGTGTCAGCTCAAGGCTCCTCCAGTCCTGTGTAGTCCAGCTGAGCCTGAGGCTGGAAAGAGTACCACAGCTGTGGAAAACATCCCGCGTGGTACCAGTGCCAAAGACCAGACCCAGCTCCCCAAGGACTTCAGCAGCTACAGGCTACAGTTGTTTTTTACTTTTAGTAGCTTTTTTTTATAACAGTCTTTATTGTTCTTATTTATTATATCTTGATTTTCTACTTATGTCTCTATTGCACTCTCCTGTACGCTGCTGGAACAAAGCAAATTTCCCCACTGAGGGATCAATAAAGGATTATCTGATCTTATCTTATCTTATTACTGAAAACATATTTCACAGGTCATGTGAAGCTGACACTGAGCATAGTTTCCCTTCACTTCTCTTTTTATGCACATTTTCAATTTACACATAAAACATACACATTTTGGATTTCTGAATTCACACACTGAACAACATGATCAAATTAATGAGCAGATCTTCTGTATCTGCAGTAGCTGTTGAATGTAGAGAGGATGTTATTCTCTACCCTTGTTTCCTCATTTGTCCTACGTCGATACTGCTTTTTTAAAAACTGATTTAAGCAGTGTTTAGACAGACAACAATACTGCATTGGAAAAACATTTATTTTAGTGAGGCCACTCCGCACAGCAGGGGTGCCAACAAAGTGGGCTCCAGGGGAAAGCGCACATTTGTGGTGGACTATGCTGTAATGTGACCGCAGTATTTAGACTGTTTATCTGGCAATGCTCAAGTAAAAAAAAGGAGGGAATGGTGCTCCGACCACTGGCTGACGCTGTAGGTCTGGGGCTTGTGACGTTTCAGAACCTGTCTGTAATGCAGAAATAGGAAGATAACATTGTGATCTGCAAAGCCGAGTGGCGGGAGACGTATGCGTCAGTGATATTTCCATGAGTCCAAGATGTTTCCCCTTCTTGTCAGACATATTGTCCACGTATTGTTGAAATGAAGGCAGAACACTGTCGAGTCTGTCACCAACCATGAACACTGGGACCTCTGATATCTACCCTGCATATTGTTATCACTGTTAGCTCGGCCTCCCCGAGGAGGGCGGATATCTCTCTCTGTATTGGCTCTGAGGTTTTCTTCCATCTAACTATTAATTTGCTTTTACTTTCTTATAAAATGAAAAAAGCAACAGAGAGAAAATCACATACAATTCTCATATACAGTTTATAAACTGTATACAGAGAGAGAAGAGAGGGCTTTCACTTCAGTTTTGGGGATTTTGAATTCAGTGAAAATGTTCGTATATCAGTTTTAGTCAGTCCACAGTCAATCTACAGTATGTTGGACTCACAGGAGCCAGGCTGCAGTATCTGAAGAGTGACAATGACTTTCATTGCTTTTCTAAACCAGGGGTAAAACAGTGCATAGATCAAAGGGTTTAGAAAAGAGTTAAAATAGAAGAGAAAGGTCACAAATAATCCAGATGGAGTATTGAGCATACTGTCAGCAGCAAGAGTGACACAATAATATGGGCAGAAACATATTAGAAACACAAGTACAAGAACACCAAGAGTCCTGGCTGCTTTCAGCTCAGATTTCCTTGTTGGATTTACTGAACGCTGAAGTGTAGCAGCTGTGATGTGAGAGCGCATGGCACGAGCCTGAGACACAGCCACAACAAATACTCTCATGTACAGAAAAATGATGATAGTAACTGGAACAATAAAGGTCAACACAAGGTCAAAAGCTCCTGTAATATAGTCAACGACAACCACACATTCTCCGTAGCAGGAAATATGACTGTCTGGTTGACTCAGGTCATCCTTTGAAAGGAGAATGCCGTACAAAAAAGACCAGAACCAACACAGACAAACAGAGAGTTCAGTTCTTCTCACAGTGATTCTGGTGGGGTAATGCAGAGCGTCACAAATAGCCACATAGCGGTCGGCTGATATGAGCATCATGTCTCCTATTGAGGCACAGGTTATGGTGTATGCTATTACACTAGAGAAAGAACACATGAGGTCACCAGCAACCCAGCAGGATGTTTTTAGGTGGATCACGCCCGGGATCAGCACGAGGCCCACAAGAAAGTCTGACACAGCCAGAGAGAGGAGGAGGATGTTGGTGGGGGTGTGGAGCTGCCTCGAGGGAAAGAGAAAAGAGTCGATAATCCAACAAGTCCTCATATCTAAATGACAAAATGTTGTTTCATTTCAGTGCCTTCAAAAACAATCAAGGAAAAAGGTTTTCTTTGCTGATCTGCCGCAGCAACAGACCTTTTTCACAGCAGATATTTTGACCTGTCATAGTAGGAAAAGAACAGGTGTTACAGTACTAACATTACTGTTGTCATTATTCCCAGTAAAACATAACAGCGAGACATCACCAGCATGCACAATACCAGGACCCTGAAACTGAAGCACCTAAATGGAATTCAGCCATCATTCATTTTATGTTTTACACCTTTGTTTTTCCGACTGTGACATGTCAAAATATCTTCTGTGGTTCCATTGTTAAGGTCTGGCTCATCTTAGGCAATAAGACTTTACAGTCGAACAGTTAACAGTTAAGAAAAGCCACAGAGTGTCAGAAACCATCTGACACTGTATGTTTTATACTTACAGTTGACATACCACTCGATTTCTAACTCAGTACATCACAGTCATATATAAACCTAAGCCACTATACACACTGAATATACTGCATACTGCCATGTATACATGCATATACTGTACATATCCACATACATCATGTATATAAAGCACCCTGTTACATTAATCATTCAATATTTCTTCCAGCATGATCACACCCTGCACCATTATACTATGTAGCTCAATTCTTCTTGGATCTCAGTGTTCATAGTTGTAAAACTTAAACTGTGGGTTCTGCTGAGACATGAAACTTTACCTGAAGTGGGAGACTGAGATGATGACAAGCAGGTTGAGAGCTACAGTGAGCACAGAGATGGAGGGCAGCAGAATATTCAGGAGCACAGCTTCAGACCAGGGAAGTGTCGGCTTCTTGCAGGAGATGTTGAGGAGTTGTGGAAAACAGAACTCCGCTCCGTCCTGGGTCTCCATCATGAGAGAGAGGAGGAGGAGGAGGAGGAGGAGGAGAAGCTGCAGCTCTGGCAGCTTTCTGCCCAGAACTCTCTGTCATACAGCTGCTTTATCTCTTTCTACCATGGTCTCCATCCCTCCCCTCCTCTCTCACTGTCTCTGTTGGACACTGATGTCCTTCCTCCCTCGCTCTACACATCCCACCATCATCTTCATCACTTGTTCTGCCACCCTTTTTCTCTCTCTCTCTCTCTCTCTCTCTCTCTCATACACTTTCTGTTATTCTACACATTTTTTCTTAATCATTGTACATATCCCCCCTTAAGTTTTCTGCCTTTCTGTCCATCTTCCTTCCTGCTTGTATTTATAACTATAATGTAAATACTAACTGCACTTACAGTACACTGATCACCTTTGAGTTTGGGAAGGGCCCACGTACCGGGTAGCAAACTTCCTGGACTCTACCCCGAGAGGAAGCGTCCCACTCTGCCACCCAGACTGAGCGAACCAAGGCCTGGACGCGTGGAGACGTTTGCCTCTCTCTCTTGTTTAGGGAAGAGCAGTGGTTGGTAGACCAGGGAGCACTGGAAATGTGATAGACCAGTGGCAGAGATGCGGAGTGTTTTGTGTGTATATTCAACCCAAAGCAGTTGTTTTGACTAAGAGGAAGGGTTGTTGGAGGAGATGCACTGCAGGACAGTCTCCATGTCCTGATTCATGGGACTCAGGGACTTCAGACCATCATCTACATAGAAGTCGCACATCACAAAGTTCTTAATATCAGGGTCGACGTTGAACTGGCTGACCTGGACAGACTGGTGTAGGCCATGAATAGCCACTGCAGGTGAGGGGCTATTACCAGACGTGGACCCTCATGCGATAATCCACAATGTCTTTTGTAGAGATCACTGTCTTGAAACCAAAGACAACGTAGGAAGTCCCTGTCATCTTCCGTTACCAAAAAACAATAGAACAAATGTTCTATAGTCCTCCGTATGGCCTGTAACGCCCAGTTAACAGCGCATTGTTGAGCGATACATACCACAGTATTGGCACTAGAATCTAACACCACTTGGATTTTTGGTTTGGGTTGGCAAGTACCATCATTCTTTTTCCTCACTGAGAAGAGGGGCTAACTCAGCATGGGCATTTTTAAACATCTTGTCCATGAAGCTGAGGAAGTGGCCTTTTATTTCACGCTTCCTCTCAAAGTTGCGATGAGACAGTTCAGTGCTTGGGGCCTGTTGTTGGGAAGCCGTTGATGTGGACACTTAAAGGGTAATGGTGCTACCCAACTGTTGCTTGAATCTTTCCATAATCCTTCATCCATCATTTTCAAGAAGGAGGCATCCTGCATCGAAGGAGCCACCTGGTTGTCATCTTTGGGCCACTTAGACACATTGCATCCCAAGTGGTCACTATCACAGGTTGATTCCTCCTTGACACGGAACATGTTCTAGCTCAGTGGTGTTTGTGTAAAAGGTGCTGATTGTCAGTGGTTTGTGGACTTTACCTAGACATACATGCCTACAATGGTCCACCCCAGATTTAACTTCTGAGCATAGGGCAGGATGTGTGAGCCATTCACCTGTTTACGGACTTTATGAACTCTGATAATGTCCCAACCCAAGAGAAGCATAAGTGGGGCTTGTGGGTCATTGTCTGGGATGAGGTGTGCCGCTGACTTTAGGTGTGCATGTTGAAGAGCCGCATTGACTGCGACAGCAAGACTGCGACAGCTGAGGTTGGAAAAGGAAGAGGCGTTTAAGAGTGGCAACAGAGCAGAGTTTAAGGAAGCCAAGTACAAGTTTAGCAAGGCGGTGAGGGAAGCTAAACAACTGTACTCAGAGAGACTACAAGACCAGTTCTCCTCCAACGACTCTGCTTCTGTGTGAAGGGGGCTCAGGCAGATCACCAACTACAAGCCAAGAGCCCCCAACTCTGCTAACGACCGACGCCTCGCCAACAGCCTCAACGACTTCTACTGTCGTTTTGAAAGACAATGGGACAGTCCTGACAGCATCCCCCACACCATCACCCACCAGCTCCAGCCCAACAGCCCCAACCCCCTCATCACACCTGGGGCTGAACTCTCACACCTCTTACCACCACAGCTGCCCCCCACAGTGCCCCCCACTCCTCCAGCATCGACACCTCTGTCTGTCCTTGAAAGAGATGTGAACAGACTCTTCAAGAGACAAAACCCGCGTAAAGCTGCTGGACCAGACTCCATCTCCCCATCCTGCCTGAAGCGCTGCGCCGATCAGCTGTCTCCGGTGTTCACGGACATCTTCAACACCTCACTGGAGACATGCCACGTGCCAGCCTGCTTCAAGGCCTCCACCATCATCCCCGTCCCCAAAAAACCAGGGACCACAGGATTAAATGACTACAGACCCGTCGCCCTGACCTCTGTGGTCATGAAATCATTTGAACGCCTGGTCCTGTCCCACCTCAAATCCATCACAGACTCTCTGCTGGACCCCCTGCAGTTCGCCTACAGAGCCAACAGGTCTGTAGACGACGCCGTCAACCTGGCTCTACACTTCATCCTCCAGCACCTGGACTCCGCAGGATCCTATGCCAGGATCCTGTTTGTGGACTTCAGCTCTGCCTTCAACACCATCGTCCCGGCTCTTCTTCAGGACAAGCTCTCCCAGCTCAACGTGCCTGACCCCACCTGCAGGTGGATCACAGATTTCCTGTCTGACAGGAAGCAGCACGTGAAGCTGGGGAAACACGTCTCAGACTCGCGGACGATCAGCACCGGCTCCCCTCAAGGCTGCGTTCTTTCTCCACTACTCTTCTCCCTGTACACCAACAGCTGCACCTCCAGTCACCAGTCCGTCAAGCTCCTGAAGTTCGCGGACGACACCACCCTCATCGGACTCATCTCTGGTGAGGATGAGTCTGCCTACAGGTGGGAGATTGACCACCTGGTGACCTGGTGCAACAGCAACAACCTGGAGCTTAACGCTTCAAAGACAGTGGAGATGGTTGTTGACTTTAGGAAGAGCGCAGCCCCACCCGCCCCCATCACCCTGTGTGACTCTCCAGTGGACACTGTGGAGTCCTTCCGTTTCCTGGGCTCCATCATCAGCCAGGACCTCCGGTGGGAGCTGAACATCAGCTCCCTCATCAAGAAAGCCCAACAGAGGATGTACTTCCTGAGGCAGCTGAGGAAGTTTAACCTGCCACAAATGATGCTGGTTCACTTCTACACTACCATCATAGAGTCCATCCTCACCTCCTCCATCACCGTCTGGTACGCTGCTGCCTCCACCAAGGACAGACGCAGACTGCAGCGTATCATCCGCTCTGCAGAGAGGGTGATCGGCTGCAACCTCCCATCTCTTCAGGACCTGTACTCCTCCAGGACCCTGAGGAGAGCCAGGAAGATCGCTGCTGACCACTCCCACCCCGGACACCATCTGTTCGACCCCCTCCCCTCTGGCAGGAGGCTGCGGTCCATCAGGACCAAAACCTCCCGCCACAAAAACAGTTTCTTCCCCTCTGCAGTCAACCTGACAAACTCTCACTGACACCCCCCCGAACACTACCACAAGCTATACAAGCTATACGTTATATTAACGTACATCACCCCTGTCCCCACTGCGTTACATTAACGCACCCACCCCCTACTGGACACTTTATCTGGACACTTTACTTTATTCTGGTCACTGCACTGTTGTTATTTATCTTATCTTATTTTTATTTTTATTCTTATTGTTATTTTAGCTTTTATATTCTACTTATTTGTTATCAAAACAATAGCACCTTCAGACCACAGCAAATTCCTTGTAATGTATGTTACTTGGCAATAAACAGTTTCTGATTCTGATTCTGATTCTGATTGGGGGTGGGGGGCTACGAGGCTGGGTGAAGGGATGCGGACAATGCCATCCAGAGATTCCACTTCATAGCCACTGACGCTTCTTCCTGCCAGTACCTTTACTCCAGCAAACGTTTTCAACGTGAAAGGAGCACTTGGACTCTGAACACTTGACAAACTAGTGACCTGTTGCTCTGCTCGTCCAGAGTCACATACAGTTTCACTGCTTTTTTTCTGTGGCCAACTGGATATACTTTTTTCAAGAGATATTTTAGAGCAGGATTTGTCTGTAAGATTTGTGCCTCATACTTTTTTGCATTTGGTGGTAACATGAGATTGAGGTGAGGTTTCCTCCTCCTCCTCGACATGCTCTTGAGCAAGGTCCACCTGCCATGTCCAGGGTGTGGGTCTGGGACGAAGCCCTGTGTGGTGTCTTTCACTTTTAAGAACATTGAACTTTAATTTTACAGTTCCTCGAGATATGTGATGATGAAGAATAGAATTTTAAACACACATTGTTTTCTTTGAAAACATCTTGTTTTCAATGGGCTTTTCTCGGAATGCAAAACATTTACGTAGAGGGCGCAGTTTTCTATGAACGGGACACAGTTTATTCAAACTCAAGTTACAACATGTATTCCGCCTGAATGCTCTCCCCAGGAACGTAGTTTCTGACTGGGGACTTCAATTCACTTCTTGTTTCTAGAGAGAGTTTCACAGACTCCTAGGTCCCACCATCAGGCTGTCCCCATTGTTCCACCCACAGTCCATTGGCCAGACGTACTGCATGAATCAGGAGATGGAGACGGCCCTCCAGTGCATCTCATCCAACAACCAGTCCTCGTAGTCAATACAACTGCTATGGGTTGAGTATGCGTACAACACACTGCCACTGGTCTGTCACTTTGCCAGTGAACCCACAGCGACAAACCACTGCTCCTTCCCAATCAAGTTCAATCAAATCAATCATGTTTTTCTCTGGCAGAAAAGCACTACTAGGGCGCTGGGATGAAGGCTTGTGCAGTGAAAGTAAAAACGCTGCATGTCGGTTTTGCTTCTATGACAACAATATCTAAACGCTATGTTAAGGGGTTTACTACTACTACTACTGGGTGGCATGGTGGCGCAGTGGTTAGCACTGTCGCACGGGAGGTAAAGTTGGTTAGAGCGGGTTGGGGGTTCAATCCCCGGCTGCCCCCGTCATGTCGAAGTGTCCTTGAGCAAGACACTGAACCCTAAGTTGCTCCCGATGGAGACCAGCACCTTGCATGGCAGCTCGGTCACCATTGGTGTGTGAATGTGTGAGTGAATGGGTGAATGAGACTCAGCTGTAAAGCGCTTTGGGAACCGTGAAGGTTGAAAGGCGCTATATAAGTGAGATCATTTACCATTCATTTACTACACAGCTAACAACGTATAGGGTGATAAAAGCACAACACCAGCAACATTCAGTGTCCGGCCGATCTTCTCCCACAAATGGGCTTTTCTGTCTCTTCTTTCTTTTGTCATTTTACAATCTCCCTTCTGAAAGTAACAGCACATGTATTCACAATGTGCTGTTACAAAAAGAGGGCAAGTGTGTAATGTCCAGTCCTGTTCGTTATTCTGTTTTGTCTTATTCTGTGTTTTGTGTTGCACATTTCCTGTTTTATTTTGTCGTTTTTACCTCTCCTCTCGTTTCAGACACTTCACTTCCTGCCCTTGTGTGTTTCCCGCCTTCGTGATTACCTGCCCCCGCCCTAATTAGTTTCACCTGGTCCTAATTAGTCATCACCTGTGTGTATTTAACCTGTGTTCTCCCCTCCTTCTGGGCCACTTTGTCCTTGTCCTTTGTGCAAGCATTCCAGCGATCCCCTAGTGCATGGGTCACTAATAGGCGGACCGCGGTCCGAGTCTGGACCCAGATGCCGTCCTACACGGACCCGGACCTATAATCAATAAATTATTAAGGGATTTTAAATTTTGACAGGGCACTTCTATTTTAACCAGCGCAGCTTTTCTGAAGAATCAGAATCAGAAACTGTTTATTGCCAAGTAACATACATTACAAGGAATATGCTGTGGTCTGAAGGTGCTATTGTTTTGATAACAAATAAGTAGAATATAAAAGCTAAAATAAGAATAAGAATAAAAATAAAAATGAGATAAGATAAATAACAACAGTGCAGTGACCAGAATAAAGTAAAGTGTCCAGGTAAAGTGTCCAGTAGGGAGTGGGTGTGTTAATGTAGCGCAGGGGGGACAGGGGTGATCTACGTTAATATAACGTATAAGTAGTGTTCGTGTTCGGGGGGGGGGGGGGGGGGGGGGGTTGACTGCAGAGGGGAAGAAACTGTTTTTGTGGCGGGAGGTTTTGGTACTGATGGACCGCAGCCTCCTGCCAGAGTGCAGGGGGTCGAACAGATGGTGTCCGGGGTGGGAGGGGTCGGCAGCGATCTTCCCTGCTCTCCTCAGGGTCCTGGAGGAGTACAGGTCCTGAAGAGATGAGAATTGCAGCCGATCACCCTCTCTGCAGAGCGGATGATACGCTGCAGTCTGCGTCTGTCCTTGGTGGAGGCAGCAGCGTACCAGACGGTGATGGAGGAGGTGAGGATGGACTCTATGATGGCGGTGTAGAAGTGAAGCAGCATTGTTTATGGCAGGTTAAACTTCCTCAGCTGCCTCAGGAAGTACATCCTCTGTTGGGCTTCCTTGATGAGGGAGCTGATGTTCAGCTCCCACCGGAGGTCCTGGCTGATGATGGAGCCCAGGAAACGGGAGGACTCCACAGTGTCCACTGGAGAGTCACACAGGGTGATGGGGGCGGGTGGGGCTGCGCTCTTCCTGAAGTCTACAACCATCTCCACTGTCTTTGAAGCGTTAAGCTCCAGGTTGTCGCTGTTGCACCAGGTCACCAGATGGTCAGTCTCCCACCTGTAGGCAGACTCACCCTCTCCAGAGATTAGTCCGATGAGGGTGGTGTCGTCCGCAAACTTGAGGAGCTTGACGGACTGGTGACTGGAGGTGCAGCTGTTGGTGTACAGGGAGAAGAGTAGAGGAGAAAGAACACAGCCTTGAGGGGAGCCGATGCTGATCGTCCGCGAGTCTGAGACGTGTTTCCCCAGCTTCACGTGCTGCTTCCTGTCAGACAGGAAATCTGTGATCCACCTGCAGGTGGGGTCAGGCACGTTGAGCTGGGAGAGCTTGTCCTGAAGAAGAGCCGGGACGATCGTGTTGAAGGCAGAGCTGAAGTCCACAAACAGGATCCTGGCATAGGATCCTGCAGAGTCCAGGTGCTGGAGGATGAAGTGTAGAGCCAAGTTGACGGCGTCATCTACAGACCTGTTGGCTCTGTAGGCGAACTGCAGGGGGTCCAGCAGAGGGTCTGTGATGGATTTGAGGTGGGACAGGACCAGGCGTTCAAATGATTTCTTGACCACAGAGGTCAGGGGCGACGGGTCTGTAGTCATTTAATCCTGTGGGCCCTGGTTTTTTGGGGACGGGGATGATGGTGGAGGCCTTGAAGCAGGCTGGCACGTGGCATGTCTCCAGTGAGGTGTTGAAGATGTCCGTGAACACCGGAGACAGCTGATCGACGCAGCGCTTCAGGCAGGATGGGGAGATGGAGTCTGGTCCAGCAGCTTTTCGTGGGTTTTGTCTCTTGAAGAGTCTGTTCACATCTCTTTCAAGGACAGAGGTGTCGATGCTAGAGGAGTGGGGGGCACTGTGGGGGTAAGAGGTGTGAGAGTTCAGCCCCAGGTGTGATGAGGGGGTTGGGGCTGTTGGGCTGGAGCTGGTGGGTGATGGTGTGGGGGATGGTGTCAGGACTGTCCCATTGTCTTTCAAAGCGACAGTAGAAGTCGTTGAGGCTGTTGGCAAGGCGTCGGTCGTTAGCAGAGTTGGGGGCTCTTGGCTTGTAGTTGGTGATCTGCCTGAGCCCCCTCCACACAGACGCAGAGTTGTTGGAGGAGAACTGGTCTTGTAGTCTCTCTGAGTACAGTCGTTTAGCTTCCCTCACAGCCTTGCTAAACTTGTACTTGGCTTCCTTAAACGCTGCTCTGTTGCCACTCTTAAACGCCTCTTCTTTTCCAACCTCAGCTATCGCAGTCTTGCTCTGAACCAGGGTTTGTCATTGTTGTAACTCACCCTGGTCCGAGTTGGTACGCAGCAGTCCTCACAGAAGCTGATATATGAAGTCACAGCCTCTGTGTACTCATCCAGACTGTTGGTAGCAGTCCTGAAAACATCCCAGTCAGTACAGTCCAAACACGCCTTCAGGTCCTCTGCAGCTTCACTGGTCCATTTCTTCGAAGTTCTCGCAACAGGCTTAGAAAGTTTTAATTTCTGCCTGTATGCGGGAATCAGGTGGACCATGTCGTGGTCAGAGTGTCCCAGTGCAGCGCGGGTGACGGCGTGAAAAGCGTTACTGACTGTGGTGTAACAGTGATCCAGAGTGTTCCCCTCCCTGGTGGGGCATTTAATAAACTGTTTGTGTTTTGGGAGTTCATGTCTGAGGTTACCTTTGTTAAAGTCACAGAGGACAATAACTAAGGAGTCCAGGTTGGTCCACTCCGTTTCCAGTATCTGGTCGGCGAATGTGCACTGTGCGTCCTGCGCGTTGGCCTCCGGTGAAATTTAAACACCGACCAGAATGAATGAAGTGAACTCACGGGGGAGTAGTAGGGTTTACAGTTAATGAAAAAGGTTTCCAGGGAAGGAGAGCAATGCCGTCGGATCACTGTCACCTGAGCGCATGTTAGAGAGAAATATTCCGCGCAGCGATGTGCGTTGTCCTCGCCGGCGAAGACGCACGAGCGCACCGGCACGTTTCCCTCTACGTCGACGTAGAGCTGCAATGGCGAGAGCCCCTTTGACCAGAACGTCCCATAAAACAGTTAAAGGTGCAAGAAATTCGGGAAACAAATCCACTGGAGTTGTTCCCCTGATGTTCATGAGCTCTTCTCTGGTGAAAGAGCTCCGTGAACCAAAACAAGAAACGCTATTTACAAACAAAACAAGGCAAAACAATGTGCTCCAACATTCGGCTGCAGAAGCAGTCCCAAGATCTTTGACTCTCTTTCAGAAGCCCTGTGCTGGATCATCACTAACAACTACAGACTCCCTTACATACTCCATCTTCCCCTCCTCACCTCGGGCTTACTACTCTCACGACAGCTTTCTCAGACCTTGCTGTCCCTTTTTCCAATGAGAAAACCTTGGGGCCTAGCACCTCCATGGAGTTCATAGGTATCACCCTGGACTCAATCTCCTTTCAGGCATCTCTGCCCTCAGCAAAAATACAGAGGCATCACTCTGCTTCTTTCGAACTATCCCCTGGCAGACAGATGCACCAAACGTAAGCTAGTAGCCCTCCTTGGCCACCTCAATTATGCCATTCGCATAATCCCACGAGCAAAATCTTTCCTGTCCAGCCGTTGCTGGTAAACTTTAACTAAAGCTGCCCCTCTCTCCACGAAAGAGAGGTGTTGGATGATGCATACAAAATGAAAATGCATCTGTGGCAACATTTCCTGTCTTCTTGGAATGGCATTTCCTTCTTTTACAACGACTTCATTGCTCAGTCCGAGGACATTCAACTCTACACAGATGCAGCTGGTTGATGGAGGAGATGGTTTGCTTCCGCTCGGCCCCCAGAGTTAAAATCTCTCGACTCTGGATCCCATTTTCCTTCTTCCGCACTTCGCGAGCTATACCCCACCGCCACTCTTTGGGGGCTTGAATGGTCCAGGAAATCCTTACTCACCCACTCTGATAACACTACAGTTGTAGAAATCCTAAACAAAGGTCGATCTCGTTCTCCAGCCATCATACAATTCCTGCGCAGACTCACATTAATCTCAGCTCAGTTCATCCTCAGGGCAGCCCATGTTCCTGGTTATCACAACAGCTTCGCTGATTCATTATCTCGTTTCTCATTTCAGATATTCAGACACTTGGCCCCAGAATTAGATTTTCATCCCACACCAGTTCCACTGTTTTCAGCCACAACATTGCACTAGCTCCACAGCTGGAAAACCTCTGTAACAGCTTCACTCCAAGTACTCTCTCAGCCTACCTAACCGGCTGGAATTGTTTCAAGGCATACCACACAGCATATAACCTGCCATTTCCTTCTCTGGACGTCATGTCCATGTGCTCTGCACTGATAACCCACGCCCATTCCATCCAAAAAAATCCGGTCCTCCACTATCCAGCAAGGCAGAATATAAGTCTAGTGTGTCAAGGTGCAACATTATTCAGTATTAGCTCAAAGACAAAAATGTTCCAAAACAATGTTTCTGTATCTACAGTAGCAGTTGAATGTAGAGAGGAGCTGAGTTAATCTTTGCCTGAACTCAGATGATGACGAGGAGGTTGAGAGCTACTGTGAGCAGAGAGATGGAGGACAGCACAAGATGAATGAGCAGTGCTTCGGACCAAGGAGTCATGGGCTTCCTGCAGGAGGTGTTGAAGAGTTATGGAAAGCAGAGCTCCGCTCCATCCTTAATCGCCATCCTCACAGATCTGCAGATAGCTGCAGCTCTGGCAGCTTTCTGCCCAGAACTCTCTGTCATACAGCTGCTTTATCTCTTTCTACCATCGTCTCTATCCCTCCCCTCCTCTCTCACTGTCTCTGTTGGACACTGATGTCCTTCCTCCCTCGCTCTACACATCCCACCATAATCTTCATCACTTGTTCTGCCATCCTCTCTCTCTCTCTCTCTCTCTCTCTCTCTCTCTCATACACTTTCTGTTATTCAGCCCACGTACCGGGAGCAAACTTCCTGGACTCCACCCCGAGAGGAAGGGTCCCACTCGGCCACCCAGACTGAGCAAACAAAGGCCTGGACACGTGGAGACGTTGGCCTCTCTCTGTTGTTTGGGGAAGAGCAGTGGTTGGTAAACCAGGGAGCACTGGAAATGTGACAGACCAGTGGCAGAGTTGCGGAGTGTGTTGTGCATATACTCAACCCAAAGCAGTTGTTTTGACTAAGAGGAAGGGTTGTTGGAGGAGATGCACTGCAGGACCGTCTCCATGTCCTGATTCATGGGACTCAGGGACTTCAGACCATCATCGACATAGAAGTCGCACATCACAAAGTTCTTAATATCAAGGTTGACGTTGAACTGGCTGACCTGAACAGACTGGTGTAGGCCATGAATTGCCGCTGCAGGTGAGGGGCTATTACCAGACGTGGACCCTCATGCAATAATCCACAATGTCTTTGGAGAGGTCACTGTCATGAAACCAAAGAAAACGTAGGAAGTCCCTGTCATCTTCCGTTACCAAAAACCTGTAGCGCCCAGTTAACAGCACATTGTTGAGCGATATATACCATAGTATTGGCACTAGAATCTAACACCACTTGAAGTTTGGGTTGGTAAGTACCATCATTCCTTTTCCTCACTGAGAAGAGCAGGCTACCTCAGCATGGGCATTTTTAAACATCTTGTCCATGAAGCTGAGGAAGTGGCCTTTTATTTCATGCTTCCTCTCAAAGTTGCACCTGAGAGACATGAGACAGCTCAGTGCTTGGGGCCTGTTGTTGGGAAGCCGTTGATGTGGACACTTAAAGGGTAATGGTGCTACTCACCTGTTGCTTGAATCTTTCCGCAATGCTTCGTCCATCATTTTCAAGAAGGAGGCATCCTGAATCGAGTCACCTGGTTGTCATCTTCGGGCCACTTAGACACATTGCATCCCAAGTGGTCACCGTCACAGGTTGATTTCTCCTCTCCACTTCTCCCAATGTTGGGGGTGATTGGTGTCCTGGATACGGAACATGTTCTAGCTCAGTGGTGTTTGTGTAGAACAGGGGTGTCCAATACGTCGATCGCGATCTACCGGTCGATCGCGAAGGTAGTGTGGGTAGATCGCATGGCATTAAAGAAATAGACGTCAGCCTATCATCCATCCTCACTATGAAATTTGTCACTTGATTGACATACAGGGCAGCCAGTCTGACATCTGATCTTTTCTGACACATGGGTCACCACGCATGCGCGTACAAGCGCGCCAAGTGCAGAAAAACAAGCTGCCAAGTTTATTAAGTCCAAATACCGTTTCACCTTCGCTGATGATCATTTGGAAGTGTGCTACTGTCCGGACTATGCATCCCTGGCTGATTGCATTCAGTGCAAGTCATTGTCAGTAAGGTAATGACAAAAAATGTACAGAGTTATATTGTGCAATATGGGTTCATGTAGTTATGCAAGGTACACCAACATATATTGTACATATAAAGAATACTCAATATATTTATAAATAAATATATGTTTTGCATTTTTATAGTAGGTAGATCATTTTGACTTGGTCATTTTATAAGTAGCTTGCATGCTGAAAAAGTGTGTGCACCCCTGGTGTAGAAGGTGCTCATTGTCAGTGGTTTGTGGACTTTACCTAGACATACATGCCTACAATGGTCCTCCCCAGGTTTAACTTCTGAGCATAGGGCAGGATGTGCGAGCCATTCACCTGTTTCCGGACTTCATGAACTCTGATAATTTCCCAACCCAAGAGAAGCATAAGTGGGGCTTGTGGGTCATTGTCTGGGATGAGGTGTGCCGCTGACTTTAGGTGTGCATGTTGAAGAGCCGCATTGGGGGTGGGGGGCTACGAGGCTGGGTGAAGGGATGCGGACAATGCCATCCAGAGAATCCACTTCATAGCCACTGATGCTTCTTCCTGCCAGTACCTTTACTCCAGCAAATGTTTTCAACGTGAAAGGAGCACTTGGACTCTGAACACTTGACAAACTAGTGACCTGTTGCTCTGCTCGTCCAGAGTCACATACAGTTTCACTGCTTTGTTTCTGTGGCCAACTGGATATACTTTTTTCAAGAGATATTTTAGAGCAGGATTTGTCTGTAAGATTTGTGCCTCATACTTTTTTGCATTTGGTGGTAACATGAGATTGAGGTGAGGTTTCCTCCTCCTCCTCGACATGCTCTTGAGCAAGGTCCACCTGCCATGTCCAGGGTGTGGGTCTGGGACGAAGCCCTGTGTGGTGTCTTTCACTTTTAAGAACATTGAACTTTAATTTTACAGTTCCTCGAGATATGTGATGATGAAGAATAGCATTTTAAACACACATTGTTTTCTTTGAAAACATCTTGTTTTCAATGGGCTTTTCTTGGAATGCAAAACATTTACGTAGAGGGCGCAGTTTTCTATGAATGGGACACAGTTTATTCAAACTCAAGTTACAACATGTATTCCGCCTGAATGCTCTCCCCAGGAACGTAGTTTCTGACTGGGGACCTCAATTCACTTCTTGTTTCTAGAGAGAGTTTCACAGACTCCTAGGTCCCACCATCAGGCTATTCTCAGTGTTCCACCCACAGTCCATTGGCCAGACGTACTGCATGAATCAGGAGATGGAGACGGCCCTCCAGTGCATCTCATCCAACAACCAGTCCTTGTGGTCAATACAACTGCTATGGGTTGAGTATGCGTACAACACACTGCCACTGGTCTGTCACTTTGCCAGTGAACCCACAGCGACAAACCACTGCTCCTTCCCAATCAAGAAAGTGGCCAACGCCTTCCCCCGTCCAAGGCCTTTGTTCACTGACTGTGGCTGGCGAAGTGAGACCCTTCCTCTCGGGGTAGAGTCCGGGAAGTTAGCTCCCTGTTTCATGGGCCCTTTCTCAAACTCAAAGGTGATCAACCCAGCTTCGGTTCACCTCCAACTGCCTCGGTCCATTCAGATCCATTCCACCATCATTGTTTCCAGGTTAAGCCTGTGAGGGAGTGCCAGTTATCTTCCAGTGTAAATACCAATTGAAAGTGGACAACATTAGTGCTATGGGATTACGCCATTCAGTGTAAAGTCTGTGTACATACTAACAGCAGCAAAGTAGCAATGTGTGCATGGACTTAGCACAGAGTTTATGTGCCCAGAATCAGAATGGGATCTAATCGATTTACCCAGGCTTAGGGCCTCTATCCACAGAGCGTTTTTCTCTGGCAGAAAAGCGCTACTAGGGAGGTGGGATGAAGGCTTGTGCTGTGAAAGTAAAAACGCTGCATGTCGGTTTTGCTTCTATGACAACAATATCTAAACGCTATGTTAAGGGGTTTACTACACAGCTAACAACGTGTAGGGTGATAAAAGCTTCAGAAGAACAACATCAGTGGAGTCTGGAAGGGCCTTAGACCCATCTCTGGTAATAGGGGACCCAGCTCCCAGCCTGTGGGGGAGTGGGTGAATGATCTGAACATCTTCTTCAACAGATTTGATCAGGCATCTGCCCATCCCGCGGCCCAGTCCACTCTGCTGCAACCCCCATTGTCTACACCCCCAGCATACAGCCCCCCTGCTCCAATCTGTCCCTCACAACAAACCAGGTGAGGAATGAACTCAGGAGGATCAAGGCGTGGAAGGCTGCGGGTCCCGGCGGTGTCAGCTCAAGGCTCCTCCAGTCCTGTGTAGTCCAGCTGAGCCTGAGGCTGGAAAGAGTACCACAGCTGTGGAAAACATCCCGCATGGTACCAGTGCCAAAGACCAGACCCAGCTCCCCGAGGACTTCAGCAGCTACCGGCTACAGTTGTTTTTTACTTTTAGTAGCTTTTTTTTATAACAGTCTTTATTGTTCTTATTTATTATGTCTTGATTTTCTACTTATGTCTCTATTGCACTCTCCTGTACGCTGCTGGAACAAAGCAAATTTCCCCACTGAGGGATCAATAAAGGATTATCTGATCTTATCTTATCTTATTACTGAAAACATATTTCACAGGTCATGTGAAGCTGACACTGAGCATAGTTTCCCTTCACTTCTCTTTTTATGCACATTTTCAATTTACACATAAAACATACACATTTTGGATTTCTGAATTCACACACTGAACAACATGATCAAATTAATGAGCAGATCTTCTGTATCTGCAGTAGCTGTTGAATGTAGAGAGGATGTTATTCTCTACCCTTGTTTCCTCATTTGTCCTACGTTGATACTGCTTTTTTAAAAACTGATTTAAGCAGTGTTTAGACAGACAACAATACTGCATGGGAAAAACATTTATTTTAGTGAGGCCACTCCACACAGCAGGGGTGCCAACAAAGTGGGCTCCAGGGGAAAGCGCACATTTGTGGTGGACTATGCTGTAATGTGACCGCAGTATTTAGACTGTTTATCTGGCAACGCTCAAGTAAAAAAAAGGAGGGAATGGTGCTCCGACCACTGGCTAACGCTGTAGGTCTGGGGCTTGTGACGTTTCAGAACCTGTCTGTAATGCAGAAATAGGAAGATAACATTATGATCTGCAAAAGCCGAGTGGCGGGAGACGTATGCGTCAGTAATATTTCCATGAGTCCAAGATGTTTCCCCTTCTTGTCAGACATATTGTCCACGTATTGTTGAAATGAAGGCAGAACACTGTCGAGTCTGTCACCAACCATGAACACTGGGACCTCTGATATCTACCCTGCATATTGTTAGCACTGTTAGCTCGGCCTCCCCGAGGAGGGCGGATATCTCTCTCTGTATTGGCTCTGAGGTTTTCTTCCATCTAACTATTAATTTGCTTTTACTTTCTTATAAAATGAAAAAAGCAACAGAGAGAAAATCACATACAACCATCATATAATGCAACTGATGAGAACCAAATAATTATTTTTGACAATGAGTAGAACAACGCGTGAGTTTTCTCATATACAGTTTATAAACTGTATACAGAAAGAGAAGAGAGGGCTTTCAATTCAGGTTTTGGGATTTTGAATTCAGTGAAAATGTTCGTATATCAGTTTTTGTCAGTCCACAGTCAATCTACAGTATGTTGGCCTCACAGGAGCCAGGCTGCAGTATCTGAAGAGTGACAATGACTTTCATGGCTTTTCTAAACCAGGGGTAAAAGAGTGCATAGATCAAAGGGTTTAGACAAGAGTTAAAATAGAACAGATACATCGCAAAGAATTCAAATGAAGGATTGAGCATACTGTCAGCAGCAAGAGTGACACAATAATATGGGCAGAAACATATTAGAAACACAAGTACAAGAACACCAAGAGTCCTGGCTGCTTTCAGCTCAGATTTCCTTGTTGGATTTACTGAACGCTGAAGTGTAGCAGCTGTGATGTGAGAGCGCATGGCACGAGCCTGAGACACAGCCACAACAAATACTCTCATGTACAGAACAATGATGATAGTAACTGGAACAATAAAGGTCAAAACAAGGTCAAAAGCTCCTGTAATGTAGTCAACGACAACCACACATTCTCCGTAGCAGGAAATATGACTGTCTGGTTGACTCAGGTAATCCTTTGAAAGGAGAATGCCGTACAAAAAAGACCAGAACCAACACAGACAAACAGAGAGTTCAGTTCTTCTCACAGTGATTCTGGTGGGGTAATGCAGAGGGTCACAAATAGCCACATAGCGGTCGGCTGATATGAGCATCATGTCTCCTATTGAGGCACAGGTTATGGTGTATGCTATTACACTAGAGAAAGAACACATGAGGTCACCAGCAACCCAGCAGGATGTTTTTAGGTGGATCACGCCCGGCATCAGCACGAGGCCCACGAGAAAGTCTGACACAGCCAGAGAGAGGAGGAGGATGTTGGTGGGGGTGTGGAGCTGCCTCGAGGGAAAGAGAAAAGAGTCGATAACCCAACAAGTTCTCATATCTAAATGACCAAATGTTGTTTCATTTCAGCGCCTTCAAAAACAATCAAGGAAAAAGGTTTTCTTTGCTGATCTGCAGCAGCAACAGGCCTTTTTCACAGCAGACATTTTGACCTGTCATAGTAGGAAAAGAACAGGTGTTACAGTACTAACATTACTGTTGTCATTATTCAAGTGTCCCAGTAAAACATAACAGCGAGACATCACCAGCATGCACAATACCAGGACACTGAAACTGAAGCACCTAAATGGAATTCAGCCATCATTCATTTTATGTTTCCGACTGTGACATGTCAAAATATCTTCTGTGGTTCCATTGTTAAGGTCTGGTTCATCTTAGGCAATAAGACTTTACAGTCGAACAGTTAACAGTTAACAAAAGCCACAGAGTGTCAGAAACCATCTGACACTGTATGTTTTATACTTACACTTGACGTACCACTCGATTTCTAACTCAGTACATCACGGTCATATATAAACCTAAGCCACTATAAACACTGAATATACTGCATACTGCCATGTATACATGCATATACTGTACATATCCACATACATCATCTATATAAATCACCCTGTTACATTAATCATTCAATATTTCTTCCAGCATGATCACACAATCCTACACTATTCTTGTTTACATATAGACAATCTGTTGTTGTTCATTGTTGTATTGTTTATATGTATATATGTGTTTATCTTCTTTCTTATATAGACATCATACCTAAATGTCTACCTTTGTTCAGCTTTGCTGTCCTTGGTTTTCAGCCGTATTTCTATTCTGTGTAAGTAAATAGAGAGCAAAAAAACATGTGTACACATACTTGGCCTTCTTCTGATTCTGATTGAAACATTACAGGCGTGGTTCAAAGAAATCAAGGAATATTGTTAATAGGAGACATGTAGTTTGCCAGATTTAAAAAGTAGCTCAATTCTTCTTGGATTCTGTAGGTTCTGCTGAGACATGAAACTTTACCTGAAGTGGGAGACTGAGATGATGACAAGCAGGTTGAGAGCTACAGTGAGCACACAGATGGAGGGCAGCAGAATGTTCAGGAGCACAGCTTCAGACCAAGGAAGTGTCGGCTTCTTGCAGGAGATGTTGAGGAGTTGTGGAAAACAGAACTCCGCTCCGTCCTGGGTCTCCATCATGAGAGAGAGGAGGGGGGGGGAGGGAAGCTGCAGCTCTGGCAGATTTCTACCCAGAACTCTCTGTCATACAGCTGCTTTATCTCTTTCTACCATCGTCTCCATCCCTCCCCTCCTCTCTCACTGTCTCTGTTGGACACTGATGTCCTTCCTCCCTCGCTCTACACATCCCACTATCATCTTCATCACTTGTTCTGCCTCTCTCTCTCTCTCTCATACACTTTCTGCTATCCGACCCACGTACCGGGGAGCAAACATCCTGGACTCCACCCCGAGAGGAAGGGTCCCACTCGGCCACCCAGACTGAGCGAACAAAGGCCTGGACGCGTGGAGACGTTGGCCTCTCTCTCTTGTTTGGGAAAGAGCAGTGGTTGGTAGACCAGGGTGCACTGGAAATGTGATAGACCAGTGGCAGAGTTGGGGAGTGTGTTGTGCGTACATCACCAAGTTTTTGTTAGATCCCGCGTAACCCCTGGTCAGGAGGTACTGGACCAGCTCTCCGTTTAAAGGGGCCGAGTTCGCAGCCCTACCGGTATCACCTGGTTATGGTAATGAAAACTATTCAAGCTGGTGGCGAGGAGAAACGCCTCACTACTCACTGCCTTCTTCCGAAGTCCACCCTGCGTACTCCGGTATAGCACCAGGCTAAGTAGCCCTGTACCTGATACTTTCACCGGCCACGGCTGTTAATGGCAGCTCTCCTCTTTGTGATCTTTGCACTTGGTATGGGTGCAAGGAAATGTTTTAGGAACTTGTAAAATAGGTCCCAAGGATCTGTTAATTTGATTGGCTAGAGTAACCTTTAGGTACCATGAAAGTTGTTAAACACACTTTACCTTTAAGACCGCAGTCCTTAAGACAGGATAAAGCCAATGTCCACAAATTGGGCTTCAATTGCAGTTTATGAATTTATTGCAAAAATAGGCAGGGCAAAGCATACAACTCTTGTAAATCCAATGATTGGAAAAGATTGGTAAAATAGTCGAATATTGTAATTTTATTGTAAAGCTGGCAGCTTTCTGAACAAAGTGATATAACTGCCTGCAGTATTTATACTGTTTACCTGGCAATCCTCACGTCAAAAAAAGATGGAATGATTGCTGCTGTTATACGTTATATCACCTCACCAGTAGCTGGAGTAACACTGTCATGGACTCTGCTGGAGCCTCCTGCTCCTCCTGAACCCCACCCTCCTGCTGCTCCTCCCACACACATTCCACAGCCTTTCATCTTCCAGGCAGCACCTGCCAGTTTTTTCCCTCCAGGCTCTTGGACATTTCCCCTTTTTCCCCTGTCTACCAATCACCCACCAGCCTGCTCTTCCTGACACTCAACTCCAGCTCATTTCCCAAGTACCACCAGTATTCATACTGGTCACCTTCCCTTTGTTCTCTGCCAGATCGTTGTTTGTGCTTAGCATGCTTCGTGTCCCGCCTGTTTGAACATTTGTGACCTTTTGGATTCCGACCTGTACCTGCCTACTGGATTTTGAGCTTCTGCCTGTTTCCTTTGTACCTCTGCCTGATTTCCTCGAAGGTTTGGATTTGACCCTGGAATTGTCTGTACCTTGCAAACAAGTTGGTAAAGACATTGTGATTGCTCTACCCTCGTCTCTGTCTGCTATTCTGCGTGAGGGTTCCTTCTGATTTGTGACAGTAAGATCTGGCCAGCCATTGACCCAGCAGAATTTCAGCAGCTCTGTGCACTAGTGCACAAGCAGGGAGCTGCACTTGACTCTCAGCAGAAGGACACGGCCATGGTGACTCAGCACCTGCAAGCAATCACTGGCAATGTTGATCTCCTGACTACCCAGTTTCAGCAGCTTCAGACCCCGGTCCCAGCCAGTCAGGCTATCCCTTCTCCACCTCCGCCACCTGCTTTCCCCACTCCCCAGCAATGACCCACGCCTGCCTCCTCCCAGACACTACAGTGGTGAGCCTGGTCTTTGTCGCTCCTTTCTGTCACAATGCTCTCTGGTTTTTCAACTGCAGCCTTCCTCCTTTCCATGTGATCGTTCCCGAGTTGCCTACATTATCACTCTCTTGGATGGAAGAGTGAGAGAGTGGGGAACTTCTGGGAGGGTCTGGGAGGCCAATTCAGCGGTGCACCTCCCTGGATAGTTTTACCCAGGAAATGAGAAAGGTCTTCGACTGGTCCGCCAGTGGCAGAGAGGCAGGACGGGTTCTGTTGCAAGCACGCCAAGGGAGGAGGTCAGTTTCTGATTATGCCATTGATTTTTGCACGTTAGCTGCTAATTGTTCCTGGAACGCTGAGGCTCATTACAAACACGATTTTTGAATGGAGTTTCGGAGGCCATAAAGGATGAGCTAGTTCCCTGTGAATTACCTACCACACTAGACTCACTTATTGACCTGGCCATTCGCATTGACACCAGATTCAGATCACAAAGGCAGAAAGAGAGATTAGCCAGGCGCCCTCAGCTGTCTCCCCGCAGATCGCAGACAGCAGAGCAAGCTGTGACCTCCTCAGATCCGGAGCCCATGCAGGTGGACCGAACCAGGCTGTCTCCAGCAGAGCTGCGACAACGCCTCATCACAGCGCTCACCAGTAGGGCGGGAGTTACTGGTGAGTGCCCTCCCCTTCTCTGAATCTCCTTTCCAACGCTTTCTACTAACTGCCAACCTACAGTGGAGAGACCAGCGGTTGGAGGTGGCCGTATTGCTGGACCCAGGTGCAGACGAAAGCATGGTTGACACAGCACTGGTCAGACAACTGGGCATTCTCACCCGAAGGTTACCCCAGACCATGCAAGCCAATGTTCTCAATGGCTAGCCCCTAGCCAAGGTAAAATATGTAACTGAGCCTTTTACTCTCCTGGTTTCTGGTAACCACTGTGAAAAGATCCAGTTGCATCTCATAGACACTCCACAGTTTCCCATAATACTAGGCTACCCCAGGCTGGTCAAACACAATCCCCAAATTGACTGGGTAAATAAAACCATTTTGGGATGGAGCACTTACTGTTTGTCTCAGTGGCTTTCTTCAGCTCTGCCACCAGGTGGTACCATGGAACCACTGGAGGAGTTTCCGGACCTGTCGGCGGTACCTAAAGAATATCTGGACCTTAAGGCCGTGTTCAGCAAATCACGAGCCATCACCCTTCCTCCACACCGCCCATATGACTGTGCCATTGATCTGTTGTCTGGTGCGTCACCGCCTAAAGGAAGGCTCTATTCACTGACTACCCCTGAGAGGGAGGCCATGAACAAGTATATTAACAATGCTTTGTCTGCAGGCCGTATACGGCCATCCTCTTCTCCTGCGGGTGCAGGCTTCTTCTTTGTAGAGAAGGATAGTTCACTCCGACCCTGCATCGACTACCGAGGTCTCAATGATTCAACTGCTGAGAACCGTTATCCATTGCCTCTACCCTTCTCTGCTTTTGAGAACTTGCAGGGAGCGACCATCTTCTCTAAACTGGATCTCCGCAATGCGTACCACCTGGTGCGCATTCGCGAGGGGGATGAGTGGAAGACGGCCTTTAACACCCCCAGCGGACACTACAAGCACCTGGTAATGCCATTTGGATTGACCAATGCCCCAGCTGTTTTTCAAGGTCTAGTGAATGATGTGTTAAGGGACATGATTAATAAATTTGTCTGTTTACTTGGACGACATTCTGATATTTTCCAAGTCCCCTCTGGAGCAAGTGCAGCATGTGAGACAGGTCCTGCAACGTCTATTGGAGAACCAGCTGTATGTTAAGGCTGAGAAGTGTAACTTCCACCGGGACACGGTGTCTTTTTTGGGATTTGTAGTTTCTGCTGGGAGATTGGAGATGGATACTGCCAGTGCTGGAGTGGCCCCAGCCAACCATCTGAAAGGACCTTCAGAAGTTCCTTGGGTTTGCTAACTTTAACCAGCGGTTTATCCATAACTACAGTTCTGTTGCAGTCCCACTAACTGCCCTGACCTGTCCCAAGGTTCCCTTTTCCTGGTCCACTGCGGCAGAGGAGGCCTTCGCCAAGCTGAAGAGAGCTTTTACCTCGGCCCCCATTCTCATCACACCTGATCCTCAGCTCCAATTTGTGGTTGAGGTGGATGCCTCTGATGTGGGAGTGGGGGCTGTCCTATCTCACCGCTCTTCCAATGATAATAAGTTGCACCCCTGTGCTTTCTTCTCCCACCGTCTGTCTTCCACAGAAAGAAATTATGACTGGTTGTCCTCCAGGAACCTACCCCTCTGGACTGTCTCCAGAAAGTTGACTCCTAGGTTTGTTGGTCCATTTCCAGTGTCAAGAATTAATAATCCATCTGCTGTCTGTTTGCAGTTGCCCCAGACCGTTCGGAGAATCCATCCCACCTTCCATGTATCCTGCATCAAACCATCACGTACAAGCACACTCGCCCCACCCGCCAACCTTCCTCCTCCTCCTCCTCCACCCCGGCTCATCGATGGGGAGGAGGTGTACACCATCAAAAAGCTCCTCAAGCCTCGTCGTCGTGGGAGGGGCATCCAATATTTGGTAAACTGGGAGGGTTACGGCCCAGAGGAGAGGTCTTGGGTTCTTTCCAGGGACATCTACGACCCCTCCCTCATCAGAGAGTTCCACCGTCGACACCCAGATGAACCCAGTAGAATGCCTGGGGGCGTCCATCGAGGGGGGGTACTGTCATGGACTCTGCTGGAGCCTCCTGCTCCTCCTGAACCCCACCCTCCTGCTGCTCCTCCCACACACACTCCCCAGCCTTTCATCTTCCAGTCAGCACCTGCCAGTTTTTTCCCTCCAGGCCCTTGGACATTTCCCCTTTTTCCCCTGTCTACCAATCACCCACCAGCCTGCTCTTCCTGACACTTGCCTCCAGCTCATTTCCCAATTACCTCCAGTATTTATACCAGTCACCTTCCCTGTTGTTCTCTGCCAGATCGTTGTTTGTGCTTAGCATGCTTCCAATCCCGCCTGTTTGAACATTTGTGACCTTTTGGATTCCGACCTGTACCTGCCTACTGGTTTTTAAGCTTCTGCCTGTTTCCTTTGTACCTCTGCCTGATTTCCTCGAAGGTTTGGATTTGACCCTGGAATTGTCTGTACCTTGCAAAAAAGTTAGTAAAGACATTGTGATTACTCTACCCTCGTCTCTGTCTGCTATTCTGCGTGTGGGTTTCTTTTGATCTTCCAACTCATGGATCTGTTTCTCAAACTAGTCTTCCCAGACCATATTATATCACCTCACCAGTAGCTGGAGTAACACAAATCTACACAAATGCAGCCCTTTGTTGAGGACTTGTATGTGCTTGCAGTGGAAAGCAACATCTCTTTAAAATGACAATACTGTCCCAATGATGGTTATGTACATAGGGGCCGCTGTGTGAAGGACAGACAAGTAGGGCCAAAGCATCTCCATAGCACCTTCTAGAAATGTATGCAAGAAAAACCCAACAGAAAGTGCTATGTGTTTGGGGATGGCAGAGAGGTTGTTGATGTCAGTGGTGTGTCATTCACAGCTCAATTTATTATCCAGGATGAGTTCAAGGTATTTGAGGCACTCCGTCATCTCAACAGTTTCATTATTGGTGCAGGTGGAGTTGTGGGCTGCACTGTGAGTGCTGGGAGTCTTAATGAACAGTTGTTTTGTCTTTGTTACATTCAGTTGCAGGTAATTGTTCATGCACCATTTTGAAGTGGGAGATGGAGTCTTGATAGCCTAAAACAGAGTCATTGTCATTAAGGAGTTTGTCATTGGACTATTTGAAGTACGTGGCGATAGGTGAGGAGCTGATTCAGTCATTGGTGTAGAGGGTAAACAGAAAAGGCCCAGGACACAACCTTGTGGGGCTCCGGTGTCGGTGTGATGATGGTTGAGGATGTTACATTGCCCACCCTAAGTGATTGTGGAAACACTCAGAAAGCAAGTCTGGACTTCCAGTTGAGCTAGCTATGGAGTAAGACGTTGGTGTGTGGGAGCTCCCACAGACTTCGCCTCAAACAGTATTTTATTTGCGCCTGTTATTAGTTAAATTGTCCAGTTACATCTGTGTTTACTGGCCACTCGACTTTCCATCATGGAGAAATCTTAAAGTGCAGAATAAAAGCACGAAAGGATGACATGCTACTCAATCTCAACAGCGACCTTGCCCTCAGGCCGCACCTCAGTCCCCGAGTGACTCTCCTCCCGGCTCTGAGTGCGTCTTCGCCCCAGCTCAAACACTTGTGGACCCCTCATCCCTGAAACTTGAGCTCCTCGCCGTCTTGCGTAAAGACATAGCGGACATCTTTAAGACAGAGCTACGTGCGGCTCTCGGTGACGATTTATCCACAGTCAAACTTGAACTACAAGCAGTAAAGACACAGCTCGCCAACAACACAGCCTCCACACAAGCTGAATTGTGTTCGCTAAAAGGAACGGTGGTTGAAATTGAACAGTCCCTATCAACTTGCACTGATGATATCGTCGCGATCCAAAACAATTGGATTTGGATGTTTGATCATGCCGAAATAACATCAGGATTGTGGGGGTCCCTGAGGAAGTGGGCAATAACTCCGCCATGACAATCGCGACGTTGCTCAAAGAAGCACTCCACCTGGAGAAGGAGCCTCTGATGGACAGATGCCACAAGAACCTCCACCGGGCCAAAGATGTTATGTTCTTTCACAAACTTGAGAAAATAAAATATACTCTGAGAGGTTCAAGGAAAAAAAAAAAATCATATATGGCAGCCCTTTATGACCCATGTTAATGTGTTGCACCGCTTGCCCTCCGATTAATCCCAGTATGTACCTGCCCAGCTATCCATGTTTGTTTGTTAGTTTCTCCATATTTTTTTTTTCCTGTTGACTCTGTATTTCTCTTAGGTGTGTGATCACACCCCAGCCACAGTTGCGTAAAGGTGTGTGTGTGTGTGTGTGTGTGTGTGCGGGATAGGGTTGGTTGGGGGTTGGGTGGGGTTCGTGACATGTGGGAGTTAGTCATTTCATTCTCTGCTTTTGATTTACATTTTCTTTCTTTTCTATTTTATTTTATTCTTTTTCATTTATTTTTTAAATTATTTTTCGATCCATTTATTCAATTATTATTTTGCACTGTTGTTTTTGTACCTTAAATTGTACCTATATATATATATATTATAACTTTTGTCATTAATGTTACTGTGATTTACTTTTATTGTGTTTTTGTAGAAATCCCTGTGATGTTGGGAAAACTGCAATATATACTATAAATACTGAGATGCCCCCTTTTTCATTTTTGTTGAAATAAAAAAGAATTATCAGAATTATCAGAAAGCAAGTCCTGCTGCTGAAAGGCTTTCCATCCCTTCATCTTCGATTGATATGGTGGGTCATCCAGGGTTTGGAATTTGGATATTTCCTGAAGGTCTAAAGTTGCTATCAAAAATTTCCCAGTCTATGCAGGCAAATGAACCCTGTAATTGTGTAATGGCGTCCTCCGACCACTGCCTGACGCTGTAGGTCTGGGGCTTGTGACGTTTCAGAACCTGTCTGTAATGCAGAAATAGGAAGATAACATTGTGATCTGCAAAGCCGAGTGGCGGGAGACGTATGCGTCAGTAATATTTCCATGAGTCCAGGATGTTTCCCCTTCTTGTCAGACATATTGTCCACGTATTGTTGAAATGAAGGCAGAGCACTGTCGAGTCTGCAGCTGTTAAAAGTCACCAACCATAAACACTGGGACCTCTGATATCTACCCTGCATATTGTTAGCACTGTTAGCTGTTAGCTCGGCCTCCCCGAGGAGGGCGGATCTCTCTCTCTGTATTGGCTCTGAGGTTTTCTTCCATCTAACGATTAATTTGCTTTTACTTTCTTATAAAATGAAAAAAGCAGCAGAGAGAAAAACACATACAACCATCATATAATGCAACTGATGAGAACCAAATAATTATTTTGTCATAACTTGTCATAATTATTCTTTTGCCCTAAATATGCAATGAGTTATAATCTTTACATAAAATTGACAATGAGTAGAACAACGCGTGAGTTTTCTCATATACAGTTTATAAACTGTATACAGAGAGAGAAGAGAGGGCTTTCACTTCAGTTTTTGGGATTTTGAATTCAGTGAAAATGTTCGTATATCAGATCTTGTTTTAGTCAGTCCACAGTCTCTCTACAGTATGTTGGCCTCACAGGAGCCAGGCTGCAGTATCTGAAGAGTGACAATGACTTTCATGGCTTTTCTAAACCAGGGGTAAAAGAGTGCATAGATCAAAGGGTTTAGACAAGAGTTAAAATAGAACAGATACATTGCAAAGAATTCAAATGAAGGATTGAGCATACTGTCAGCAGCAAGAGTGACACAATAATATGGGCAGAAACATATTAGAAACACAAGTACAAGAACACCAAGAGTCCTGGCTGCTTTCAGCTCAGATTTCCTTGTTGGATTTACTGAATGCTGAAGTGTAGCAGCTGTGATGTGAGAGCGCATGGCACGAGCCTGAGACACAGCCACAACAAATACTCTCATGTACAGAACAATGATGATAGTAACTGGAACAATAAAGGTCAAAACAAGGTCAAAAGCTCCTGTAATGTAGTCAACGACAAGCACACATTCTCCGAGGCAGGAAATATGTCTGTCGGATTGACTCAGGTAATCCTTCGAAAAGGAAATGCTGTACAAAACAGAACAGAACCAACACAGACAAACAGAGAGTTCAATTCTTCTCACAGTGATTCTGGTGGGGTAATGCAGAGGGTCACAAATAGCCACATAGCGGTCGGCTGATATGAGCATCATGTCTCCTATTGAGACACAGGTTATGGTGTATGCTATTACACTAGAGAAAGAACACATGAGGTCACCAGCAACCCAGCAGGATGTTTTTAGGTGGATGACGCCCGGCATCAGCACGAGGCCCACGAGAAAGTCTGACACAGCCAGAGAGAGGAGGAGGATGTTGGTGGGGGTGTGGAGCTGCCTCGAGGGAAGAGAAAAGAGTCGATAACCCAACAAGTCTTCATATCTAAATGACAAAATGTTGTGTCATTTCAGTGCCTTCAAAAACAATCAAGGAAAAAGGTTTTCTTTGCTGATCTGCCACAGCAACAGGCCTTTTTCACAGCAGACATTTTGACCTGTCATAGT
The DNA here is from genome assembly GCF_043641665.1 of Enoplosus armatus. Lineage (NCBI taxonomy): Eukaryota > Metazoa > Chordata > Actinopteri > Centrarchiformes > Enoplosidae > Enoplosus > Enoplosus armatus. The sequence goes on along the minus strand of NC_092190.1, from coordinate 1,736,292 downwards.
AGGAAAAGAACAGGTGTTACAGTACTAACATTACTGTTGTCATTATTCAAGTGTCCCAGTAAAACATAACAGCGAGACATCACCAGCATGCACAATAGATATAGACCCTGAAACTGAAGCACCGAAATGGAATTCAGCCATCATTCATTTTATGTTTTACACCTTTGTTTTTCCGACTGTGACATGTCAAAATATCTTCTGTGGTTCCATTGTTAAGGTCTGGTTCATCTTAGGCAATAAGACTTTACAGTCGAACAGTTAACAGTTAAGAAAAGCCACAGAGTGTCAGAAACCATCTGACACTGTATGTTTTATACTTACAGTTGACATACCACTCGATTTCTAACTCAGTACATCACGGTCATATATAAACCTAAGCCACTACACACACTGAATATACTGCATACTGACATGTATACATGCATATACTGTACATATCCACATACATCATGTATATAAAGCACCCTGTTACATTAATCATTCAATATTTGTACCAGCATGATCACACCCTGCACCATTATACTATCTAGCTCAATTCTTCTTGGATCTCAGTGTTCATAGTTGTAAAACTTAAACTGTGGGTTCTGCTGAGACATGAAACTTTACCTGAAGTGGGAGACTGAGATGATGACAAGCAGGTTGAGAGCTACAGTGAGCACACAGATAAAGGGCAGCATAATCTTCAGGAGCACAGCTTCAGACCAGGGAAGTGTCGGCTTCTTGCAGGAGATGTTGAGGAGTTGTGGAAAACAGAACTCCGCTCCGTCCTGGGTCTCCATCATGAGAGAGAGGAGGAGGAGGAGGAGGAGGAGAAGCTGCAGCTCTGGCAGCTTTCTGCCCAGAACTCTCTATCATACAGCTGCTTTATCTCTTTCTACCATGGTCTCCATCCCTCCCCTCCTCTCTCACTGTCTCTGTTGGACACTGATGTCCTTCCTCCCTCGCTCTACACATCCCACCATCATCTTCATCACTTGTTCTGCCACCCTTTTTCTCTCTCTCTCTCTCTCTCATACACTTTCTGTTATTCTACACATCTTTTCTTAATCATTGTACATATCCCCCCTTAAGTGTTCTGCCTTTCTGTCCATCTTCCTTCCTGCTTCTACTTATAACTATAATGTAAATACTAACTGCACTTACACTACACTGATCACCTTTGAGTTTCGGAAGGGCCCACGTACCGAGTAGCAAACTTCCTGGACTCTACCCCGAGAGGAAGCGTCCCACTCGGCCACCCAGACTGAGCGAAGAAAGGCCTGGACTTATGGAGACGTTTGCCTCTCTCTCTTGTTTAGGGAAGAGCAGTGGTTGGTAGACCAGGGAGCACTGGAAATGTGATAGACCAGTGGCACAGATGCGGAGTGTGTTGTGTGTATACTCAACCCAAAGCAGTTGTTTTGACTAAGAGGAAGGGTTGTTGGAGGAGATGCACTGCAGGACCGTCTCCATGTCCTGATTCATGGGACTCAGGGACTTCAGACCATCATCTACATAGAAGTCGCACATCACAAAGTTCTCAATATCAGGGTCGACGTTGAACTGGCTGACCTGGACAGACTGGTGTAGGCCATGAATAGCCACTGCAGGTGAGGGGCTATTACCAGACATGGACCCTCATGCGATAATCCACAATGTCTTTGGAGAGATCACTGTCTTGAAACCAAAGAAAACGTAGGAAGTCCCTGTCATCTTCCGTTACCAAAAAACAATAGAACAAATGTTCTATAGTCCACCGTAAGGCCTGTAACGCCCAGTTAACAGCGCATTGTTGAGCGATACATACCACAGTATTGGCACTAGAATCTAACACCACTTGGATTTTTGGTTTGGGTTGGCAAGTACCATCATTCTTTTTCCTCACTGAGAAGAGGGGCTAACTCAGCATGGGCATTTTTAAACATCTTGTCCATGAAGCTGAGGAAGTGGCCTTTTATTTCACGCTTCCTCTCAAAGTTGCGATGAGACAGTTCAGTGCTTGGGGCCTGTTGTTGGGAAGCCGTTGATGTGGACACTTAAAGGGTAATGGTGCTACCCAACTGTTGCTTGAATCTTTCCATAATCCTTCATCCATCATTTTCAAGAAGGAGGCATCCTGCATCGAAGGAGCCACCTGGTTGTCATCTTTGGGCCACTTAGACACATTGCATCCCAAGTGGTCACTATCACAGGTTGATTCCTCCTTGACACGGAACATGTTCTAGCTCAGTGGTGTTTGTGTAAAAGGTGCTGATTGTCAGTGGTTTGTGGACTTTACCTAGACATACATGCCTACAATGGTCCATCCCAGATTTAACTTCTGAGCATAGGGCAGGATGTGTGAGCCATTTACGGACTTTATGAACTCTGACAATGTCCCTACCTAAGAGAAGCATAAGTGGGGCTTGCGGGTCAATGTCTTTACCGTGAGTGAGTGTGTTTCATCCTATGCATTAATTCTTCTGGGAATATTAATACAATCCTCCATTTCCCTTTTTTCCAAAATCATGTTCATAATGTTTCTTGAATTCAATTCGTCTCAGTTCAATAACCACACATTCAACCTGCTGGAATGTGATACCTGTAAAGCATGTGAGAGTTAACTTAGGTAGGGGAGCAGGGCCACACCTCAACCACACCTCTAATAACCTGTCTAGCCTACTTACACCCGCCAAACCACCCAGTTTGTCTCTGATTTCTCGAGGACAGACAGCCTGTGCTTCATTCTCAAACGCATGATCGCATCCATAAAAAACTTAGTCAATGCCAAAACTTTCATTTCATGGATCCAGAATTACAGATCAACTTGCCTGATTCAGATGACAATCTGTACGACGCTCTATTTGACACCGGTTATCCTCCAGCCGCGACACAGCAGTCAGACCACAGCCAAACGTCCCAGCAGAGCCGCTTGTGCTCAGTGGTTAATATGCCATGGCCCGACTGGCATCTCATCACTGAAGCTCCCCTGACTAGATCTCTCCGACTACCGGTAGATCGCAGGCCTCCTCTCCTCGTCAACAAGGGCCGAAAACCGCGGACGCCCCAGGCTTAGCCGCGGAAGGCCGCACCAAACATCTCATTATCACAGGCAGCCTCCCTCTCGTACAGTCCTCGGTTATCCGCCGCGGTGCGGCCCGTCCTCCTCTCCAGTTCAGCCGTCCTCATGTCTACAAACAGAGCCCGCCATCCGAGACTGGACCGTCGCTCGCCTCCAACGATTCCACTTCCACTGCAACAGCAATAAAGCAAGGTTGTTTCATCTCTACTTGGCCTCCATCAACACTCCGGCAACAGCAACCACAGGGCCTCCAATGCTTCTGGCAAAACCAAACACCGGCCCTCCAGCGCTTCCGGCTTCCTCGCCAGGGCCAACCAGCCAGCGTTGCCACGTGTGACGTCACGGGACATCCACTGCCTCCACCTCCTTCTTCATCAGCCCCCCCTGGTGGGGGACAGGTCGTATTTCCCCGTGCCTGCTCCCTCTGTGCACATACATCCTTTCATCTCACCATCCCTTCTGCTACCCTTCCTTCAGCCGCTTACAGCACTACGGCTTCTGCTCCTCCCTTTTCTTTCAAAACCAACACTGCAGCACAAGAGTCCCATCCAGCAACTCAAAGGGCCGCACCACAGCGTAATCAAGTTGGCGACTCTCAGCCTCCTCTTTCATTTCCAACTGGTCTATCCTGGTCCATTCTTGCGCAAAGCCCCAGTTTTTTACCATTCATCACCCGCCGCACCCCAACCTCCCATCTTCCCTAGGCCAGCAGACGTACATCTTTCAGTTAACGTCCCCATGCCAAAGGCAGTTGACAAACGAGGAAGGCCAATCCTCTCTGACACTTTCCACATCTGCCACAACCTTCAGTCCGTGCCCAAAGAACAACACACCGTTGACACCCTTTTGGCCAAAGGAGTCAAAGACAGATTTATGATAGGCCCATTTAACATCCCTCCTTTCCCAGTGTTCCGTATCAGCCCATTAGGTGTTGCCACTCGGAAATGCTATTGGAAAAAGAGGCTAATAATAGACCCGTCTTCCCCATACGGCTCACACATTCTAAGCATCACCAACGTCCTACGTAGTCCAGACTTCTCCATGCAATATGCAACCATCGATCACGCTATCACCCTCATCTGTTTGGCAGGCCACGGAGCTTAGCTTTCTAAAGCGGACATCACCCATCCATCCAGACTTCTGGCGTATTTTCAGGGTTTGCTGGAGATGAGCCTATTATTTTTCCGTGCGCCTCAAAGAGATCTTTGACTCTCTTTCAGAAGCCCTGTGCTGGATCATCACTAACAACTACAGACTCCCTTACATACTCCATCTTCCCCTCCTCACCTCGGGCTTATTACTCTCACGACAGCTTTCTCAGACCTTGCCGTCCCTTTTTCCAATGAGAAAACCTCGGGGCCTAGCACCTCCATGGAGTTTTTAGGTATCACCCTGGACTCAATCTCCTTTCAGGCATCTCTGCCCTCAGCAAAAATACAGCGCATCACTCTGCTTCTTTCGAACTATCTCCTGGCAGACAGATGCACCAAACGTCAGCTAGTAGCCCTCCTTGGCCACCTCAATTATGCCATTCGCATAATCCCACAAGCAAAATCTTTCCTGTCCAGCTGTTGCTGGTAAGCTTTAACTAAAGCTGCCCCTCTCTCCACGAAAGAGAGGTGTTGGATGATGTATGCAAAATGAAAATGCGTCTTTGTCAACATTTCCTGTCTTCTTGCAATGGCATTTCCTTCTTTTACAACAACTACTATGGAGGGAGATGGTTTGCTTCTGCATGGCCCCCAGAGCTAATATCTCTCGACTCTGAGTGGTCCAGGAAATCCATACTCACCCACTCTGATAACACTGCAGTTGTAGAAATCCTAAACAAGGTCGATCCCGTTCTCCAGCCATCATGCAATTCCTGCGCAGACTCACATTAATCTCAGCTCAACATCAGTTAATCCTTAGGGCAGCCCATGTTCCTGCTTCGCTGATTCATTATCTCGTTTTTCTCATTTCAGATATTCAGACAGATATTCCAGAATCAGATTTTCATCCCACACAAGTTCCACTGTTTTCAGCCACAACATTGCACTAGCTCCACAGCTGGAAAACCTCCAGCTTCACTCCAAGTACTCTCTCAGCCTACCTAACCGGCTGGAATTATCACCTGCTATTTCCTTCTCTGGACATCATGTCCTTCTGCAATTTTATAACCCATGTTCAATCCATCCAAAAAAATCCGGTCCTCCACTATCCAGCAAGGCAGAATATAAGTCTAGTGTGTCAAGGTGCAACATTATTCAGTATTAGCTCAAAGACAAAAATGTTCCAAAACAATGTTTCTGTATCTACAGTAGCTGTTGAATGTAGAGAGGAGCTGAGGAGTTAATCTTTGCCTGAAGTGTGAGACTCAGATGACGACGAGCAGTTTGAGAGCTACAGTGAGCAGAGAGATGGAGGACAGCACAAGATGTATGAGCAGTGCTTCGGACCAAGGAGTCATGGTCTTCCTGCAGGAGGTGTTGAAGAGTTGTGGAAAGCAGAGCTCCGCTCCATCCTTAACCTCCATCCTCAGAGATCTGCAGATAGCTGCAGCTCTGGCAGCTTTCTGCCCAGAACTCTCTGTCATACAGCTGCTTTATCTCTTTCTACCATCGTCTCCATCCCTCCCCTCCTCTCTCACTGTCTCTGTTGGACACTGATGTCCTTCCTCCCTTGTCGACACATCCCACCATCATCTTCATCACTTGTTCTGCCATCCTCTCTCTCTATCTCTCTCTCTCTCTCTCATACACTTTCTGTTATTCAGCCCACGTACCGGGAGCAAACTTCCTGGACTCCACCCCGACAGGAAGGGTCCCACTCAGCCACCAAGACTGAGCAAACAAAGGCCTGGACACGTGGAGACGTTGGCCTCTCTCTGTTGTTTGGGGAAGAGCAGTGGTTGGTGGACCAGGGAGCACTGGAAATGTGACAGACCAGTGGCAGAGATGCGGAGTGTGTTGTGCATATACTCAACCCAAAGCAGTTTTTTTGACTAAGAGGAAGGGTTGTTGGAGAAGATGCACTGCAGGACCGTCTCCATGTCCTGATTCATGGGACTCAGGGACTTCAGACCATCATCGACATAGAAGTCGCACATCACAAAGTTCTTAATATCAGAGTCGACGTTGAACTGGCTGACCTGAACAGACTGGTGTAGGCCTGCCGCTGCAGGTGAGGGGAAAGAAAACGTAGGAAGTCCCTGTCATCTTCCGTTACCAAAAAACAATAGAACATATGTTCTATAGTCCACCGAAAGGCCTGTAGAACCCAGTTAGCAGCGCGTTGTTGAGCGATATATACCACAGTATTGGCACTAGAATCTAACAGCACTTGGATTTTTGGTTTGGGTTGGCAAGTACCATCATTCTTTTTCCTCACTGAGAAGAGGGGCTAACTCAGCATGGGCATTTTTAAACATCTTGTCCATGAAGCTGAAGAAGTGGCCTTTTATTTCACGCTTCCTCTCAAAGTTGCACCTGAGAGACATGAGACAGCTCAGTGCTTGGGGCCTGTTGTTGGGAAGCCGTTGATGTGGACACTTAAAGGGTAATGGTGCTACTCACCTGTTGCTTGAATCTTTCCGTAATCCTTCGTCCATCATTTTCAAGAAGGAGGCATCCTGAATCGAGTCACCTGGTTGTCATCTTCGGGCCACTTAGACACATTGCATCCCAAGTGGTCACCGTCACAGGTTGATTTCTCCTCTCCACTTCTCCCGATGTTGGGGGTGATTGGTGTCCTGGATGTCACTGTATTTTTTCTTGACACGGAACATATTCTAGCTCAGTGGTGTTTGTGTAGAACAGGGGTGCCCAATACGTCGATCGCGATCTACCGGTCGATCGCGAAGGTAGTGTGTGTAGATCGCATGGCATTAAAAAAATAGACGTCAGTCTTTCATCCATCCTCACTATGAAATTTGTCACTTGATTGACATACAGGGCAGCCAGTCTGACATCTGATCTTTTCTGACACATGGGTCACCACGCATGCGCGTACAAGCGCGCCAAGTGCAGAAAAACAAGCTGCCGAGTTTATTAACTCCAAATACCGTTTCACCTTGACTGATGATCATTTGGAAGTGTGCTAAATGGTAAATGGTAAATGATCTCACTTATATAGCGCTTTTCAACCTTCACGGTTCCCAAAGCGCTTTACAGCTAAGTCTCGTTCACCCATTCACTCACACATTCACACACCAATGTCGACCGAGCTGCCATGCAAGGTGCTGGTCTCCATCGGGAGCAACTTAGGGTTCAGTGTCTTGCTCAAGGACACTTCGACATGACGGGGGCAGCCGGGGATCGAACCCCCAAGGCTGGGGGTGAAGGGATGCGGACAATGCCATCCAGAGATTCCACTTCATAGCCACTGACGCTTCTTCCTGCCAGTACCTTTACTCCAGCAAATGTTTTCAACGTGAAAGGAGCACTTGGACTCTGAACACTTGACAAACTAGTGACCTGTTGCTCTGCTTGTCCAGAGTCACATACAGTTTCACTGCTTTGTTTCTGTGGCCAACTGGATATACTTTTTTCAGGAGATATTTTAGAGCAGGATTTGTCTGTAAGATTTGTCCCTTTGTGCCTCATACTTTTTTGCATTTGGTGGTAACATGAGATTGAGGTGAGGTTTCCTCCTCCTCCTCGACATGCTCTTGAGCAAGGTCCACCTGCCATGTCCAGGGTGTGGGTCTGGGACGAAGCCCTGTGTGGTGTCTTTCACTTTTAAGAACATTGAACTTTAATTTTACAGTTCCTCGAGATATGTGATGATGAAGAATAGCATTTTAAACACACATTGTTTTCTTTTAAAACATCTTTTTTTCAATGGGCTTTTCTCGGAATGCAAAACATTTACTTAGAGGGCGCAGTTTTCTATGAATGGGACACAGTTTAATTCAAACTCAAGTTACAACATGTATTCCGCCTGAATGCTCTCCCCAGGAACGTAGTTTCTGACTGGGGACCTCAATTCACTTCTTGTTTCTAGAGAGAGTTTCACAGACTCCTAGGTCCCACCATCAGGCTGTCCTCATTGTTCCACCCACAGTCCATTGGCCAGACGTGCTGCTTAAATCAGGAGATGGAGACGGCCCTCCAGTGCATCTCATCCAACAACCAGTCCTTGTGGTCAATACAACTGCTATGGGTTGAGTATGCGTACAACACACTGCCACTGGTCTGTCACTTTGCCAGTGAACCCACAGCGACAAACCTCTGCTCTTTCCCAATCAAGAGAGTGGCCAACGCCTTCCCCCGTCCAAGGCCTTTGTTCACTGAGTGTGGCTGGCGAAGTGAGACCCTTCCTCTCGGGGTAGAGTCCGGGAAGTTGGCTCCCTGTTTCATGGGCCCTTTCTCAAACTCAAAGGTGATCAACCCAGCTTCGGTTCACCTCCAACTGCCTCGGTCCATTCGGATCCATTCCACCATCATTGTTTCCAGGTTAAGCCTGTGAGGGAGTGCCAGTAGTGCTAGGGAATTACACCATTACGTCTGTGTACATACTAACAGCAGCAAAGTAGCAATGTGTGCATGGACTTAGCACAGAGTTTATGTGCCCGGAATCAGAATGGGATCTAATCGATTCACCCAACCTTAGGGCCTCTATCCACAGAGCGTTTTTCTCTGGCAGAAAAGGGCAACTAGGGCGCTGGGATGAAGGCTTGTGCTGTGAAAGTAAAAACGCTGCATGTCGATTTTGCTTCTATGACAACAATATCTAAACGCTATGTTAAGGGGTTTACTACACAGCTAACAACGTGTAGGGTGATAATAGCACAACACTCACCAGCAACATTCAGAGTCCAGCCGATCTTCTCCCACAAATGGGCTTTTCTGTCTCTCCAGTGCCTCTCTGACAAGTTCAAAGACCTTCAACTCGGAGCGCTCTGAAAAACCCTGCCGGGTGCAGCGCGTTTTCTCTTGGCAGGTTCATAGGGCCGCATACGCTCTCTCCTCATTGGGAACAATTGAAAAAAACACTCTATGCTAACACTGCTACGTGGACACAGGTCCTTACCGTTGTTCAACAACAAGCCTCTGTGTGTATTTAACCTGTGTTCTCCCCTCCTTCTGGGCCAGTTTGTCTTTGTCCTTTGTGCAAGCATTCCAGCGATCCCCTAGTGTTCTATGTCTTCTGTCTTCCTGGGTTTTGATCACCTGTTTTGGACTTTGACCTCGCCTTTTGCCTACTCCCTTCAGGATTATCTGCTTTGTTTGACACATCTCCCGTGTAGTTTGTAATTACATCAGAGTTGTGGGAAGAGAGAGAGAAAGGGCGGCAGAAGAAGTGATGATGGCGATGGTGTGATATGTAGAAGGAGAGAGGAAGGACATCAGTGTCCAACAGAGACAGTGAGAGAGGAGGGAAAGGATGGAGACGATGGTAGAAAGAGATAAAGCAGCTGTATGACAGAGAGTTCTGGGCAGAAAGCTGCCAGAGCTGCAGCTTCTCCTCCTCCTCCTCCTCTCTCTCATGATGGAGACCCAGGACGGAGCAGAGTTCTGTTTTCCACAACTCCTCAACATCTCCTGCAAGAAGCCGACACTTCCTTGGTCTGAAGCTGTGCTCCTGAACATTCTTCTGCCCTCCATCTGTGTCCTCACTGCAGCTCTCAACCTGCTTGTCATCATCTCAGTCTCCCACTTCAGGTAAAATTTAATGTCTCAGCAGAACCCACAGTTTAAGTTTTACAACTAGAAGAATTGAGCTGCTTTTGAAATCTGGCAAACTATGTATGTCTCCAACTGACGATATTCATTTGTTTCTTTGAACCAAGCCTGTGAAGTCTTTCATTGTCGAAGCTGAACCATACATTTTTCTACAGAAGATATTTTGACATGTCACAGTGACATATTTATTTTGTCAGTTATATATGAGGACTTGTTGGGTTATCGACCCTTTTCTCTTTCCCTCCAGGCAGCTCCACACCCCCACCAACATCCTCCTCCTCTCTCTGGCTGTCTCGGACTTTCTCGTGGGCCTCCTGCTGATGCCGGGAGAAATCCTCCTCAAAACATCCTGCTGGTTTCATGGTGACCTCATGTGCTCTTTGTATGTGTATGCATCGTACATAATAACCTCTGCCTCAGTAGGAGACATGGTGCTCATATCAGTTGATCGCTACGTGGCTATTTGTGACCCTCTGCATTACCCCACCAGAATCACTGTGACAAGAGTTAAACTCTGTGTTTGTCTGTGTTGGTTCTGTTCTGTTCTCTACAGCAGTCCCTTTTTAAAAGAAGACCTGAGTCAACCAGACAGACATAATTCCTGCTTCGGAGAATGTGTGGTTGTCGTTGACCATGTTGCAGGAGCTGTTGACCTTGTTTTGACCTTTTTTGTTCCCATTACTATCATCATTGTTCTGTATATGAGAGTATTTGCTGTGGCTGTGTCTCAGGCTCGTGCCATGCGCTCTCACATCACAGCTGTCAGACTCCAGCATTCAGTGACTCTAACAACTAAATCTGAGCTGAAAGCAGCCAGGACTCTTGGTGTTCTTGTACTTGTGTTTCTAATATGTTTCTGTCCATACTATTGTGTCATTCTTGCTCCTGACAACGTGCACAATGCTTCATCTGCATCTTATGTGCTCTATTTTAACTCCTGTCTAAACCCTGTGATCTACGCCTTGTTCTACCCCTGGTTTAGAAAAGCTATTACTCAAATTGTTACGTTCAAGATTCTGCAGCCTGGCTCCTGTGAGTCCAACATACTGCAGAGAGGCTATGGAGTCCCTTTTAAAATTAGACCTGCTCATTAATTTGATCATGCGAGTGAATTCACTAATCCAAGAGCAAAGAAAATGTGCTGTCTTCTCTTTAAAAATGTGTTTATGAACAAAAGCATGTATGTTTTATGTGCAAACAAATGTTCATAAAAACAGGTTGATGGAAACACACCTTTTTTTAATTCTGCTCAATGTGGGCTTCACGTCAGCTGTGAAGAATTTTTTCTTTTTTAAGCAATTGTGATGATAATCAATATTCAGTTATCGTTTGAGTTTGTTGCTTGTAAATTGTGGCTGTATTATGACCCTCGCTGGCTGTTAGCTTGTGATTAGACAGAAGGGGTTTGTTCTCATTGTGTTCATACCATGACTGTATGTATTCTGTACTCTGTTGCTGCTGTCATTTTATTAAAAGAACCCCGCACTTTTTCTCTGCCTCATCCAGTAAGCTGTGAATTGACAAATATAATGCACCTATGCACTAATCCTTTCTCTCAAGAAACCTTTTTCATTGCAGCACAACAGCATGGTACAATCACAGCGTGCGGTGGGATGCAATTTCAAAATATTGAATGAATTAAAATTCACGTAGTGATACAACATCCTCTATAGTACAATATACACTGTATATGACCTTTTTATCAAATTTTCACAATTAAAACAACAACAAAACACACACACCAATAAGGTAAACATTTTGCGCGTGCCAGGAAACATTCTGCTCTAAAACAGCTGTAGTGTAAAATAGGGCTCATAGTCTAATTAGTAATTATGTACAGCCAAGCCCCAGGTTATGTTTGTCTTTTGTGAAACTCTTGCTTTAGATGGGACACCCGGCAGAGAGCTGCATACGGTCATATTTGATTGCTTAACAATATGGTGGGCTTTGCAGCAACATGAAATATTATATACTGTATGTCATATAGAATTCAGTCCGGGAATTGAAGTAGTCTACCCTCTTTCACAAGTTCAGGCAAAAGTTCTGTAGCCAAAACAAGTCTGTTAGAAGTTAATTATAGAAGGAATACCAAACAAGAAAGACTGTAAGATTTAGAAGATTCTGAGACAGTGAAATGTTTGTGTATATATCTATTTCTATCTCTATATATCTATATGATATATATAAATATACCGTGTGTGTATATATATATATATGTATATGTATTTTCTATGTATTTCTGAATTCACACACTGAACAACATGATCAAATTAATAAGCAGATCTCATTGCATTCACTCCACAGCCTCTCTACAGTATTGTTGGACTCACATTAACCAGGCTGCAGAATCTTGAACGTAACAATTTGAGTAATAGCTTTTTTAAACCAGGGGTAGAACAAGGCGTAGATCACAGGGTTTGGACAGGAGTTAAAATAGAACAGAGACACAGTAGACTGGGCAGAAACATATTTGAAACACAAGTACAACAACACCAAGAGAGTCTTGGCTGCTTTCAGCTCAGATTTCTTTGTTAGACTCACTGAACACAGCAGGGGTGCCAACAAAGTGGGCTCCAGGGGAAAGCGCACATTTGTGGTGGACTATGCTGTAATGTGACCGCAGTATTTAGAGTGTTTATCTGGCAATGCTCAAGTAAAAAAAAGGAGGGAATGGTCCTCCGACCACTGGCTGACGCTGTAGGTCTGGGGCTTGTGACGTTTCAGAACCTGTCTGTAATGCAGAAATAGGAAGATAACATTGTGATCTGCGGGAGACGTGTGCGTCAGTAATATTTCCATGAGTCCAGGATGTTTCCCCTGCTTGTCAGACATATTGTCCACGTATTGTTGAAATGAAGGCAGAACACTGTCGAGTCTGCAGCTGTTCAAAGTCACCAACCATAAACACTGGGACCTCTGATATCTACCCTGCATATTGTTAGCACTGTTAGCTGTTAGCTCGGCCTCCCCGAGGAGGGCGGATCTCTCTCTCTGTATTGGCTCTGAGGTTTTCTTCCATCTAACTATTAATTTGCTTTTACTTTCTTATTAAATGAAAAAAGCAACAGAGAGAAAATCACATACAACCATCATATAATGCAACTGATGAGAACCAAATAATTATTTTTGACAATGAGTAGAACAACGCGTGAGTTTTCTCATATACAGTTTATAAACTGTATACAGAGAGAGAAGAGAGGGCTTTCACTTCAATTTTTTGGGATTTTGAATTCAGTGAAAATGTTCATATAGCAGATCTTGTTTTAGTCAGTCCACAGTCTCTCTACAGTATGTTGGCCTCACAGGAGCCAGGCTGCAGTATCTGAAGAGTGACAATGACTTTCACTGCTTTTCTAAACCAGGGGTAAAACAGTGCATAGATCAAAGGGTTTAGACAAGAGTTAAAATAGAAGAGAAAGGTCACAAAGAATTCAGATGGAGTATTGAGCAAGCTTTCCCCTGCAAGAGAGACACCGTAAAATGGGAAAAAACATATTAGAAACACAAGTACAAGAACACCAAGAGTCCTGGCTGCTTTCAGCTCAGATTTCCTTGTTGGATTTACTGAACGCTGAAGTGTAGCAGCTGTGATGTGAGAGCGCATGGCACGAGCCTGAGACACAGCCACAACAAATACTCTCATGTACAGAACAATGATGATAGTAACTGGAACAATAAAGGTCAAAACAAGGTCAACAACTCCTGTAATGTAGTCAACGACAACCACACATTCTCCGTAGCAGGAAATATGACTGTCTGATCGACTCAGGTCATTCTGTAAAAAGAAAGTGCTGTACAAAACAGAACAGAACCAACACAGACAAACAGAGAGTTCAGTTCTTCTCACAGTGATTCTGGTGGGGTAATGCAGAGGGTCACAAATAGCCACATAGCGGTCGGCTGATATTAGCATCATGTCTCCTATTGAGGCAGAGGTAATGATGTATGATACAAAATTACACAAAGAACACATGAGGTCACCAGCAAACCAGCAGGATGTTTTTAGGTGGATCACGCCCGGCATCAGCACGAGGCCCACGAGAAAGTCTGAGACAGCCAGAGAGAGGAGGAGGATGTTGGTGGGGGTGTGGAGCTGCCTCGAGGGAAAGAGAAAAGAGTCAATAACCCAACAAGTCCTCATATCTAAATGACAAAATGTTGTTTCATTTCAGCGCCTTCAAAAACAATCAAGGAAAAAGGTTTTCTTTGCTGATCTGCCGCAGCAACAGGCCTTTTTCACAGCAGACATTTTGACCTGTCATAGTAGGAAAAGAACAGGTGTTACAGTACTAACATTACTGTTGTCATTATTCAAGTGTCCCAGTAAAACATAACAGCGAGACATCACCAGCATGCACAATACCAGGACACTGAAACTGAAGCACCTAAATGGAATTCAGCCATCATTCATTTTATGTTTCCGACTGTGACATGTCAAAATATCTTCTGTGGTTCCATTGTTAAGGTCTGGTTCATCTTAGGCAATAAGACTTTACAGTAGAACAGTTAACAGTTAACAAAAGCCACAGAGTGTCAGTGACAATCTGACACTGTAAGTTTTATACTTACACTTGACGTACCACTCGATTTCTAACTCAGTACATCACGGTCATATATAAACCTAAGCCACTATACACACTGTATATACTGCATACTGACATGTATACATGCATATACTGTACATATCCACATACATCATCTATATAAATCACCCTGTTACATTAATCATTCAATATTTCTTCCAGCATGATCACACAATCCTACACTATTCTTGTTTACATATAGACAATCTGTTGTTGTTCATTGTTGTATTGTTTATACGTATATATATCTTTATCTTCTTTCTTATATAGACATCATACCTAAATGTCTGCCTTTGTTCCGCTTTGCTGTCCTTGGTTTTCAGCCGTATTTCTATTCTGTGTAAGTAAATAAAGAGCAAAAAAACATGTGTATACATACTTGGCCTTCTTCTGATTCTGATTGAAACATTACAGGCGTGGTTCAAAGAAACCAAGGAATATTGTTAGTAGGAGACATGTAGTTTGCCAGATTTAAAAAGTAACTCAATTCTTCTTGGATCTCAGTGTTCATAGTTGTCAAACTTAAACTGTGGGTTCTGCTGAGACATGAAACTTTACCTGAAGTGGGAGACTGAGATGATGACAAGCAGGTTGAGAGCTACAGTGAGCACACAGATGGAGGGCAGCAGAATGTTCAGGAGCACAGCTTCAGACCAAGGAAGTGTCGGCTTCTTGCAGGAGATGTTGAGGAGTTGTGGAAAACAGAACTCCGCTCCGTCCTGGGTCTCCATCATGAGAGAGAGGAGGAGGAGAAGCTGCAGCTCTGGCAGATTTCTGCCCAGAACTCTCTGTCATACAGCTGCTTTATCTCTTTCTACCATCGTCTCCATCCCTCCCCTCCTCTCTCACTGTCTCTGTTGGACACTGATGTCCTTCCTCCCTCGCTCTACACATCCCACTATCATCTTCATCACTTGTTCTGCCTCTCTCTCTCTCTCTCATACACTTTCTGCTATCCGACCCACGTACCGGGGAGCAAACATCCTGGACTCCACCCCGAGAGGAAGGGTCCCACTCGGCCACCCAGACTGAGCGAACAAAGGCCTGGACGCGTGGAGACGTTGGCCTCTCTCTCTTGTTTGGGAAAGAGCAGTGGTTGGTAGACCAGGGTGCACTGGAAATGCGATAGACCAGTGGCAGAGTTGGGGAGTGTGTGGTGCGTACATCACCAAGTTTTTGTTAGATCCCGCGTAACCCCTGGTCAGGAGGTACTGGACCAGCTCTCCGTTTAAAGGGGCCGAGTTCGCAGCCCTACCGGTATCACCTGGTTATGGTAATGAAAACTATTCAAGCTGGTGGCGAGGAGAAACGCCTCGCTACTCACTGCCTTCTTCCGAAGTCCACCCTGCGTACTCCGGTATAGCACCAGGCTAAGTAGCCCTGTACCTGATACTTTCACCGGCCACGGCTGTTAATGGCAGCTCTCCTCTTAGTGATCTTTGCACTTGGTATGGGTGCTAGGAAATGTTTTAGGAACTTGTAAAATAGGTCCCAAGGGCCTGTTAATTTGATTGGCTAGAGTAACCTTTAGGAACCATGAAAGTTGTTAAACACACTTTATCTTTAAGACCGCAGTCCTTAAGACAGGATAAAGCCAATGTCCACAAATTGGGCTTCAATTGCAGTTTATGAATTTATTGCAAAAATAGGCAGGGCAAAGCATACAACTCTTGTAAATCCAATGATTGGAAAAGATTGGTAAAATAGTCGAATATTGTAATTTTATTGTAAAGCTGGCAGCTTTCTGAACAAAGTGATATAACTGCCTGCAGTATTTATACTGTTTACCTGGCAATCCTCACGTCAAAAAAAGATGGAATGATTGCTGCTGTTATATGTTATATCACCTCACCAGTAGCTGGAGTAACACTGTCATGGACTCTGCTGGAGCCTCCTGCTCCTCCTGAACCCCACCCTCCTGCTGCTCCTCCCACACACATTCCACAGCCTTTCAACTTCCAGTCAGCACCTGCCAGTTTTTTCCCTCCAGGCTCTTGGACATTTCCCCTTTTTCCCCTGCCTACCAATCACCCACCAGCCTGCTCTTCCTGACACTCAACTCCAGCTCATTTCCCAAGTACCACCAGTATTCATACTAGTCACCTTCCCTTTGTTCTCTGCCAGATCGTTGTTTGTGCTTAGCCTGCTTGGTGTCCCGCCTGTTTGAACATTTGTGACCTTTTGGATTCCGACCTGTACCTGCCTACTGGATTTTGAGCTTCTGCCTGTTTCCTTTGTACCTCTGCCTGATTTCCTCGAAGGTTTGGATTTGACCCTGGAATTGTCTGTACCTTGCAAACAATTTAGTAAAGACATTGTGATTGCTCTACCCTCGTCTCTGTCTGCTATTCTGCGTGTGGGTTCCTTCTGATTTGTGGCAGTATGATCTGGCCAGTCATGGACCCAGCAGAATTTCAGCAGCTCTGTGCACCAGTGCACAAGCAGGGAGCTGCACTCGACTCTCAGCAGAAGGACACGGCCATGGTGACTCAGCACCTGCAAGCAATCACTGGCAATCTTGATCTCCTGACAGTTTCAGCAGCTTCAGACCCCGGTCCCAGCCAGTTAGGCTATCCCTTCTCCACCTCCACCGCCTGCTCTCCCCACTCCCCAGCAATGAGCCACGCCTGCCTCCTCCAAGACACTACAGTGGTGAGCCTGGTCTTTGTCGCTCCTTTCTGTCACAATGCTCTCTGGTTTTTCAACTTCCTCCTTTCCATCTGATCGTTCCCGATCACTCTCTTGGATGGAAGAGCGAGAGAGTGGGGAACTTCTGGGAGGGTCTGGGAGGCCAATTCAGCGGTGCACCTCCCTGGATAGTTTTACCCAGGAAATGAGAAAGGTCTTCGACTGGTCTGCCAGTGGCAGAGAGGCAGGACGGGTTCTGTTGCAAGCACGCCAAGGGAGGAGGTCAGTTTCTGATTATGCCATTGATTTTTGCACGTTAGCTGCTAATTGTTCCTGGAACACTGAGGCTCATTACAAATACGATTTTTGAATGGAGTTTCGGAGGCCATAAAGGATGAGCTAGCTCCCTGTGAATTACCTACCACACTAGACTTACTTATTGACCTGGCCATTCGCATTGACACCAGATTCAGATCACAAAGGGAGAAAGAGAGATTAGCCAGGCGCCCTCAGCTGTCTCCCCGCAGATCGCAGACAGCAGAGCAAGCTGTGACCTCCTCAGATCTGGAGCCCATGTAGGTGGACTTAACCAGGCTGTCTCCAGCAGAGCTGCGACAACGCCTCATCACAGGTTCCTGCCTTTACTGTGGTCAACCAGGACACTATGTTGCTTACTGTCCGTTAAAAGACAACGCTCACCAGTAGGGTGGGAGTTACTGGTGAGTGCCCTCCCCTTCTCCGAGTCTCCTTTCCAACGCTCTCTACTAACTGCCACCCTACAGTGGAGGGACCAGTGGTTGGAGGTGGCCGTATTGCTGGACTCAGGTGCAGACGAAAGCATGGTTGACACAGCACTGGTCAGACAACTGGGCATTCTCACCCGAAGGTTACCCCAGACCATGCAAGCCAATGTTCTCAATGGCTAGCCCCTAGCCAAGGTAAAATATGTAACTGAGCCTGTTACTCTCCTGGTTTCTGGTAACCACTGTGAAAAGATCCAGTTGCATCTCATAGACACTCCACAGTTTCCCATAATACTAGGCTACCCCAGGCTGGTCAAACACAATCCCCAAATTGACTGGGTAAATAAAACCATTTTGGGATGGAGCACTTACTGTTTGTCTCAGTGGCTTTCTTCAGCTCTGCCACCAGGTGGTACCATGGAACCACTGGAGGAGTTTCCGGACCTGTCGGCGGTACCTAAAGAATATCTGGACCTTAAGGCCGTGTTCAGCAAATCACGAGCCATCACCCTTCCTCCACACCGCCCATATGACTGTGCCATTGATCTGTTGTCTGGTGCGTCACCGCTTAAAGGAAGGCTCTATTCACTGACTACCCCTGAGAGGGAGGCCATGAACAAGTATATTAACAATGCTTTGTCTGCAGGCCGTATACGGCCATCCTCTTCTCCTGCGGGTGCAGGCTTCTTCTTTGTAGAGAAGGATAGTTCACTCTGACCCTGCATCGACTACCGAGGTCTCAATGATTCAACTGCTGAGAACCGTTATCCATTGCCTCTCACCTTCTCTGCTTTTGAGAACTTGCAGGGAGCGACCATCTTCTCTAAACTGGATCTCCGCAATGCGTACCACCTGGTGCGCATTCGCGAGGGGGATGAGTGGAAGACGGCCTTTAACACCCCCAGCGGACACTACGAGCACCTGGTAATGCCATTTGGATTGACCAATGCCCCAGCTGTTTTTCAAGGTCTAGTGAATGATGTGTTAAGGGACATGATTAATAAATTTGTCTATGTTTACTTGGACGACATTCTGATATTTTCCAAGTCCCCTCTGGAGCAAGTGCAGCATGTGAGACAGGTCCTGCAACATCTATTGGAGAACCAGCTGTATGTTAAGGCTGAGAAGTGTAACTTCCACCGGGACACGGTGTCTTTTTTGGGGTTTGTAGTGTCTGCTGGGAGATTGGAGATGGATATTGCCAGTGCTGGAGTGGCCCCAGCCAACCATCTGAAAGGACCTTCAGAAGTTCCTTGGGTTTGCTAACTTTAACCAGCGGTTTATCCATAACTACAGTTCTGTTGCAGTCCCACTAACTGCCCTGACCTGTCCCAAGGTTCCCTTTTCCTGGTCCACTGCGGCAGAGGAGGCCTTCGCCAAGCTGAAGAGAGCTTTTACCTCGGCCCCCATTCTCATCACACCTGATCCTCAGCTCCAATTTGTGGTTGAGGTGGATGCCTCTGATGTGGGAGTGGGGGCTGTCCTATCTCACCGCTCTTCCAATGATAATAAGTTGCACCCCTGTGCTTTCTTCTCCCACCGTCTGTCTTCCACAGAAAGAAATTATGACTGGTTGTCCTCCAGGAACCTACCCCTCTGGACTGTCTCCAGAAAGTTGACTCCTAGGTTTGTTGGTCCATTTCCAGTGTCAAGAATTAATAATCCATCTGCTGTCTGTTTGCAGTTGCCCCAGACCGTTCGGAGAATCCATCCCACCTTCCATGTATCCTGCATCAAACCATCACATACAAGCACACTCACCCCACCCGCCAACCTTCCTCCTCCTCCTCCTCCACCCCGGCTCATCGATGGGGAGGAGGTGTACACCATCAAAAAGCTCCTCAAGCCTCGTCGTCGTGGGAGGGGCATCCAATATTTGGTAAACTGGGAGGGTTACGGCCCAGAGGAGAGGTCTTGGGTTCTTTCCAGGGACATCTACGACCCCTCCCTCATCAGAGAGTTCCACCGTCGACACCCAGATGAACCCAGTAGAATGCCTGGGGGCGTCCATCGAGGGGGGGTACTGTCATGGACTCTGCTGGAGCCTCCTGCTCCTCCTGAACCCCACCCTCCTGCTGCTCCTCCCACACACACTCCCCAGCCTTTCATCTTCCAGTCAGCACCTGCCAGTTTTTTCCCTCCAGGCCCTTGGACATTTCCCCTTTTTCCCCTGTCTACCAATCACCCACCAGCCTGCTCTTCCTGACACTTGCCTGCAGCTCATTTCCCAATTACCTCCAGTATTTATACCAGTCACCTTCCCTGTTGTTCTCTGCCAGATCGTTGTTTGTGCTTAGCATTCTTCGAATCCTGCCTGTTTGAACATTTGTGACCTTTTGGATTCCGACCTGTACCTGCCTACTGGTTTTTAAGCTTCTGCCTGTTTCCTTTGGCCCTCTGCCTGATTTCCTCGAAGGTTTGGATTTGACCCTGGAATTGTCTGTACCTTGCAAACAAGTTAGTAAAGACATTGTGATCTACCCTCGTCTCTGTCTGCTATTCTGCGTGTGGGTATCTTTTGATCTTCCAACTCATGGATTTGTTTCTCAAACTAGTCTTCCCAGACCATATTATATCACCTCACCAGTAGCTGGAGTAACACAAATCTACACAAATGCAGCCCTTTGTTGAGGACTTGTATGTGCTTGCAGTGCAAAGCAACATCTCTTTAAAATGACAATACTGTGCCAATGATGGTTATGTACATAGGGGCCGCTGTGTGAAGGACAGACAAGTAGGGCCAAAGCATCTCCATAGCACCTTCTAGAAATGTATGCAAGAAAAACCCAACAGAAAGTGCTATGTGTTTGGGGATGGCAGAGAGGTTGTTGATGTCAGTGGTGTGTCATTCACAGCTCAATTTATTATCCAGGATGAGTTCAAGGTATTTGAGGCACTCCGTCATCTCAACAGTTTCATTATTGGTGCAGGTGGAGTTGTGGGCTGCACTGTGTGTGCTGGGAGTCTTAAT
This sequence comes from Enoplosus armatus, assembly GCF_043641665.1. Taxonomy (NCBI): domain Eukaryota; kingdom Metazoa; phylum Chordata; class Actinopteri; order Centrarchiformes; family Enoplosidae; genus Enoplosus; species Enoplosus armatus. The sequence goes on along the minus strand of NC_092190.1, from coordinate 1,715,662 downwards.
GAACAGTTGTTTTGTCTTTGTTACATTCAGTTGCAGGTAATTGTTCATGCACCATTTTGAAGTGGGAGATGGAGTCTTGATAGCCTAAAACAGAGTCATTGTCATTAAGGAGTGCAGGTGTAGTCGTGCCATTGGACTATTTGAAGTATGTGGCGACAGGTGAGGAGCTGATTCAGTTATTGGTGTAAAGGGTAAACAGAAAAGGCTCAGGACACAACCTTGTGGGGCTCCGGTGTCGGTGATGATGGTTGAGGATGTTACATTGCCCACCCTAAGTGATTGTGGAAACACTCAGAAAGCAAGTCTGGACTTCCAGTTGAGCTAGCTATGGAGTAAGACGTTGGTGTGTGGGAGCTCCCACAGACTTCGCCTCAAACTGTATTTTATTTGCACCTGTTATTAGTTAAATTGTCCAGTTACATCTGTGTTTACTGGCCACTCGACTTTCCATCATGGAGAAATCTTAAAATGCAGAATAAAAGCACGAAAGGATGACATGCTACTCAATCTCAACAGCGACCTTGCCCTCAGGCCACACCTCAGTCCCCGAGTGACTCTCCTCCCGGCTCTGAGTGCGTCTTCGCCCCAGCTCAAACACTTGTGGACCCCTCATCCCTGAAACTTGAGCTCCTCGCCGTCTTGCGTAAAGACATAGCGGACATCTTTAAGACAGATCTACGTGCGGCTCTCGTGACGATTTATCCACAGTCAAACTTGAACTACAAGCAGTAAAGACACAGCTCGCCAACAACACAGCCTCCACACAAGCTGAATTGGGTTCGCTAAAAGGAACGGTGGTTGAAATTGAACAGTCCCTATCAACTTGCACTGATGATATCGTCGCGATCCAAAACAATTGGATTTGGATGTTTGATCATGCCGAAATAACATCAGGATTGTGGGGGTCCCTGAGGAAGTGGGCAATAACTCCGCCATGACAATCGCGACGTTGCTCAAAGAAGCACTCCATCTGGAGAAGGAGCCTCTGATGGACAGATGCCACAAGAACCTCCACCCGGCGAGCGGCCGCGCGCTATTGTAGCCCAACTTCTCTACCACTCGGACTGCATCGACATTCTGCGTGGGGCAAGAGAACGCTGTAGAATTAACATCAGGGACATGTCTATCTCCATCTTCCCAGACCATACGGCAAATATAGCACGGGCCCGAGAAAATTAATTGTCTTGATCCAGGGCCGTGGATGGAGGCCGTCGACCTCCATCCATCTGCCGCTCCCTCCGGACTCAAGACTGAATCCTCGTCTCCATTCTCCTCCGCCTCATCCGCTCCATCTCCATTGCCCTTTCCCCTCTACGTCTGCCGCTGTCGCAGATTTTCAATAAATCATTGTTACCCACTCTTCTGGCTGTTTGAGTCTAAGTTGAGTCCAGTAGTTTAGACCTGCATAACAGTATGAACTGGCAACAAACATGGACCCAGAATCCGCACTGCAGAAGGCCCTCTCCAACCAAGGAAAATTACTAGGCAAACACGAACAAATGCTCCGCTCCCTCTCCAACAGTAATCAAGCTTTGTTTCATCAGATCACTCAACTAACAAATCAGCTCACCCTACTATCAGCACAACTCACCACTGGTGTAGCTTCTCAACCCAGCCCTCCTCCTTCTCCGCTGTCACCGTCGCCTCCCGCTCCTCAGCCACACCAAGAATCCCACGCCCCGGATCCCAAGCCATTCTCCGGTGAGTTGGACAAATGCCGGGGTTTTCTGTTCCAGTGCTCCCTAGTCTTCTGTCAGCACCCCCTCACGTTTCCAACGGATCAGGCAAGGGTACATTATGTGATCGGTTAACTGCAAGGAAAAGCTTTAGCTTGGGCCGAAGCCGTAAATACCAGTTCTGATATCTCCACGCTGAATTATGATGAGCTTGCCAACAGACTTCGGAGTGTGTTTGACCATCCTGATCACTCCGGAAGCGCGAACAAACGCCTGTATAACATCTGTCAGGACCCCCGTGGCAGAATACTCTGTTGAATTCCGCACACTGGCTGCAGATGCGGGATAGAGTGACCCGTTGCTCAGATGCGCTTCTTTGAATGGCCTCGGAGAACAATTAAAAGATGAGATTGCCACTCGCGATGAGCCTCCCGATTTGGACTCTCTTATTTCTCTGGCCATAAAGATTGATAACCGGCTTTTGGAGCGTCACCGTGAGAGGGCAGGACACTCGCCGCTTCTGTGTTTTCCTCCAGTGCGGTGCGCTACTCCGCATTCATCCTCCGGAGAAGCATCCAACTCTTCTTCCCTCGCCACAGCCCTGGAGGAGCCCATGCAACTTGTGCGCACGCGCCTCTCTCCGATGGAGCGGACCCGGAGAATGCTAAGAGGGGAACGTCTTTACTGCGGACAGCTCGGACATTACATTGCTGTCTGCCCAGTACGGCCAAAAGATCAGATTAAGCTAAAGATAATTTCTTCACCTCAGACTCCTATAGTTCTAGGACACCCCTGGTTGGCAAAACATAATCCACACATTGATTGGTCCAGAAATAAGATCATTAACTGGAGTAATTATTGTCTCTCCACCCGCCTGTAATCTGTGCTGCCTCCAGCAGAGGGCGCCACCAGTACACCCAACCCTGATTCCCCCTGATTTATCTTCTATTCCCTATGATTATCATGACCTGGCAGAGGTTTTTCATAAGGATCTGGCCCCAATCACTACCCCCCCCCCCAATGACTGCTCCACTGACCTCCTTCCAGGTGCCCCTTTGCCCACCAGCAGACTATACAATCTCTCCAGCCCTGAGAGGGAGGCATTGGAGAAATACATCAAAGAGTCTTTGGCAGCCGGTCTTATCCGTCCCTCCTAATCCCCCGTGGCAGCAGGATTTTTTTTCGTTCCAAAGAAAGACAAGACCCTCCGTCCCTGTATAGACTATCGCGGCTAAACACCATCACAGTTAAGAACAAATACCCCTTACCTCTGATTTCTGCTGCATTCAAACCACTTCACAAGGCCACAGTGTTTTCCAAGCTGGATCTCCGCAATGCATATCATCTGATCAGAATCAAGGAGGGAGATGAATGGAAAACTGCCTTCAACACCCCTTTGGGCCACTTTGAATATCTGGTAATGCCTTTTGGTCTCACTAATGCTCCTGCAGTCTTGCAGTCCCTAGTGAATGATGTCTTAAGAGATTTTTTGAACCGTTTCGTGTGCCTGGATGACATCCTCATTTTTTCTGAAAAAATGTCTGACCACATTTCCCATGTCCAACAGGTGCTGCAGAGGCTGTTGGAAAACAGACCATATGTCGAGGCGGAGAAATGTGAGTTTCATGTGGAATCAGTGAGTTTTCTGGGATATATAGTGGTGAGGGGACAGCTGGAGGCAGATCCAGATAAAATCTGAGCTGTAGCAGAGTGGCCACGTCCCAGTAACCAAAAACAGCTTCAGAGATTTCTGGGTTTTGCTAACTTTTACAGACGCTTCATCCGCAACTATCGCAAAGTGGCAGCCCCCCTAACCAAACGTTGTTTGGACTGACCATAAAAATTTAGCCGACTGGATGTCCGCTAAACGACTCAATCCCAGACAGGCTCGCTGGGCTCTGTTGTTTGGCCGATTCTCCTTCACACTCACATATCGTCCTGGTTCCAGAAACGTGAAACCAGACGCACTCTCCCGGATACACAATTCTGTGACAGGAACCAGGAAAAGAGATCATATTTCTCCTGTATTAGCTTTGCTGCACTGGCTCCCTGTAAAATCTAGAATAGAGTTTAAAATCTCTTTCTGTCTATCTGTCTCTCCCCCTCCCTCTTTCTCCCTCCCCCGCTACGTCTCTCTCTCTCTCTCTCTCAAACCCAACCGGTCAAAGCAGATGACCGCCCACCGAGTCTGGTTCTGCTCGAGGTTTCTGCCTCTTAAAAGGAAGTTTTTCCTTGCCACTGTCGCCAAAGGTCTTGCTCATGGTGGGAACTATTGGGTCTCTGTAATAACATTATAAAGAGTCGGTCTAGACCTGCTCTATTTGTAAAGTGTCATGAGATGACTTTTTGTTGTGATTTGACGCTATACAAATAAAACTGAACTGAATTGAATTTATTGGCTCGAGTCCCCAAACACTCCCTGGTGCAGATTGGAAGCACTCTCTTATACCTCATCTTCCCTCTCCACCCTGCTGTACGCCTCCCTACCTATCCAAATCAAACATTATACAGACAACCCAGTAGTTCTTACCACTTTAAAAATCTGGCAGCAATTTAGCCACCATTTTAAGTTCTTAACTGCATCAACCTTGCCTCCAATATGTAATAAGCATTCATCCCCCCCTTCATCTTTAGATTCATTTTTCTCCCAGTGGAACAGTAAAGGTATTAAGACTTTTCAAGACTTGTATACAGAAGGGGTGTTCGCAGATTTTTCTTATATGTCATCCACATTTGGACTACTGCTTTCTTTAAAACTACATCAAAGAGCACCAGTTTCCAAAATGAATAACTCCCTCATGTCATTTGAAGATAGTGGTACAATTAAAACAAACAGGTAATTGCATTCACGTCTCTCATAGCCAGATGAATCGTACCATTACATTGGAACTCTGCCAAGAGTGCTTCTACATCCCAATGGCTTAAAGATGTTATGTTCTTTCTCAAACTTGAGAAAATAAAATATACTCTGAGAGGTTCAAGGGAAAAAAAAATTCATATATGGCAGCCCTTTATGACCCATGTTAATGTGTTGCACCGCTTGCCCTCCGATTAATCCCAGTATGTACCTGCCCAGCTATCCATGTTTGTTTGTTAGTTTCTCCATATTTTTTTTTTCCTGTTGACTCTGTATTTCTCTTAGGTGTGTCATCACACCCCAGCCACAGTTGTGTGTGTGTGTGTGTGTGTGTGTGTGTGCGGGTTAGGGTTGGTTGGGGGTTGGGTGGGGTTCGTGACATGTGGGAGTTAGTCATTTTATTCTCTGCTTTTGATTTACATTTTTTTTTCTTTTCTATTTTCTTTTATTCTTTTTCATTTCTTTTTTAAATTATTTTTGTATCCATTTATTCAATTATTATTTTGCACTGTTGTTTTGGTACCTTAAATTCTACCTATATGCACATATATATATATATATATATATATATATATATATATATATATATATATGTTACTTACATATTATAACTTTTGTCATTAATGTTACTGTTATTTACTTTTTTTGTGTTTTTCTACAAATCCTTGTGATGTTGTGAAAACTGCATTATATACTGTAACTACTGAGATGCCCCCTTTTTAATTTTTGTTGAAATAAAAAAGAATTATCAGAATTATCAGAAAGCAAGTCCTGCTGCTGAAAGGCTTTCCATCCCTTAATCTTCAATTGATATGGTGGGTGACGCAGGGTTTGGAATTTGGATATTTCCTGTAGGTCTAAAGTTGGTATCAAAAATTTCCCAGTCTATGCAGGCAATTGAACCCTGTCATTGTGTAATGGCGTCCTCTGACCACTGGCTGACGCTGTAGGTCTGGGGCTTGTGACGTTTCAGAACCTGTCTGTAATGCAGAAATAGGAAGATAACATTGTGATCTGCAAAGCCGAGTGGCGGGAGACGTATGCGTCAGTAATATTTCCATGAGTCCAGGATGTTTCCCCTTCTTGTCAGACATATTGTCCACGTATTGTTGAAATGAAGGCAGAACACTGTCGAGTCTGCAGCTGTTCAAAGTCACCAGCCATAAACACTGAGAGAGAAAAACACATACAACCATCATATAATGCAACTGATGAGAACCAAATAATTATTTTGTCATAATTATTCTTTTGCCCTAAATATGCAATGAGTTATAATCTTAAAACTGACAATGAGTAGAACAACGCATGAGTTTTCTCATATACAGTTTATAAACTTTATACAGAGAGAGAAGAGAGGGCTTTCACTTCAATTTTTGGGATTTTGAATTTAGTGAAAATCTTCGTATAGCAGATCTTGTTTTAGTCAGTCCACAGTCTCTCTACAGTATGTTGGCCTCACATGAGCCAGGCTGCAGTATCTGAAGAGTGACAATGACTTTCATGGCTTTTCTAAACCAGGGGTAAAACAGTGCATAGATCAAAGGGTTTAGACAAGAGTTAAAATATAACAGAAAGGTTACAGGGAATCCAGATGGAGTACTGAGTAAGCTGTCAGCAGCAAGAGTGACACAATAATATGGGCAGAAACATATTAGAAACACAAGTACAAGAACACCAAGAGTCCTGGCTGCTTTCAGCTCAGATTTCCTTGTTGGATTTACTGAACGCTGAAGTGTAGCAGCTGTGATGTGAGAGCGCATGGCACGAGCCTGAGACACAGCCACAACAAATACTCTCATATACAGAACAATGATGATAGTAACTGGAACAATAAAGGTCAAAACAAGGTCAACAACTCCTGCGATAAAGTCAGTGACAATCACACATTCTCTGTAGCAGGAATTATGTCTGTCGGATTGACTCAGGTCATCCTTTGAAAGGAGAATGCTGTACAAAACAGACCAGAACCAACACAGACAAACAGAGAGTTCAATTCTTGTCACAGTGATTCTGGTGGGGTAATGCAGAGGGTCACATATAGCCACATAGCGGTCGGCTGATATGAGCATCATGTCTCCTATTGAGACACAGGTTATGGTGTATGCTATTACACTAGAGAAAGAACACATGAAGTCACCAAGAAACCAGCAGGATGTTTTTAGGTGGATCACGCCCGGCATCAGCACGAGGCCCACGAGAAAGTCTGAGACAGCCAGAGAGAGGAGGAGGATGTTGGTGGGGGTGTGGAGCAGCCTCGAGGGAAAGAGAAAAGAGTCGATAACCCAACAAGTTCTCATATCTAAATGACAAAATGTTGTTTCATTTCAGTGCCTTCAAAAACAATCAAGGAAAAAGGTTTTCTTTGCTGATCTGCCGCAGCAACAGGCCTTTTTCACAGCAGACATTTTGACCTGTCATAGTAGGAAAAGAACAGGTGTTACAGTACTAACATTATTGTTGTCATTATTCAAGTGTCCCAGTAAAACATAACAGCGAGACATCACCAGCATGCACAATACCAGGACACTGAAACTGAAGCACCTAAATGGAATTCAGCCATCATTCATTTTATGTTTTACACCTTTGTTTTTCCGACTGTGACATGTCAAAATATCTTCTGTGGTTCCATTGTTAAGGTCTGGTTCATCTTAGGCAATAAGACTTTATAGTAGAACAGTTAACAGTTAACAAAAGCCACAGAGTGTCAGTGACAATCTGACACTGTATATTTTATACTTATACTTGACATACCACTTGATTTCTAACTCAGTACATCACAGTCATATATAAACCTAAGCCACTATAAACACTGAATATACTGCATACTGCCATTTATACATGCATATACTGTACATATCCACATACATCATGTATATAAAGCACCCTGTTACATTAATCATTCAATATTTCTTCCAGCATGATCACACAATCCTACACTATTCTTGTTTACATATAGACAATCTGTTGTTGTTCATTGTTGTATTGTTTATACGTATATATATGTTTATCTTCTTTCTTATATAGACATCATACCTAAATGTCTACCTTTGTTCAGCTTTGCTGTCCTTGGTTTTCAGCTGTATTTCTATACTGTGTAAGTAAATAGAGAGCAAAAAAACATGTGTATACATACTTGGCCTTCTTCTGATTCTGATTGAAACATTACAGGCGTGGTTCAAAGAAACCAAGGAATATAGTTAGTAGGAGACATGTAGTTTGCCAGATTTAAAAAGTAACTCAATTCTTCTTGGATCTCAGTGTTCATAGTTGTAAAACTTAAACTGTGGGTTCTGCTGAGACATGAAACTTTACCTGAAGTGGGAGACTGAGATGATGACAAGCAGGTTGAGAGCTACAGTGAGCACACAGATGGAGGGCAGCAGGATGTTCAGGAGCACAGCTTCAGACCAAGGAAGTGTCGGCTTCTTGCAGGAGATGTTGAGGAGTTGTGGAAAACAGAACTCCGCTCCGTCCTGGGTCTCCATCATGAGAGAGAGGAGGGGGGGGGGGGGGGGGGAAGCTGCAGCTCTGGCAGATTTCTACCCAGAACTCTCTGTCATACAGCTGCTTTATCTCTTTCTACCATCGTCTCCATCCCTCCCCTCCTCTCTCACTGTCTCTGTTGGACACTGATGTCCTTCCTCCCCTGCTCTACACATCCCACTATCATCTTCATCACTTGTTCTGCCTCTCTCTCTCTCTCATACACTTTCTGCTATCCGACCCACTTACCGGGGAGCAAACATCCTGGACTCCACCCCGAGAGGAAGGGTCCCACTCGGCCACCCAGACTGAGCAAACAAAGGCCTGGACACGTGGAGACGTTGGCCTCTCTCTGTTATTTGGGGAAGAGCAGTGGTTGGTAAACCAGGGAGCACTGGAAATGTGACAGACCAGTGGCAGAGTTGCGGAGTGTGTTGTGCATATACTCAACCCAAAGCAGTTGTTTTGACTAAGAGGAAGGGTTGTTGGAGGAGATGCACTGCAGGACCGTCTCCATGTCTTTCTGTTATTCTACACATTTTTTCTTAATCATTGTACATATCCCCCCTTAAGTGTTCTGCCTTCATGTCCATCTTCCTTCCTGCTTCTACTTATAACTATAATGTAAATACTAACTGCACTTACACTACACTGATCACCTTTGAGTTTGGGAAGGGCCCACGTACCGGGTAGCAAACTTCCTGGACTCTACCCCGAGAGGAAGCGTCCCACTTGGCCACCCAGACTGAGCGAACAAAGGCCTGGACGCGTGGAGACGTTGGCCTCTCTCTCTTGTTCGGGAAAGAGCAGTGGTTGGTAGACCAGGGTGCACTGGAAATGTGATAGACCACTGGCAGAGTTGGGGAGTGTGTGGTGCGTACATCACCAAGTTTTTGTTAGATCCCGCGTAACCCCTGGTCAGGAGGTACTGGACCAGCTCTCCGTTTAAAGGGGCCGAGTTCGCAGCCCTACCGGTATCACCTGGTTATGGTAATGAAAACTATTCAAGCTGGTGGCGAGGAGAAACGCCTTGCTACTCACTGCCTTCTTCCGAAGTCCACCCTGCGTACTCCGGTATAGCACCAGGCTAAGTAGCCCTGTACCTGATACTTTCACCGGCCACGGCTGTTAATGGCAGCTCTGCTCTTTGTGATCTTTGCACTTGGTATGGGTGCTAGGAAATGTTTTAGGAACTTGTAAAATAGGTCCCAAGGATCTGTTAATTTGATTGGCTAGAGTAACCTTTAGGTACCATGAAAGTTGTTAAACACACTTTACCTTTAAGACCGCAGTCCTTAAGACAGGATAAAGCCAATGTCCACAAATTGGGCTTCAATTGCAGTTTATGAATTTATTGCAAAAATAGGCAGGGCAAAGCATACAACTCAAAAATAATTGCAAATCCAATGATTGGAAAAGTTTGGTAAAATAGTTGAATATTGTAATTTTCTTGTAAAGCAGCTCTGGCAGCTTTCTGAACAAAGTGATATAACTGCCTGCAGTATTTATACTGTTTATCTGGCAATCCTCACGTCAAAAAAAGATGGAATGATTGCTGCTGTGATAACTTTATAATTTTATGAAAAAAGATTTTGATCTTCCAACTCACGGATCTGTTTCTCAAACTAGTCTTCCCAGACCATGTCATATCACCTCACCAGTAGCTGGAGTAACACTGTCATGGACTCTGCTGGAGCCTCCTGCTCCTCCTGAACCCCACCCTCCTGCTGCTCCTCTCACACACATTCCACAGCCTTTCATCTTCCAGGCAGCACCTGCCAGTTTTTTCCCTCCAGGCCCTTGGACATTTCCCCTTTTTCCCCTGTCTACCAATCACCCACCAGGCTGCTCTTCCTGACACTCACCTCCAGCTCATTTCCCAAGTACCACCAGTATTCATACTAGTCACCTTCCCTTTGTTCTCTGCCAGATCGTTGTTTGTGCGTAGCATGCTTCGTGTCCCGCCTGTTTGAACATTTGTGACCTTTTGGATTCCGACCTGTACCTGCCTACTGGATTTTGAGCTTCTGCCTGCTCCCTTTGTACCTCTGCCTGATTTCCTCGAAGGTTTGGATTTGACCCTGGAATTGTCTGTACCTTGCAAACAAGTTAGTAAAGACATTGTGATTGCTCTACCCTCGTCTCTGTCTGCTATTCTGCGTGTGGGTTCCTTCTGATTTGTGACAGTACGATCTGGCCAGCCATTGACCCAGCAGAATTTCAGCAGCTCTGTGCACTAGTGCACAAGCAGGGAGCTGCACTCGACTCTCAGCAGAAGGACACGGCCATGGTGACTCAGCACCTGCAAGCAATCACTGGCAATCTTGATCTCCTGACTACCCAGTTACAGCAGCTTCAGACCCCGGTCCCAGCCAGGGACAGGGGCTGGGACCGGCTATCAGGCTATCCCTTCTCCACCTCCGCCGCCTGCTTTCCCCACTCCCCAGCAATGAGCCACGCCTGCCTCCTCCCAGACACTACAGTGGTGAGCCTGGTCTTTGTCGCTCCTTTCTGTCACAATGCTCTCTGGTTTTTCAACTGCAGCCTTCCTCCTTTCCATGTGATCGTTCCCGAGTTGCCTACATTATCACTCTCTTGGATGGAAGAGTGAGAGAGTGGGGAACTTCTGGGAGGGTCTGGGAGGCCAATTCAGCGGTGCACCTCCCTGGATAGTTTTACCCAGGAAATGAGAAAGGTCTTCGACTGGTCCGCCAGTGGCAGAGAGGCAGGACGGGTTCTGTTGCAAGCACGCCAAGGGAGGAGGTCAGTTTCTGATTATGCCATTGATTTTTGCACGTTAGCTGCTAATTGTTCCTGGAACACTGAGGCTCATTACAAATACGATTTTTGAATGGAGTTTTGGAGGCCATAAAGGATGAGCTAGCTCCCTGTGAATTACCTACCACACTAGACTCACTTATTGACCTGGCCATTCGCATTGACACCAGATTCAGATCACAAAGGCAGAAAGAGAGATTAGCCAGGCGCCCTCAGCTGTCTCCCCGCAGATCGCAGACAGCAGAGCAAGCTGTGACCTCCTCAGATCCGGAGCCCATGCAGGTGGACCGAACCAGGCTGTCTCCAGCAGAGCTGCGACAACGCCTCATCACAGGTTCCTGCCTTTACTGTGGTCAACCAGGACACTATGTTGCTTACTGTCCGTTAAAAGACAACGCTCACCAGTAGGCCGGGAGTTACTGGTGAGTGCCCTCCCCTTCTCTGAATCTCCTTTCCAACGCTTTCTACTAACTGCCAACCTACAGTGGAGAGACCAGCGGTTGGAGGTGGCCATATTGCTGGACCCAGGTGCAGACGAAAGCATGGTTGACACAGCACTGGTCAGACAACTGGGCATTCTCACCCGAAGGTTACCCCAGACCATGCAAGCCAATGTTCTCAATGGCTAGCCCCTAGCCAAGGTAAAATATGTAACTGAGCCTGTTACTCTCCTGGTTTCTGGTAACCACTGTGAAAAGATCCAGTTGCATCTCATAGACACTCCACAGTTTCCCATAATACTAGGCTACCCCAGGCTGGTCAAACACAATCCCCAAATTGACTGGGTAAATAAAACCATTTTGGGTTGGAGCACTTACTGTTTGTCTCAGTGGCTTTCTTCAGCTCTGCCACCAGGTGGTACCATGGAACCACTGGAGGAGTTTCCGGACCTGTCGGCGGTACGTAAAGAATATCTGGACCTTAAGGCCGTGTTCAGCAAATCACGAGCCATCACCCTTCCTCCACACCGCCCATATGACTGTGCCATTGATCTGTTGTCTGGTGCGTCACCGCCTAAAGGAAGGCTCTATTCACTGACTACCCCTGAGAGGGAGGCCATGAACAAGTATATTAACAATGCTTTGTCTGCAGGCCGTATACGGCCATCCTCTTCTCCTGCGGGTGCAGGCTTCTTCTTTGTAGAGAAGGATAGTTCACTCCGACCCTGCATCGACTACCGAGGTCTCAATGATTCAACTGCTGAGAACCGTTATCCATTGCCTCTCCCCTTCTCTGCTTTTGAGAACTTGCAGGGAGCGACCATCTTCTCTAAACTGGATCTCCGCAATGCGTACCACCTGGTGCGCATTCGCGAGGGGGATGAGTGGAAGACGGCCTTTAACACCCCCAGCGGACACTACGAGCACCTGGTAATGCCATTTGGATTGACCAATGCCCCAGCTGTTTTTCAAGGTCTAGTGAATGATGTGTTAAGGGACATGATTAATAAATTTGTCTATGTTTACTTGGACGACATTCTGATATTTTCCAAGTCCCCTCTGGAGCAAGTGCAGCATGTGAGACAGGTCCTGCAACGTCTATTGGAGAACCAGCTGTATGTTAAGGCTGAGAAGTGTAACTTCCACCGGGACACGGTGTCTTTTTTGGGATTTGTAGTGTCTGCTGGGAGATTGGAGATGGATATTGCCAGTGCTGGAGTGGCCCCAGCCAACCATCTGAAAGGACCTTCAGAAGTTCCTTGGGTTTGCTAACTTTAACCAGCGGTTTATCCATAACTACAGTTCTGTTGCAGTCCCACTAACTGCCCTGACCTGTCCCAAGGTTCCCTTTTCCTGGTCCACTGCGGCAGAGGAGGCCTTCGCCAAGCTGAAGAGAGCTTTTACCTCGGCCCCCATTCTCATCACACCTGATCCTCAGCTCCAATTTGTGGTTGAGGTGGATGCCTCTGATGTGGGAGTGGGGGCTGTCCTATCTCACCGCTCTTCCAATGATAATAAGTTGCACCCCTGTGCTTTCTTCTCCCACCGTCTGTCTTCCACAGAAAGAAATTATGACTGGTTGTCCTCCAGGAACCTACCCCTCTGGACTGTCTCCAGAAAGTTGACTCCTAGGTTTGTTGGTCCATTTCCAGTGTCAAGAATTAATAATCCATCTGCTGTCTGTTTGCAGTTGCCCCAGACCGTTCGGAGAATCCATCCCACCTTCCATGTATCCTGCATCAAACCATCACGTACAAGCACACTCGCCCCACCCGCCAACCTTCCTCCTCCTCCTCCTCCACCCCGGCTCATCGATGGGGAGGAGGTGTACACCATCAAAAAGCTCCTCAAGCCTCGTCGTCGTGGGAGGTGCATCCAATATTTGGTAAACTGGGAGGGCTACGGCCCAGAGGAGAGGTCTTGGGTTCTTTCCAGGGACATCTACGACCCCTCCCTCATCAGAGAGTTCCACCGTCGACACCCAGATGAACCCAGTAGAATGCCTGGGGGCGTCCATCGAGGGGGGGTACTGTCATGGACTCTGCTGGAGCCTCCTGCTCCTCCTGAACCCCACCCTCCTGCTGCTCCTCCCACACACACTCCCCAGCCTTTCATCTTCCAGTCAGCACCTGCCAGTTTTTTCCCTCCAGGCCTTTGGACATTTCCCCTTTTTCCCCTGTCTACCAATCACCCACCAGCCTGCTCTTCCTGACACTTGCCTGCAGCTCATTTCCCAATTACCTCCAGTATTTATACCAGTCACCTTCCCTGTTGTTCTCTGCCAGATCGTTGTTTGTGCTTAGCATGCTTCGAATCCCGCCTGTTTGAACATTTGTGACCTCTTGGATTCCGACCTGTACCTGCCTACTGGTTTTTAAGCTTCTGCCTGTTTCCTTTGGCCCTCTGCCTGATTTCCTCGAAGGTTTGGATTTGACCCTGGAATTGTCTGTACCTTGCAAACAAGTTAGTAAAGACATTGTGATTACTCTACCCTCGTCTCTGTCTGCTATTCTGCGTGTGGGTATCTTTTGATCTTCCAACTCATGGATTTGTTTCTCAAACTAGTCTTCCCAGACCATATTATATCACCTCACCAGTAGCTGGAGTAACACAAATCTACACAAATGCAGCCCTTTGTTGAGGACTTGTATGTGCTTGCAGATGACAATACTGTGCCAATGATGGTTATGTACATAGGGGCCACTGTGTGAAGGACAGACAAGTAGGGCCAAAGCATCTCCATAGCACCTTCTAGAAATGTATGCAAGAAAAACCCAACAGAAAGTGCTATGTGTTTGGGGATGGCAGAGAGGTTGTTGATATCAGTGGTGTGTCATTCACAGCTCAATTTATTATCCAGGATGAGTTCAAGGTATTTGAGGCACTCCGTCATCTCAACAGTTTCATTATTGGTGCAGGTGGAGTTGTGGGCTGCACTGTGTGTGCTGGGATTCTTAATGAACAGTTGTTTTGTCTTTGTTACATTCAGTTGCAGGTAATTGTTCATGCACCATTTTGAAGTGGGAGATGGAGTCTTGATAGCCTAAAACAGAGTCATAGTCATTAAGGAGTGCAGGTGTAGTCGTGCCATTGGACTATTTGAAGTATGTGTCGACAGGTGAAGAGCTGATTCAGTTATTGGTGTAAAGGGTAAACAGAAAAGGCTCAGGACACAACCTTGTGGGGCTCCGGTGTCGGTGATGGTGGTTGAGGATGTTACGTTTCCAACGGATCAGGCAAGGGTACATTATGTGATCGGGTTACTGCAAGGAAAAGCTTTAGCTTGGGCCGAAGCCGTAAATACCAGTTCTGATATCTCCACGCTGAATTATGATGAGCTTACCAACAGACTTCGGAGTGTGTTTGACCATCCTGATCACTCCGGAAGCGCGAACAAACGCCTGTATAACATCTGTCAGGACCCCCGTGGCAGAATACTCTGTTGAATTCCGCACACTGGCTGCAGATGCGGGATAGAGTGACCCGTTGCTCAGATGCGCTTTTTTGAATGGCCTCGGAGAACAATTAAAAGATGAGATTGCCACTCGCGATGAGCCTCCCGACTTGGACTCTCTTATTTCTCTGGCCATAAAGATTGATAACCGGCTTTGGGAGCGTCACCGTGAGAGGGCAGGACGCTCGCCGCTTCTGTGTTTTCCTCCAGTGCGGTGCGCTAATCCGCATTCATCCTCCGGAGAAGCATCCAACTCTTCTTCCCTCGCCACAGCCCTGGAGGAGCCCATGCAACTTGTGCGCATGCGCCTCTCTCCGATGGAGCGGACCCGGAGAATGCTAAGAGGGGAACGTCTTTACTGCGGACAGCTCGGACATTACATTGCTGTCTGCCCAGTACGGCCAAAAGATCAGATTAAGCTAAAGATAATTTCTTCACCTCAGACTCCTATAGTTCTAGGACACCCCTGGTTGGCAAAACATAATCCACACATTGATTGGTCCAGAAATAAGATCATTAGCTGGAGTAATTATTGTCTCTCCACCCGCCTGTAATCTGTGCTGCCTCCAGCAGAGGGCGCCACCAGTACACCCAACCCTGATTCCCCCTGATTTATCTTCTATTCCCTATGTATAACATGACCTGGCAGAGGTTTTTCATAAGGATCTGGCCCAATCACTACCGGCCCACCGGCCCGATGACTGCTCCATTGACCTCCTTCCAGGTGCCCAGTTCTCACAGTTAAGAACAAATACCCCTTACCTCTGATTTCTGCTGCATTCAAACCACTTCACAAGGCCACAGTGTTTTCCAAGCTGGATCTCCGCAATGCATATCATCTGATCAGAATCAAGGAGGGAGATGAATGGAAAACTGCCTTCAACACCCCTTTGGGCCACTTTGAATATCTGGTAATGCCTTTTGGTCTCACTAATGCTCTTGCAGTCTTGCAGTCCCTAGTGAATGATGTCTTAAGAGATTTTTTGAACCGTTTCGTGTGCCTGGATGACATCCTCATTTTTTCTGAAAAAATGTCTGACCACATTTCCCATGTCCAACAGGTGCTGCAGAGGCTGTTGGAAAACAGACCATATGTCGAGGCGGAGAAATGTGAGTTTCATGTGGAATCAGTGAGTTTTCTGGGATATATAGTGGTGAGGGGACAGCTAAAGGCAGATCCAGATAAAATCTGAGCTGTAGCAGAGTGGCCACGTCCCAGTAACCAAAAACAGCTTCAGAGATTTCTGGGTTTTGCTGACTTTTACAGACGCTTCATCCGCAACTATCGCAAAGTGGCAGCCCCCCTAACCAAACGTTGTTTGGACTGACCATAAAAATTTAGCCGACTGGATGTCCGCTAAACGACTCAATCCCAGACAGGCTCGCTGGGCTCTGTTGTTTGGCCGATTCTCCTTCACACTCACATATCGTCCTGGTTCCAGAAACGTGAAACCAGTCTCCCGGATACACAATTCTGTGACAGGAACCAGGAAAAGAGATCATATTTCTCCTGTATTAGCTTTGCTGAACTGGCTCCCTGTAAAATCTAGAATAGAGTTTAAAATCTCTTTCTGTCTATCTGTCTCTCCCCCTCCCTCTTTCTCCCTCCCCCGCTACGTCTCTCTCTCTCTCTCTCTCAAACCCAACCGGTCAAAGCAGATGACCGCCCACCGAGTCTGGTTCTGCTCGAGGTTTCTGCCTCTTAAAAGGAAGTTTTTCCTTGCCACTGTCGCCAAAGGTCTTGCTCATGGTGGGAACTGTTGGGTCTCTGTAATAACATTATAAAGAGTCGGTCTAGACCTGCTCTTTTTGTAAAGTGTCATGAGATGACTTTTTGTTGTGATTTGGCGCTATACAAATAAAACTGAACTGAATTGAATTTATTGGCTCAAGTCCCCAAACACTCCCTGGTGCAGATTGGAAGCACTCTCTTGTACCTCATCTTCCCTCTCCACCCTGCTGTACGCATCCCTACCTATCCAAATCAAACATTATACAGACAACCCAGTAGTTCTTACCACTTTAAAAATCTGGCAGCAATTTAGCCACCATTTTAAGTTCTTAACTGCATCAACCTTGGCTCCAATATGTAATAATCATTCATCCCCCCCTTCATCTTTAGATTCATTTTTCTCCCAGTGGAACAGTAAAGGTATTAAGACTTTTCAAGACTTGTATACAGAAGGGGTGTTCGCAGATTTTTCTTATATGTCATCCACATTTGGACTACTGCTTTCTTTAAAACTACATCAAAGAGCACCAGTTTCCAAAATTAATAACTCCCTCATGTCATTTGAAGATAGTGGTACAATTAAAACAAACAGGTAATTGCATTCACGTCTCTCATAGCCAGACGAATCGTACCATTACATTGGAACTCTGCCAAGAGTGCTTCTACATCCCAATGGCTTAAAGATGTTATGTTCTTTCTCAAACTGGAGAAAATAAAATATACCCTGAGAGGTTCAAGGAAAAAAAAAATTCATATATGGCAGCCCTTTATGACCCATGTTAATGTGTTGCACCGCTTGCCCTCCGATTAATCCCAGTATGTACCTGCCCAGCTATCCATGTTTGTTTGTTAGTTTCTCCATATTTTTTCTTTTCCTGTTGACTCTGTATTTCTCTTAGGTGTGTCATCACACCCCAGCCACAGTTGTGTGTGTGTGTGTGTGTGTGCGGGATAGGGTTGGTTGGGGGTTGGGTGGGGTTCGTGACATGTGGGAGTTAGTCATTTTATTCTCTGCTTTTGATTTACATTTTTTTTTCTTTTCTATTTTCTTTTATTCTTTTTCATTTCTTTTTTAAATTATTTTTGGATCCATTTATTCAATTATTATTTTGCACTGTTGTTTTTGTACCTTAAATTCTACCTATATATATAATATATATATATATTATATCTATATTATAGATTATATAGTATATTTTTGTACCTTAAATTCTACCGATATATTGGTAGAATTTAAGGTACAAAAACAACAGTTTTTATATATGCATATATATACAGTATATATTATAACTTTTGTCATTAATGTTACTTTTATTTACTTTTTTGTTTTTCGACAAATCCTTGTGATGTTGGGAAAACTGCAATATATACTGTAACTACTGAGATGCCCCCTTTTTCATTTTTGTTAGTTAATAAAAAAGAATTATCAGAATTATCAGAAAGCAAGTCCTGCTGCTGAAAGGCTTTTCATACCTTAATCTACGATTGATATGGTGGGTGACGCAGGGTTTGGAATTTGGATATTTCCTGAAGGTCTAAAGTTGCTATCAAAAATTTCCCAGTCTATGCAGGCAAATGAACCCTGTAATTGTGTAATGGCGTCCTCCGACCACTGGCTGACGCTGTAGGTCTGGGGCTTGTGACGTTTCAGAACCTGTCTGTAATGCAGAAATAGGAAGATAACATTGTGATCTGCGGGAGACGTATGCGTCAGTAATATTTCCATGAGTCCAGAATGTTTCCCCTTCTTGTCAGACATATTGTCCACGTATTGTTGAAATGAAGGCAGAACACTGTCGAGTCTGCAGCTGTTAAAAGTCACCAGCCATAAACACTGAGAGAGAAAAACACATGCAACCATCATATAATGCAACTGATGAGAACCAAATAATTATTTTGTCATAACTTGTCATAATTATTCTTTTGCCCTAAATATGCAATGAGTTATAATCTTTACATAAAATTGACAATGAGTAGAACAACGCGTGAGTTTTCTCATATACAGTTTATAAACTGTATACAGAGAGAGAAGAGAGGGCTTTCACTTCAATTTTTGGGATTTTTAATTCAGTGAAAATGTTTGTATATCAGATCTTGTTTTAGTCAGTCCACAGTCTCTCTACAGTATGTTGGCCTCACAGGAGCCAGGCTGCAGTATCTGAAGAGTAAAAATGACTTTCATTGCTTTTCTAAACCAGGGGTAAAACAGTGCATAGATCAAAGGGTTTAGACAAGAGTTAAAATAGAACAGAAAGATCACAAATAATCCAGATGGAGTAATGAGTAAGCTGTCAGCAGCAAGAGTGACACAATAATATGGGCAGAAACATATTAGAAACACAAGTACAAGAACACCAAGAGTCCTGGCTGCTTTCAGCTCAGATTTCCTTGTTAGATTTACTGAACGCTGAAGTGTAGCAGCTGTGATGTGAGAGCGCATGGCACGAGCCTGAGACACAGCCACAACAAATACTCTCATATACAGAACAATGATGATAGTAACTGGAACAATAAAGGTCAAAACAAGGTCAACAACTCCTGCAATAAAGTCAGTGACAATCACACATTCTCCGTAGCAGGAATTATGAATATCTAGCTGAGTCAAGTAATCGTTTATAAAGAGACTGTTGTAGAGAACAGAACAGGACCAGCACAGACAAACGGAGAGTTTAACTCTTCTCACAGTGATTCTGGTGGGGTAATGCAGAGGGTCACAAATAGCCACATAGCGGTCGGCTGATATGAGCACCATGTCTCCTATTGAGGCAGAGGTTATGGTGTATGCTACAAAATTACACAAAGAACACATGAGGTCACCAAGAAACCAGCAGGATGCTCTCATGTGGATTACACCTGGCATCAGCACGAGGCCCAAGAGAAAGTCTGAGACAGCCAGAGAGAGGAGGAGGATGTTTGTGGGGGTGTGGAGCTGCCTAGAGGGAAAGAGAAAAGAGTCGATAACCCAACAAGTCCTCATATCTAAATGACAAAATGTTGTTTCATTTCAGTGCCTTCAAAAACAATCAAGGAAAAAGGTTTTCTTTGCTGATCTGCCGCAGCAACAGGCCTTTTTCACAGAAGACATTTTGACCTGTCATAGTAGGAAAAGAACAGGTGTTACAGTACTAACATTACTGTTGTCATTATTCCCAGTAAAACATAACAGCGAGACATCACCAGCATGCACAACACCAGGACCCTGAAACTGAAGCACCTAAATGTTTTACACCTTTGTTTTTCCGACTGTGACATGTCAAAATATCTTCTGTGGTTCCATTGTTAAGGTCTGGTTCATCTTAGGCAATAAGACTTTACAGTAGAACAGTTAACAGTTAACAAAAGCCACAGAGTGTCAGAAACCATCTGACACTGTATGTTTTATACTTACACTTGACATACCACTCGATTTCTAACTCAGTACATCACGGTCATATATAAACCTAAGCCACTATACACACTGTATATACTGCATACTGACATGTATACATGCATATACTGTACATATCCACATACATCATGTATATAAAGCACCCTGTTACATTAATCATTCAATATTTCTTCCAGCATGATCACACAATCCTACACTATTCTTGTTTACATAAAGACAATCTGTTGTTGTTCATTGTTGTATTGTTTATACTATATGTATATTTATCTTCTGTCTTATATATACATCATACCTAAATGTCTACCTTTGTTCAGCTTTGCTGTCCTTGGTTTTCAGCCGTATTTCTATTCTGTGTAAGTAAATAGAGAGCAAAAATGTGTACACATACTTGGCCTTCTTCTGATTCTGATTGAAACATTACAGACGTGGTTCAAAGAAACCAAGGAATCTTGTTAGTAGGAGACATGTAGTTTGCCAGATTTAAAAAGTAGCTCAATTCTTCTTGGATCTCAGTGTTCACAGTTGTAAAACTTAAACTGTGGGTTCTGCTGAGACATGAAACTTTACCTGAAGTGGGAGACTGAGATGATGACAAGCAGGTTGAGAGCTACAGTGAGCACACAGTTGGAGGGCAGCAGAATGTTCAGGAGCACAGCTTCAGACCAAGGAAGTGTCGGCTTCTTGCAGGAGATGTTGAGGAGTTGTGGAAAACAGAACTCCGCTCCGTCCTGGGTCTCCATCATGAGAGAGAGGAGGAGGAGGAGGAGGAGGAGGAGAAGCTGCAGCTCTGGCAGCTTTCTGCCCAGAACTCTCTGTCATACAGCTGCTTTATCTCTTTCTATCATGGTCTCCATCCCTCCCCTCCTCTCTCACTGTCTCTGTTGGACACTGATGTCCTTCCTCCCTCGCTCTACACATCCCACTATCATCTTCATCACTTCACCTATTCCACTCCCCCCTCCCCCTCCGGCTCCTCACAGCCCCCCACCCCCCTGTGAAAGCTTTCCTCACACCTCGTTCCCCAGTCCCCAGGCTGACGGCACTCTTCAACCTGACGACTCCACCCCTCCCCCACCGGTCACCTCTACAGTGTGCTTCACTGCCGACCATGTTAGAAGACAGCTGAGGAGACTCCACTCCAGCAAGGCTGCAGGCCCCGATGGTGTCAGCCCAAGGGTGCTTAAAGCCTGTGCCCCCCAGCCATGTGGAGCTATGTCTTCAACATGAGCCTGAGTCTTCAGAGGGTCCCCGTGCTGTGGAAGACATCCTGCCTCGTTCCTGTGCCAAAGACGCCGCGACCCAGTGGCTCCAAGGACTGCAGACCCGTGGAACTGACCTCCCACATCATGAAGACCCTGGAGAGACTCGTCCTGGAGCTTCTCCGGCCCTTGGTCAAGCCACACTTGGACCCCCTTCAGTTCGCCTATCAGCCCCGACTTGGAGTGGAGGATGCCATCATCTACCTGCTCAACCGCGTCTACGCCCACCTGAATAAGCCGGCGAGCACTGTGAGAGTCATGTTTTTTTCTCCAGTGCGTTCAACACCATCCGTCCGGCTCTACTGGGTGAGAAGCTGACGGAGATGCAGGTGGATGCCCCCCTCGTGTCCTGGATTGTGAACTACCTGACTGGCAGACCACAGTATGTGTGCTTACAACACTGTGTGTCAGACAGAGTGGTCAGCAACACCGGGGCCCCGCAGGGGACTGTCCTCTCTCTCTTCCTCTTTACCGTCTACACCACAGACTTCAGCTACTGCACAGAGACCAGCCATCTTCAGAAGTTTTCTGATGACTCAGCAATAGTTGGATGTATCAGCAAAGGTGATGAGGAGGAGTACAGGGCTGCTGTGGACAACTTTGTCACATGGTGCGAGCAGA
Organism: Enoplosus armatus; assembly: GCF_043641665.1. Taxonomy (NCBI): domain Eukaryota; kingdom Metazoa; phylum Chordata; class Actinopteri; order Centrarchiformes; family Enoplosidae; genus Enoplosus; species Enoplosus armatus. Next base: position 1,693,974 of record NC_092190.1, on the reverse strand, counting down.
ACCACCTGCAGCTCAACGTGACAAAGACAAAGGAACTGACTGTTAATCTGAGGAGGACCAAGGTGCCGATGACCCCTTTTTCCATCCAGGGGGTCAGTGTGGACATTGTAGAGGATTACAAGTACCTGGGAGTTCACATAGACAATAAACTGGACTGGGTAAAGAACATTAATGCCCTCTACAGGAAGGGCCAGAGCCGTCTCTACTTTCTGGGGCGGCTGAGGTCCTTCAACATCTGCCGGACTATGCTGAGGATGTTTTATGAGTCTGTGGTGGCCAGTGCTATCCTCTATGCTGTTGCATGCTGGGGCAGCAGGCTGAGGGTGGCGGACTCCAACAGACTCAACAAACTGATCCGCAAGGCCAGTGACGTTTTGGGGGTGGAGCTGGACTCTCTGACGGTGGTGTCAGAGAGGAGGACGCTGTCTAAGCTGCGGGGCATCTTGGACAATGTTTCACATCCTCTCCATGACGTACTGGTCGGACACAAGAGCAGCTTCAGTGGGAGACTCGTTCCTCCCAAATGTACAACAGAGCGCCACAGGAAATCATTCCTGCCTGTGGCCATCAGACTGTTCAACTCCTCCCACTCAGTGTCAGACTGGAAATCTGTATCTATCTCACCTGTTCATACACCACCTCACTATTTATTCTAAATGTTTAAGTGCAATACATATATAGTCAGACACTTCGGTGCAACACATACATACATATGCATTGTTATTGTATATATATTTTTTACCTCATTTCACTTAAATACTGTAAATGTGTATATTTTTTATTTTCTATTTCTTATTTTTATATTTTGTATATACTCTTAGTTCTAAATTATGCTACTTTTCTACTCTTGAATGGGAGCACCGGTACTGTACAAATTCCCCCCGGAGATCAATAAAGTATTTCTGATTCTGATTCTGATTCTGACTTGTTAAGCCTCTGTCTCTCTCCCTCTCATACACTTTCCGTTTTTCGGCCCACGTACCGGGTAGTAAACATCCTGGACTCCACCCCGAGAGGAAGGGTCCCACTCGGCCACCCAGACTGAGCGAACAAAGGCCTGGACGCGTGGAGACGTTTCCCTCTCTCTCTTGTTTAGGGAAGAGCAGTGGTTGGTAGACCAGGGAGCCCTGGAAATGTGATAGACCAGTGGCAGAGATGCTACCATGCTACCACCTAGCATGCTACCTCAGCATGGATATTTTTAAACATCTTGTCCATGAAGCTGAGGAAGTGGCCTTTCATTTCACGCTTCCTCTCAAAGTTGCACCTGAGAGACATGAGACAGCTCAGTGCTTGGGGCCTGTTGTTGGGAAGTCGTTGATGTTGACACTTAAAGGGTAATGGTGCTACCCAACTGTTGCTTGAATCTTTCCATAATCCTTCATCCATCATTTTCAAGAAGGAGGCATCCTGCATGGAAGGAGCCACCTGGTTGTCATCTTTGGGCCACTTAGACACATTGCATCCAAAGTGGTCACTATCACAGGTTGATTCCACCTTGACACGGTACATGTTCTAGCTCAGTGGTGTTTGTGTAGAAGGTGCTGATTGTCAGAGGTTTGTGGACTTTACCTAGACATACATGCATACAATGGTCCACCCCAGATTTAACTTCTGAGCATAGGGCAGGATGTGTGAGCCATTTACGGACTTTCTGAACTCTGACAATGTCCCTACCTAAGAGAAGCATAAGTGGGGCTTGCGGGTCAATGTCTTTACCATGAGTGAGTGTGTTTCCCCCTATGCATTAATTCTTCTGGGTATATTAATACAATCCTCCACTTCCCTTTTTTCCAAAATCATGTTCATAATGTTTCTTGAATTCAATTCGTCTCAGTTCAATAACCACACATTCAACCTGCTGGAATGTGATACCTGTGAAGCATGTGAGAGTTTGGTTACAACATTAAATGAAGTTAACGAGTTAACTTAGGTAGGGGAGCAGGGCCACGCCTCAACCACACCTCTAATAACCTGTCTAGCCTACTTACACTCGCCAAACCATCCAGTTTGTCTCTGATTTCTCGAGGACAGACAGCCTGTGCTTCATTCTCAAACGCATGATCGCATCCATAAAAAACTTAGTCAATGCCAAAACTTTCATTTCATGGATCCAGAATTACAGATCAACTTGCCTGATTCAGATGGCAATCTGTACGACGCTCTATTTGACACCGGTTATCCTCCAGCCGCGACACAGCAGTCAGACCACAGCCAAACGTCCCAGCAGAGCCGCTTGTGCTCAGTGGTTAATATGCCATGGCCCGACTGGCATCTCATCACTGAAGCTCCCCTGACTAGATCTCTCCGACTACCGGTAGATCGCAGGCCTCCTCTCCTCGTCAACAAGGGCCGAAAACCGTGGACGCCCCAGGCTTAGCCGCGGGAGCCCGCACCAAACATCTCATTATCACAGGCAGCCTCCCTCTCGTACAGTCCTCGGTTATCCACCGCGGTGCGGCCCGTCCTCCTCTCCAGTTCAGCCGTCCTCATGTCTACAAACAGAGCCCGCCATCCGAGACTGGACCGTCGCTTGCCTCCAACGATTCCACTTCCACTGCAACAGCAATAAAGCAAGGTTGTTTCATCTCTACTTGGCCTCCATCAACACTCCGGCAACAGCAACCACAGGGCCTCCAATGCTTCTGGCAAAACCAAACACCGGCCCTCCAGCGCTTCCGGCTTCCTCGCCAGGGCCAACCAGCCAGCGTTGCCACGTGTGACATCACGGGACATCCACTGCCTCCACCTCCTTCTTCATCAGCCCCCCCTGGTGGGGGACAGGTCGTATTTCCCCGTGCCTGCTCCCTCTGTGCACATACATCCTTTCATCTCACCATCCCTTCTGCTACCCTTCCTTCAGCCGCTTACAGCACTACGGCTTCTGCTCCTTCCTTTTCTTTCAAAACCAACACTGCAGCACAAGAGTCCCATCCAGCAACTCAAAGGGCCGCACCACAGCGTAATCAAGTTGGCGACTCTCAGCCTCCTCTTTCATTTCCAACTGGTCTATCCTGGTCCATTCTTGCGCAAAGCTCCAGTTTTTTACCATTCATCACCCGCCGCACCCCAACCTCCCATCTTCCCTAGGCCAGCAGACGTACATCTTTCAGTTAACGTCCCCATGCCAAAGGCAGATGACAAATGAGGAAGGCCAATCCTCTCTGACACTTTCCACATCTGCCACAACCTTCAGTCCGTGCCCAAAGAACAACACACCGTTGACACCCTTTTGGCCAAAGGAGTCAAAGACAGATTTCTGATAGGCCCATTTAACATCCCTCCTTTCCCAGTGTTCCGTATCAGCCCATTAGGTGTTGCCACTCGGAAATGCTATTGGAAAAAGAGGCTAATAATAGACCCGTCTTACCCATACGGCTCACACATTCTGAGCATCACCAACGTCCTACGTAGTCCAGACTTCTCCATGCAATATGCAACCATCGATCACGCTATCACCCTCATCTGTTTGGCAGGCCACGGAGCTTAGCTTTCTAAAGCGGACATCACCCATCCATCCAGACTTCTGGCGTATTTTCATGGTTTGCTGGAGATGAGCCTATTATTTTTCCGTGCGCCTCAAAGAGATCTTTGACTCTCTTTCAGAAGCCCTGTGCTGGATCATCACTAACAACTACAGACTCCCTTACATACTCCATCTTCCCCACCTCACCTCGGGCTTATTACTCTCACGAAAGCTTTCTCAGACCTTGCCGTCCCTTTTTCCAATGAGCAAACCTTGGGGCCTAGCACCTCCATGGAGTTCTTAGGTATCACCCTGGACTCAATCTCCTTTCAGACATCTCTGCCCTCAGCAAAAATACAGCGCATCACTCTGCTTCTTTCGAACTATCTCCTGGCAGACAGATGCACCAAACGTCAGCTAGTAGCCCACCTTGGCCACCTCAATTATGCCATTCGCATAATCCCACAAGCAAAATCTTTCCTGTCCAGCTGTTGCTGGTAAGCTTTAACTAAAGCTGCCCCTTTCTCCACGAAAGAGAGGTGCTGGATGATGTATGCAAAATGAAAATGCGTCTTTGTCAACATTTCCTGTCTTCTTGGAATGGCATTTCCTTCTTTTACAACAACTACTATGGAGGGAGATGGTTTGCTTCCGCATGGCCCCCAGAGTTAAAATCTCTCGACTCTGAGTCCCATTTTCCTTCTTCCGCGCTTCACGAGCTATACCCCACTGCCACTCTTTGGGGGCATGAATGGTCCAGGAAATCCATACTCACCCACTCTGATAACACTGCAGTTGTAGAAATCCTAAACAAGGTCGATCCCGTTCTCCAGCCATCATGCAATTCCTGCGCAGACTCACATTAATCTCAGCTCAACATCAGTTAATCCTTAGGGCAGCCCATGTTCCTGCTTCGCTGATTCATTATCTCGTTTTTCTCATTTCAGATATTCAGACAGATATTCCAGAATCAGGTTTCCATCCCACACAAGTTCCACTGTTTTCAGCCACAACATTGCACGTGCTCCACAGCTGGAAAACCTCCAGCTTCACTCCAAGTACTCTCTCAGCCTACCTAACCGGCTGGAATTATCACCTGCTATTTCCTTCTCTGGACATCATGTCCTTCTGCAATTTTATAACCCATGTTCAATCCATCCAAAAAAATCCGGTCCTCCACTATCCAGCAAGGCAGAATATAAGTCTAGTGTGTCAAGGTGCAACATTATTCAGTATTAGCTCAAAGACAAAAATGTTCCAAAAAAATGCTTCTGTATCTACAGTAGCTGTTGAATGTAGAGAGGAGCTGAGTTAATCTTTGCCTGAACTCAGATGATGACGAGCAGGTTGAGAGCTACTGTGAGCAGAGAGATGGAGGACAGCACAAGATGAATGAGCAGTGCTTCGGACCAAGGAGTCATGGGCTTCCTGCAGGAGGTGTTGAAGAGTTATGGAAAGCAGAGCTCCGGCCCATTCTTAACCTCCATCCTCACAGATCTGCAGATAGCTGCAGCTCTGGCAGCTTTCTGCCCAGAACTCTCTGTCATACAGCTGCTTTATCTCTTTCTACCATCGTCTCTATCCCTCCCCTCCTCTCTCACTGTCTCTGTTGGACACTGATGTCCTTCCTCCCTCGCTCTACACATCCCACCATGATCTTCATCACTTGTTCTGCCATCCTCTCTCTCTATCTCTCTCCCTCTCTCTCATACACTTTCTGTTATTCAGCCCACGTACCGGGAGCAAACTTCCTGGACTCCACCCCGAGAGGAAGGGTCCCACTCGGCCACCCAGACTGAGCAAACAAAGGCCTGGACACGTGGAGACGTTGGCCTCTCTCTGTTGTTTGGGGAAGAGCAGTGGTTGGTAAACCAGGGAGCACTGGAAATGTGACAGACCAGTGGCAGAGTTGCGGAGTGTGTTGTGCATATACTCAACCCAAAGCAGTTGTTTTGACTAAGAGGAAGGGTTGTTGGAGGAGATGCACTGCAGTACCGTCTCCATGTCCTGATTCATGGGACTCAGGGACTTCAGACCATCATCGACATAGAAGTCGCACATCACAAAGTTCTTAATATCAGGGTCAACGTTGAACTGGCTGACCTGAACACACTGGTGTAGGCCATGAATTGCCGCTGCAGGTAAGGGGCTATTACCAGACGTGGACCCTCATGCAATAATCCACAATGTCTTTGGAGAGGTCACTGTCATGAAACCAAAGAAAACGTAGGAAATCCCTGTCATCTTCCGTTACCAAAAAACAATAGAACATATGTTCTATAGTCCACCGAAAGGCCTGTAGCGCCCAGTTAACAGCGCATTGTTGAGCGATATATACCATAGTATTGGCACTAGAATCTAACACCACTTGAAGTTTTGGTTTGGGTTGGTAAGGACCATAATTCTTTTTCCTCACTGAGAGGAGCAGGCTACCTCAGCATGGGCATTTTTAAACATCTTGTCCATGAAGCTGAGGAAGTGGCCTTTTATTTCATGCTTCCTCTCAAAGTTGCACCTGAGAGACATGAGACAGCTCAGTGCTTGGGGCATGTTGTTGGGAAGCCGCTGATGTGGACACTTAAAGGGTAATGGTGCTACTCACCTGTTGCTTGAATCTTTCCGTCATCCTTCGTCCATCATTTTCAAGAAGGAGGCATCCTGAATCGAGTCAACTGGTTGTCATCTTCGGGCCACTTTGCATCCCAAGTGGTCACCGTCACAGGTTGATTTCTCCTCTCCACTTCTCCCGATGTTGGGGGTGATTGGAGTCCTGGATGTCATTGTATTTTTTTGTGTAGAACAGGGGTGCCCAATACGTCGATCGCGATCTACCGGTCGATCGCAAAGGTAGTGTGGGTAGATCGCATGGCATTAAAGAAATAGACGTCAGCCTATCATCCATCCTCACTATGAAATTTGTCACTTGATTGACATACAGGGCAGCCAGTCTGACATCTGATCTTTTTTGACACATGGGTTACCACGCATGCGCGTACAAGCGCGCCAAGTGCAGAAAAACAAGCTGCCGAGTTTATTAAGTCCAAATACCGTTTCACCTTGACTGATGATCATTTGGAAGTGTGCTACTGTCCGGACTATGCATCCCTGGCTGATTCCATTCAGTGCAAGTCATTGTCAGTAAGGTAATGACAAATAATGTACAGAGTTATATTGTGCAATATGGGTTCATGCAGTTATGCAAGGTACACCAACATATATTGTACATATAAAGAATACTCAATATATTTAGAAATAAATATATGTTTTGCATTTTTATAGAAGGTAGATCATTTTGACTTGGTCATTTTATAAGTCGCTTGCATGCTGAAAAAGTGTGTGCACCCCTGGTGTAGAAGGTGCTCATTGTCAGTGGTTTGTGGACTTTACCTAGACATACATGCCTACAATGGTCCTCCCCAGGTTTAACTTCTGAGCATAGGGCAGGATGTGCGAGCCATTCACCTGTTTCCGGACTTCATGAACTCTGATAATTTCCCAACCCAAGAGAAGCATAAGTGGGGCTTGTGGGTCATTGTCTGGGATGCGGTGTGCCGCTGACTTTAGGTGTGCATGTTGAAGAGCCGCATTGGGGGTGGGGGGCTACGAGGCTGGGTGAAGGGATGCGGACAATGCCATCCAGAGATTCCACTTCATAGCCACTGACGCTTCTTCCTGCCAGTACCTTTACTCCAGCAAATGTTTTCAACGTGAAAGGAGCACTTGGACTCTGAACACTTGACAAACTAGTGACCTGTTGCTCTGCTCGTCCAGAGTCGCATACAGTTTCACTGCTTTGTTTCTGTGGCCAACTGGATATACTTTTTTCAAGAGATATTTTAGAGCAGGATTTGTCTGTAAGATTTGTGCCTCATACTTTTTTGCATTTGGTGGTAACATGAGATTGAGGTGAGGTTTCCTCCTCCTCCTCGACATGCTCTAAGCAAGGTCCACCTGCCATGTCCAGGGTGTGGGTCTGGGACGAAGCCCTGTGTGGTGTCTTTCACTTTTAAGAACATTGAACTTTAATTTTACAGTTCCTCGAGATATATGATGATGAAGAATAGCATTTTAAACACACATTGTTTTCTTTTAAAACGTCTTGTTTTCAATGGGCTTTTCTTGAAATGCAAAACATTTACGTAGAGGGCGCAGTTTTCTATGAATGGGACACAGTTTATTCAAACTCAAGTTACAACATGTATTCCGCCTGAATGCTCTCCCAAGGAACGTAGTTTCTGACTGGGGACCTCAATTCACTTCTTGTTTCTAGATTGAGTTTCACAGACTCCTAGGTCCCACCATCAGGCTGTCCTCAGTGTTCCACCCACAGTCCATTGGCCAGACGTACTGCATGAATCAGGAGATGGAGACGGCCCTCCAGTGCATCTCATCCAACAACCAGTCCTTGTGGTCAATACAACTGCTATGGGTTGAGTATGCGTACAACACACTGCCACTGGTCTGTCACTTTGCCAGTGAACCCACAGCGACAAACTACTGCTCCCTCCCAATCAAGAGAGTGGCCAACGCCTTCCCCCGTCCAAGGCCTTTGTTCACTGACTGTGGCTGGCGAAGTGAGACCCTTCCTCTCGGGGTAGAGTCCGGGAAGTTAGCTCCCTGTTTCATGGGCCCTTTCTCAATCTCAAAGGTGATCAACCCAGCTTTGGTTCACCTCCAACTGCCTCGGTCCATTCGGATCCATTCCACCATCATTGTTTCCAGGTTAAGCCTGTGAGGGAGTGCCAGTTATCTTCCAGTGTAAATACCAATTGAAAGTGGACAACATTAGTGGTATGGGATTACGCCATTCAGTGTAAAGTCTGTGTACATACTAACAGCAGCAAAGTAGCAATGTGTGCATGGACCTAGCACAGAGTTTATGTGCCCGGAATCAGAATGGGATCTAATCGATTCACCCAGGCTTAGGGCCTCTATCCACAGAGCGTTTTTCTCTGGCAGAAAAGTGCTACTAGGGCGCTGGGATGAAGGCTTGTGCTGTGAAAGTAAAAACGCTGCATGTCGGTTTTGCTTCTATGACAACAATATCTAAACGCTATGTTAAGGGGTTTACTACACAGCTAACAACGTGTAGGGTGATAAAAGCTTCAGAAGAACAACATCAGTGGAGTCTGGAAGGGCCTTAGACCCATCTCTGGTTATAGGGAACCCAGCTCCCAGCCTGTGGGGGAGTGGGTGAATGATCTGAACATCTTCTTCAACAGATTTGATCAGGTCCTCCGACCACTGGCTGACGCTGTAGGTCTGGGGCTTGTGACGTTTCAGAACCTGTCTGTAATGCAGAAATAGGAAGATAACATTGTGATCTGCAAAGCCGAGTGGCAGGAGACGTATGCGTCAGTAATATTTCCACGAGTCCAGGATGTTTCCCCTTCTTGTCAGACATATTATCCACGTATTTTTGAAATGAAGGCAGAACACTGTCGAGTCTGCAGCTGTTCAAAGTCACCAACCATAAACACTGGGACCTCTGATATCTACCCTGCATATTGTTAGCACTGTTAGCTGTTAGCTCGGCCTCCCCGAGGAGGGCGATCTCTCTCTCTGTATTGGCTCTGAGGTTTTCTTCCATCTAACTATTAATTTGCTTTTACTTTCTTATAAAATGAAAAAAGCAGCAGAGAGAAAAACACATACAACCATCATATAATGCAACTGATGAGAACCAAATAATTATTTTGTCATAACTTGTCATAATTATTCTTTTGCCCTAAATATGCAATGAGTTATCATCTTTACATAAAATTGACAATGAGGAGAACAACGCGTGAGTTTTCTCATATACAGTTTATAAACTTTATACAGAGAGAGAAGAGAGGGCTTTCACTTCAGTTTTTGGGGATTTTGAATTCAGGGAAATTCTTCGTGTAACAGATCTCGTTTCAGTCAGTCCACAGTCTCTCTACAGTATGTTGGCCTCACAGGAGCCAGGCTGCAGTATCTGAAGAGTGACAATGACTTTCATGGATTTTTTAAACCAGGGGTAAAACAGTGCATAGATCAAGGGGTTTAGACAAGAGTTAAAATAGAACAGAAAGATCACAAATAATCCAGATGGAGTATTGAGCATACTGTCAGCAGCAAGAGTGACACAATAATATGGGCAGAAACATATTAGAAACACAAGTACAAGAACACCAAGAGTCCTGGCTGCTTTCAGCTCAGATTTCCTTGTTGGATTTACTGAACGCTGAAGTGTAGCAGCTGTGATGTGAGAGCGCATGGCACGAGCCTGAGACACAGCCACAACAAATACTCTCATATACAGAACAATGATGATAGTAACTGGAACAATAAAGGTCAAAACAAGGTCAACAACTCCTGCGATAAAGTCAGTGACAATCACACATTCTCCGTAGCAGGAATTATGAATATCTAGCTGAGTCAAGTAATCGTTTATAAAGAGACTGCTGTAGAGAACAGAACAGGACCAGCACAGACAAACGGAGAGTTTAACTCTTGTCACAGTGATTCTGGTGGGGTAATGCAGAGGGTCACAAATAGCCACATAGCGATCAACTGATATGAGCACCATGTCTCCTACTGAGGCAGAGGTTATTATGTACGATGCATACACATACAAAGAGCACATGAGGTCACCATGAAACAAGCAGGATGTTTTTCTGAGGATTTCTATCGGCATCAGCAGGAGGCCCACGAGAAAGTCTGAGACAGCCAGAGAGAGGAGGAGGGTGTTGGAGGGGGTGTGAAGCTGCCTGGGTGGGGAGGGAGAAAAGCACCATTAAACCAACACGTCTTCATATCTACATGACACAACAACCATTTCAATAAAAATATTCCCAAAAAAAAGTTTGAATGTTTTGTACTCCATACCACGTCTATAGTTATCATATGGTCAAGTGTAGACAATTAAAACTACTTGATTATTGAACTTAATTGTTTTGTCAGCAAGGCAGAATATCAGTCTAGTGTGTCAAGGTGCAACATTATTCAGTATTAGCTCAAAGACAAACATGTTCCCAAAAAATGTTTCTGTATCTACAGTAGCTGTTGAATGTAGAGAGGAGCTGAGGAGTTAATCTTTGCCTGAAGTGGGAGACTGAGATGATGACGAGCAGGTTGAGGGTCACAGTGAGCAGAGAGATGGAGGACAGCACAACGTGGATGAGCAGTGCTTCGGACCAAGGAGTCGTGGGCTTCCTGCAGGAGGTGTTGAGGAGTTGCGGGAAGCAGAGCTCCGCTCCGTCCTCAGCCTCCATCCTCGGAGATCTGCAGCTCTGACAGCTTCCTGAACAAACTGATATAACTGTTGTACTTACCTTACATCCTCTTAATTCCTCCCCTCCTCCTTCTAAGTGTCTGTTGGACTCTGATGCTCCTCCTCCCTCGCTCGATACATCACACCATCATCTTCATCACTTTCTTCACTTTCTGCAAACCCCCCGTTATTCTATACCCTTGTTTCCTCTCATTTGACCTACCTCTGTACTGCTTTTTAAAAAAACCTGATTTAAGCAGTGTTTAGACAGACAACAATGCTGCATGAGAAAAACATTTATTTCAGTGAGGCCACTCCACACAGCAGGGGTGCCAACAAAGTGGGCTCCAGGGGAAAGCGCATATTAGTGGTGGACTATGCTGTAATGTGACCGCAGTATTTAGTTTATCTGGCAATGCTCAAGTAAAAAGAAAGGACGGAATGATTGCTGCTGTGATAACTTTATAACTTTATAAAAAAAGATTTTATAACTCACTGTAAACTGCTGTGACGTGATTTGGTGTCTGATAAGCCTTCCAACTCACGGATCTGTTTCTTAAACTAGTCTTCCCAGACCATGTTATATCGCCTCACCAGTGGTAGTAGTAACATATCTACATAATCGCAGCCCCTGGCGCAGTGCAAAGCAGCATCTCTTTAAAACTACTATACTGTGCTCATGATGGTTATGAACTATAGGGGGCCGCTGTGTGAAGGACAGACCAGTATGGCCATAGCATCTCCATAGCACCTCCTAGAAGTGTATGTCGTTTCTGTAGTATGTAAGAAAAACCCAACAGAAAGTGCTATGTGTTTGGGGATGGGAGAGAGGTTGTTGATGTGAGTGGTGTGTCATTCGCAGCTCAATTTATTATCCAGGATGAGTTCAAGGTATTTGAGGCACTCCGTCATCTCAACAGTTTCTGGGAGTCTTAATGAACAGTTGTTTTGTCTTTGTTACATTCAGTTGCAGGTAATTGTTCATGCACCATTTTGAAGTGGGAGATGGAGTCTTGATAGCCTAAAACAGAGTCATTGTCATTAAGGAGTGCAGGGGTAGTCGTGTCATTGGACTATTTGAAGTATGTGGCAATAGGTGAGGAGCTGATTCAGTTATTGGTGTAGAGGGTAAACAGAAAAGGCCCAGGACACAACCTTGTGGGGTTCCGGTGTCGGTGTGATGATGGTTGAGGATGTTACATTGCCCACCCTAAGTGATTGTGGAAACACTCAGAAAGCAAGTCTGGACTTCCAGTTGAGCTAGCTATGGAGTAAGACGTTGGTGTGTGGGAGCTCCCACAGACTTTGCCTCAAACAGTATTTTATTTGCGCCTGTTATTAGTTAAATTGTCCAGTTACATCTGTGTTTACTGGCCACTCGACTTTCCATCATGGAGAAATCTTAAAGTGCAGAATAAAAGCACGAAAGGATGACATGCTACTCAATCTCAACAGCGACCTTGCCCTCAGGCCGCACCTCAGTGCCCGAGTGATTCTCCTCCCCGCTCTGAGTACGTCTTCGCCCCAGCTCAAACACTTGTGGACCCCTCATCCCTGAAACTTGAGCTCCTCGCCGTCTTGCGTAAAGACATAGCGGACATCTTTAAGACAGAGCTACGTGCGGCTCTCGGTGACGATTTATCCATAATGAAACTTGAACTACAAGCAGTAAAGACACAGCTCGCCAACAACACAGCCTCCACACAAGCTGAATTGTGTTCGCTAAAAGGAACGGTGGTTGAAATTGAACAGTCCCTATCAACTTGCACTGATGATATCGTCGCGATCCAAAACAATTGGATTTGGATGTTTGATCATGCCGAAATAACATCAGGATTGTGGGGGTCCCTGAGGAAGTGGGCAATAACTCCACCATGACAATCGCGACGTTGCTCAAAGAAGCACTCCACCTGGAGAAGGAGCCTCTGATGGACAGATGCCACAAGAACCTCCACCCGGTGAGCGGCCACGCGCTACTGTAGCCCAACTTCTCTACCACTCGGACTGCAACGACATTCTGCGTGGGGCAAGAGAACGCTGTAGAATTAACATCAGGGACATGTCTATCTCCATCTTCCCAGACCATACGGCAAATATAGCACGGGCCCGTGCTGCATTCAACGAGGTCAGACGTCAACTCCGGGGAATGAAAGTAGCAAGATATGGTCTAATCCACCCGGCTCGCCTGCGCATTTCTTACGGTGGTGAAGAGAAGTTATTCCTGTCACCTGAGGAAGCTCAGATCTTCATTAAGAAAATTAATTGCCTTGATCCGTCGACCTCCATCCACCTGCCGCTCCCTCCGGACCCAAGATTCAGCTGAATCCTCGTCTCCATTCTCCTCCGCCTCATCTGCTCCATATCCATTGCCCTTTCCCCTCTATGTCTGCCGCTGTCGCAGATTTTCAATAAATCATTGTTACCCACTCTTCTGGCTGTTTGAGTCTAAGTTGAGTCCAGTAGTTTAGACCTGCATAACAGTACCAACTGGCAACAAACATGGACCCAGAATCCGCACTGCAGAAGGCCCTCTCCAACCAAGGAAAATTACGAGGTAAACATGAACAAATGCTCCGCTCCCTCTCCAACAGTAATCAAGCTTTGTTTCATCAGATCACTCAACTAACAAATCAGCTCACCCTACTATCAGCGCAACTCACCACTGGTGTAGCTTCTCATCCCAGCCCTCCTCCTTCTCCGCCGCCACCGTCGCCTCCCGCTCCTCAGCCACACCAAGAATCCCACGCCCCGGATCCCAAGCCATTCTCCGGTGAGTTGGACAAATGCCGGGGTTTTCTGTTCCAGTGCTCCCTAGTCTTCCGTCAGCATCCAGTGCTCCCTAGTCTTCCGTCAGCACCCCCTCACGTTTCCAACGGATCAGGCAAGGGTACATTATGTGATCGGTTAACTGCAAGGAAAAGCTTTAGCTTGGGCCGAAGCCGTAAATACCAGTTCTGATATCTCCACGCTGAATTATGATGAGCTTGCCAACAGACTTCGGAGTGTGTTTGACCATCCTGATCACTCCGGAAGCGCGAACAAACGCCTGTATAACATCTGTCAGGACCCCCGTGGCAGAATACTCTGTTGAATTCCGCACACTGGCTGCAGATGCGGGATAGAGTGACCCGTTGCTCAGATGCGCTTCTTTGAATGGCCTCGGAGAACAATTAAAAGATGAGATTGCCACTCGCGATGAGCCTCCCGATTTGGACTCTCTTATTTCTCTGGCCATAAAGATTGATAACCGGCTTTTGGAGCGTCACCGTGAGAGGGCAGGACACTCGCCGCTTCTGTGTTTTCCTCCAGTGCGGTGCGCTACTCCGCATTCATCCTCCGGAGAAGCATCCAACTCTTCTTCCCTCGCCACAGCCCTGGAGGAGCCCATGCAACTTGTGCGCACGCGCCTCTCTCCGATGGAGCGGACCCGGAGAATGCTAAGAGGGGAACGTCTTTACTGCGGACAGCTCGGACATTACATTGCTGTCTGCCCAGTACGGCCAAAAGATCAGATTAAGCTAAAGATAATTTCTTCACCTCAGACTCCTATAGTTCTAGGACACCCCTGGTTGGCAAAACATAATCCACACATTGATTGGTCCAGAAATAAGATCATTAACTGGAGTAATTATTGTCTCTCCACCCGCCTGTAATCTGTGCTGCCTCCAGCAGAGGGCGCCACCAGTACACCCAACCCTGATTCCCCCTGATTTATCTTCTATTCCCTATGATTATCATGACCTGGCAGAGGTTTTTCATAAGGATCTGGCCCCAATCACTACCCCCCCCCCCAATGACTACTCCACTGACCTCCTTCCAGGTGCCCCTTTGCCCACCAGCAGACTATACAATCTCTCCAGCCCTGAGAGGGAGGCATTGGAGAAATACATCAAAGAGTCTTTGGCAGCCGGTCTTATCCGTCCCTCCTAATCCCCCGTGGCAGCAGGATTTTTTTTCGTTCCAAAGAAAGACAAGACCCTCCGTCCCTGTATAGACTATCGCGGCTAAACACCATCACAGTTAAGAACAAATACCCCTTACCTCTGATTTCTGCTGCATTCAAACCACTTCACAAGGCCACAGTGTTTTCCAAGCTGGATCTCCGCAATGCATATCATCTGATCAGAATCAAGGAGGGAGATGAATGGAAAACTGCCTTCAACACCCCTTTGGGCCACTTTGAATATCTGGTAATGCCTTTTGGTCTCACTAATGCTCCTGCAGTCTTGCAGTCCCTAGTGAATGATGTCTTAAGAGATTTTTTGAACCGTTTCGTGTGCCTGGATGACATCCTCATTTTTTCTGAAAAAATGTCTGACCACATTTCCCATGTCCAACAGGTGCTGCAGAGGCTGTTGGAAAACAGACCATATGTCGAGGCGGAGAAATGTGAGTTTCATGTGGAATCAGTGAGTTTTCTGGGATATATAGTGGTGAGGGGACAGCTGAAGGCAGATCCAGATAAAATCCGAGCTGTAGCAGAGTGGCCACGTCCCAGTAACCAAAAACAGCTTCAGAGATTTCTGGGTTTTGCTAACTTTTACAGACGCTTCATCCGCAACTATCGCAAAGTGGCAGCCCCCCTAACCAAACGTTGTTTGGACTGACCATAAAAATTTAGCCGACTGGATGTCCGCTAAACGACTCAATCCCAGACAGGCTCGCTGGGCTCTGTTGTTTGGCCGATTCTCCTTCACACTCACATATCGTCCTGGTTCCAGAAACGTGAAACCAGACGCACTCTCCCGGATACACAATTCTGTGACAGGAACCAGGAAAAGAGATCATATTTCTCCTGTATTAGCTTTGCTGCACTGGCTCCCTGTAAAATCTAGAATAGAGTTTAAAATCTCTTTCTGTCTATCTGTCTCTCCCCCTCCCTCTTTCTCCCTCCCCCGCTACGTCTCTCTCTCTCTCTCTCTCAAACCCAACCGGTCAAAGCAGATGACCGCCCACCGAGTCTGGTTCTGCTCGAGGTTTCTGCCTCTTAAAAGGAAGTTTTTCCTTGCCACTGTCGCCAAAGGTCTTGCTCATGGTGGGAACTGTTGGGTCTCTGTAATAACATTATAAAGAGTCGGTCTAGACCTGCTCTTTTTGTAAAGTGTCATGAGATGACTTTTTGTTGTGATTTGGCGCTATACAAATAAAACTGAACTGAATTGAATTTATTGGCTCAAGTCCCCAAACACTCCCTGGTGCAGATTGGAAGCACTCTCTTGTACCTCATCTTCCCTCTCCACCCTGCTGTACGCATCCCTACCTATCCAAATCAAACATTATACAGACAACCCAGTAGTTCTTACCACTTTAAAAATCTGGCAGCAATTTAGCCACCATTTTAAGTTCTTAACTGCATCAACCTTGGCTCCAATATGTAATAATCATTCATCCCCCCCTTCATCTTTAGATTCATTTTTCTCCCAGTGGAACAGTAAAGGTATTAAGACTTTTCAAGACTTGTATACAGAAGGGGTGTTCGCAGATTTTTCTTATATGTCATCCACATTTGGACTACTGCTTTCTTTAAAACTACATCAAAGAGCACCAGTTTCCAAAATTAATAACTCCCTCATGTCATTTGAAGATAGTGGTACAATTAAAACAAACAGGTAATTGCATTCACGTCTCTCATAGCCAGACGAATCGTACCATTACATTGGAACTCTGCCAAGAGTGCTTCTACATCCCAATGGCTTAAAGATGTTATGTTCTTTCTCAAACTGGAGAAAATAAAATATACCCTGAGAGGTTCAAGGAAAAAAAAAATTCATATATGGCAGCCCTTTATGACCCATGTTAATGTGTTGCACCGCTTGCCCTCCGATTAATCCCAGTATGTACCTGCCCAGCTATCCATGTTTGTTTGTTAGTTTCTCCATATTTTTTCTTTTCCTGTTGACTCTGTATTTCTCTTAGGTGTGTCATCACACCCCAGCCACAGTTGTGTGTGTGTGTGTGTGTGTGCGGGATAGGGTTGGTTGGGGGTTGGGTGGGGTTCGTGACATGTGGGAGTTAGTCATTTTATTCTCTGCTTTTGATTTACATTTTTTTTTCTTTTCTATTTTCTTTTATTCTTTTTCATTTCTTTTTTAAATTATTTTTGTATCCATTTATTCAATTATTATTTTGCACTGTTGTTTTTGTACCTTAAATTCTACCTATATATATAATATATATATATATTATATCTATATTATAGATTATATAGTATATTTTTGTACCTTAAATTCTACCGATATATTGGTAGAATTTAAGGTACAAAAACAACAGTTTTTATATATGCATATATATACAGTATATATTATAACTTTTGTCATTAATGTTACTTTTATTTACTTTTTTTGTTTTTCTACAAATCCTTGTGATGTTGGGAAAACTGCAATATATACTGTAACTACTGAGATGCCCCCTTTTTCATTTTTGTTAGTTAATAAAAAAGAATTATCAGAATTATCAGAAAGCAAGTCCTGCTGCTGAAAGGCTTTTCATACCTTAATCTACGATTGATATGGTGGGTGACGCAGGGTTTGGAATTTGGATATTTCCTGAAGGTCTAAAGTTGCTATCAAAAATTTCCCAGTCTATGCAGGCAAATGAACCCTGTAATTGTGTAATGGCGTCCTCCGACCACTGGCTGACGCTGTAGGTCTGGGGCTTGTGACGTTTCAGAACCTGTCTGTAATGCAGAAATAGGAAGATAACATTGTGATCTGCGGGAGACGTATGCGTCAGTAATATTTCCATGAGTCCAGAATGTTTCCCCTTCTTGTCAGACATATTGTCCACGTATTGTTGAAATGAAGGCAGAACACTGTCGAGTCTGCAGCTGTTAAAAGTCACCAGCCATAAACACTGAGAGAGAAAAACACATGCAACCATCATATAATGCAACTGATGAGAACCAAATAATTATTTTGTCATAACTTGTCATAATTATTCTTTTGCCCTAAATATGCAATGAGTTATAATCTTTACATAAAATTGACAATGAGTAGAACAACGCGTGAGTTTTCTCATATACAGTTTATAAACTGTATACAGAGAGAGAAGAGAGGGCTTTCACTTCAATTTTTGGGATTTTTAATTCAGTGAAAATGTTTGTATATCAGATCTTGTTTTAGTCAGTCCACAGTCTCTCTACAGTATGTTGGCCTCACAGGAGCCAGGCTGCAGTATCTGAAGAGTAAAAATGACTTTCATTGCTTTTCTAAACCAGGGGTAAAACAGTGCATAGATCAAAGGGTTTAGACAAGAGTTAAAATAGAACAGAAAGATCACAAATAATCCAGATGGAGTAATGAGTAAGCTGTCAGCAGCAAGAGTGACACAATAATATGGGCAGAAACATATTAGAAACACAAGTACAAGAACACCAAGAGTCCTGGCTGCTTTCAGCTCAGATTTCCTTGTTGGATTTACTGAACGCTGAAGTGTAGCAGCTGTGATGTGAGAGCGCATGGCACGAGCCTGAGACACAGCCACAACAAATACTCTCATATACAGAACAATGATGATAGTAACTGGAACAATCAAGGTCAAAACAAGGTCAACAACTCCTGCAATAAAGTCAGTGACAATCACACATTCTCCGTAGCAGGAATTATGAATATCTAGCTGAGTCAAGTAATCGTTTATAAAGAGACTGTTGTAGAGAACAGAACAGGACCAGCACAGACAAACGGAGAGTTTAACTCTTCTCACAGTGATTCTGGTGGGGTAATGCAGAGGGTCACAAATAGCCACATAGCGGTCGGCTGATATGAGCACCATGTCTCCTATTGAGGCAGAGGTTATGGTGTATGCTACAAAATTACACAAAGAACACATGAGGTCACCAAGAAACCAGCAGGATGCTCTCATGTGGATTACACCTGGCATCAGCACGAGGCCCAAGAGAAAGTCTGAGACAGCCAGAGAGAGGAGGAGGATGTTTGTGGGGGTGTGGAGCTGCCTAGAGGGAAAGAGAAAAGAGTCGATAACCCAACAAGTCCTCATATCTAAATGACAAAATGTTGTTTCATTTCAGTGCCTTCAAAAACAATCAAGGAAAAAGGTTTTCTTTGCTGATCTGCCGCAGCAACAGGCCTTTTTCACAGCAGACATTTTGACCTGTCATAGTAGGAAAAGAACAGGTGTTACAGTACTAACATTACTGTTGTCATTATTCCCAGTAAAACATAACAGCGAGACATCACCAGCATGCACAACACCAGGACCCTGAAACTGAAGCACCTAAATGTTTTACACCTTTGTTTTTCCGACTGTGACATGTCAAAATATCTTCTGTGGTTCCATTGTTAAGGTCTGGTTCATCTTAGGCAATAAGACTTTACAGTAGAACAGTTAACAGTTAACAAAAGCCACAGAGTGTCAGAAACCATCTGACACTGTATGTTTTATACTTACACTTGACATACCACTCGATTTCTAACTCAGTACATCACGGTCATATATAAACCTAAGCCACTATACACACTGTATATACTGCATACTGACATGTATACATGCATATACTGTACATATCCACATACATCATGTATATAAAGCACCCTGTTACATTAATCATTCAATATTTCTTCCAGCATGATCACACAATCCTACACTATTCTTGTTTACATAAAGACAATCTGTTGTTGTTCATTGTTGTATTGTTTATACTATATGTATATTTATCTTCTGTCTTATATATACATCATACCTAAATGTCTACCTTTGTTCAGCTTTGCTGTCCTTGGTTTTCAGCCGTATTTCTATTCTGTGTAAGTAAATAGAGAGCAAAAATGTGTACACATACTTGGCCTTCTTCTGATTCTGATTGAAACATTACAGACGTGGTTCAAAGAAACCAAGGAATCTTGTTAGTAGGAGACATGTAGTTTGCCAGATTTAAAAAGTAGCTCAATTCTTCTTGGATCTCAGTGTTCACAGTTGTAAAACTTAAACTGTGGGTTCTGCTGAGACATGAAACTTTACCTGAAGTGGGAGACTGAGATGATGACAAGCAGGTTGAGAGCTATAGTGAGCACACAGTTGGAGGGCAGCAGAATGTTCAGGAGCACAGCTTCAGACCAAGGAAGTGTCGGCTTCTTGCAGGAGATGTTGAGGAGTTGTGGAAAACAGAACTCCGCTCCGTCCTGGGTCTCCATCATGAGAGAGAGGAGGAGGAGGAGGAGGAGGAGGAGAAGCTGCAGCTCTGGCAGCTTTCTGCCCAGAACTCTCTGTCATACAGCTGCTTTATCTCTTTCTATCATGGTCTCCATCCCTCCCCTCCTCTCTCACTGTCTCTGTTGGACACTGATGTCCTTCCTCCCTCGCTCTACACATCCCACTATCATCTTCATCACTTCACCTATTCCACTCCCCCCTCCCCCTCCGGCTCCTCACAGCCCCCCACCCCCCTGTGAAAGCTTTCCTCACACCTCGTTCCCCAGTCCCCAGGCTGACGGCACTCTTCAACCTGACGACTCCACCCCTCCCCCACCGGTCACCTCTACAGTGTGCTTCACTGCCGACCATGTTAGAAGACAGCTGAGGAGACTCCACTCCAGCAAGGCTGCAGGCCCCGATGGTGTCAGCCCAAGGGTGCTTAAAGCCTGTGCCCCCCAGCCATGTGGAGCTATGTCTTCAACATGAGCCTGAGTCTTCAGAGGGTCCCCGTGCTGTGGAAGACATCCTGCCTCGTTCCTGTGCCAAAGACGCCGCGACCCAGTGGCTCCAAGGACTGCAGACCCGTGGAACTGACCTCCCACATCATGAAGACCCTGGAGAGACTCGTCCTGGAGCTTCTCCGGCCCTTGGTCAAGCCACACTTGGACCCCCTTCAGTTCGCCTATCAGCCCCGACTTGGAGTGGAGGATGCCATCATCTACCTGCTCAACCGCGTCTACGCCCACCTGAATAAGCCGGCGAGCACTGTGAGAGTCATGTTTTTTTCTCCAGTGCGTTCAACACCATCCGTCCGGCTCTACTGGGTGAGAAGCTGACGGAGATGCAGGTGGATGCCCCCCTCGTGTCCTGGATTGTGAACTACCTGACTGGCAGACCACAGTATGTGTGCTTACAACACTGTGTGTCAGACAGAGTGGTCAGCAACACCGGGGCCCCGCAGGGGACTGTCCTCTCTCTCTTCCTCTTTACCGTCTACACCACAGACTTCAGCTACTGCACAGAGACCAGCCATCTTCAGAAGTTTTCTGACGACTCAGCAATAGTTGGATGTATCAGCAAAGGTGATGAGGAGGAGTACAGGGCTGCTGTGGACAACTTTGTCACATGGTGCGAGCAGAACCACCTGCAGCTCAACGTGACAAAGACAAAGGAACTGACTGTTAATCTGAGGAGGACCAAGGTGCCGATGACCCCTTTTTCCATCCAGGGGGTCAGTGTGGACATTGTAGAGGATTACAAGTACCTGGGAGTTCACATAGACAATAAACTGGACTGGGTAAAGAACATTAATGCCCTCTACAGGAAGGGCCAGAGCCGTCTCTACTTTCTGGGGCGGCTGAGGTCCTTCAACATCTGCCGGACTATGCTGAGGATGTTTTATGAGTCTGTGGTGGCCAGTGCTATCCTCTATGCTGTTGCATGCTGGGGCAGCAGGCTGAGGGTGGCGGACTCCAACAGACTCAACAAACTGATCCGCAAGGCCAGTGACGTTTTGGGGGTGGAGCTGGACTCTCTGACGGTGGTGTCAGAGAGGAGGACGCTGTCTAAGCTGCGGGGCATCTTGGACAATGTTTCACATCCTCTCCATGACGTACTGGTCGGACACAAGAGCAGCTTCAGTGGGAGACTCGTTCCTCCCAAATGTACAACAGAGCGCCACAGGAAATCATTCCTGCCTGTGGCCATCAGACTGTTCAACTCCTCCCACTCAGTGTCAGACTGGAAATCTGTATCTATCTCACCTGTTCATACACCACCTCACTATTTATTCTAAATGTTTAAGTGCAATACATATATAGTCAGACACTTCGGTGCAACACATACATACATATGCATTGTTATTGTATATATATTTTTTACCTCATTTCACTTAAATACTGTAAATGTGTATATTTTTTATTTTCTATTTCTTATTTTTATACTTTGTATATACTCTTAGTTCTAAATTATGCTACTTTTCTACTCTTGAATGGGAGCACCGGTACTGTACAAATTCCCCCCGGAGATCAATAAAGTATTTCTGATTCTGATTCTGATTCTGACTTGTTAAGCCTCTGTCTCTCTCCCTCTCATACACTTTCTGTTTTTCGGCCCACGTACCGGGTAGTAAACATCCTGGACTCCACCCCGAGAGGAAGGGTCCCACTCGGCCACCCAGACTGAGCGAACAAAGGCCTGGACGCGTGGAGACGTTTCCCTCTCTCTCTTGTTTAGGGAAGAGCAGTGGTTGGTAGACCAGGGAGCCCTGGAAATGTGATAGACCAGTGGCAGAGATGCTACCATGCTACCACCTAGCATGCTACCTCAGCATGAATATTTTTAAACATCTTGTCCATGAAGCTGAGGAAGTGGCCTTTTATTTCATGCTTCCTCTCAAAGTTGCACCTGAGAGACATGAGACAGCTCAGTGCTTGGGGCCTGTTGTTGGGAAGCCGCTGATGTGGACACTTAAAGGGTAATGGTGCTACTCACCTGTTGCTTGAATCTTTCCGTCATCCTTCGTCCATCATTTTCAAGAAGGAGGCATCCTGAATCGAGTCAACTGGTTGTCATCTTCGGGCCACTTAGACACATTGCATCCCAAGTGGTCACCGTCACAGGTTGATTTCTCCTCTCCACTTCTCCCGATGTTGGGGGTGATTGGAGTCCTGGATGTCATTGTATTTTTTTGTGTAGAACAGGGGTGCCCAATACGTCGATCGCGATCTACCGGTCGATCGCAAAGGTAGTGTGGGTAGATCGCATGGCATTAAAGAAATAGACGTCAGCCTATCATCCATCCTCACTATGAAATTTGTCACTTGATTGACATACAGGGCAGCCAGTCTGACATCTGATCTTTTTTGACACATGGGTTACCACGCATGCGCGTACAAGCGCGCCAAGTGCAGAAAAACAAGCTGCCGAGTTTATTAAGTCCAAATACCGTTTCACCTTGACTGATGATCATTTGGAAGTGTGCTACTGTCCGGACTATGCATCCCTGGCTGATTCCATTCAGTGCAAGTCATTGTCAGTAAGGTAATGACAAATAATGTACAGAGTTATATTGTGCAATATGGGTTCATGCAGTTATGCAAGGTACACCAACATATATTGTACATATAAAGAATACTCAATATATTTAGAAATAAATATATGTTTTGCATTTTTATAGAAGGTAGATCATTTTGACTTGGTCATTTTATAAGTCGCTTGCATGCTGAAAAAGTGTGTGCACCCCTGGTGTAGAAGGTGCTCATTGTCAGTGGTTTGTGGACTTTACCTAGACATACATGCCTACAATGGTCCTCCCCAGGTTTAACTTCTGAGCATAGGGCAGGATGTGCGAGCCATTCACCTGTTTCCGGACTTCATGAACTCTGATAATTTCCCAACCCAAGAGAAGCATAAGTGGGGCTTGTGGGTCATTGTCTGGGATGAGGTGTGCCGCTGACTTTAGGTGTGCATGTTGAAGAGCCGCATTGGGGGTGGGGGGCTACGAGGCTGGGTGAAGGGATGCGGACAATGCCATCCAGAGATTCCACTTCATAGCCACTGACGCTTCTTCCTGCCAGTACCTTTACTCCAGCAAATGTTTTCAACGTGAAAGGAGCACTTGGACTCTGAACACTTGACAAACTAGTGACCTGTTGCTCTGCTTGTCCAGAGTCACATACAGTTTCACTGCTTTGTTTCTGTGGCCAACTGGATATACTTTTTTCAAGAGATAATTTAGAGCAGGATTTGTCTGTAAGATTTGTGCCTCATACTTTTTTGCATTTGGTGGTAACATGAGATTGAGGTGAGGTTTCCTCCTCCTCCTCGACATGCTCTAAGCAAGGTCCACCTGCCATGTCCAGGGTGTGGGTCTGGGACGAAGCCCTGTGTGGTGTCTTTCACTTTTAAGAACATTGAACTTTAATTTTACAGTTCCTCGAGATATATGATGATGAAGAATAGCATTTTAAACACACATTGTTTTCTTTTAAAACGTCTTGTTTTCAATGGGCTTTTCTTGAAATGCAAAACATTTACGTAGAGGGCGCAGTTTTCTATGAATGGGACACAGTTTATTCAAACTCAAGTTACAACATGTATTCCGCCTGAATGCTCTCCCAAGGAACGTAGTTTCTGACTGGGGACCTCAATTCACTTCTTGTTTCTAGAGTGAGTTTCACAGACTCCTAGGTCCCACCATCAGGCTGTCCTCAGTGTTCCACCCACAGTCCATTGGCCAGACGTACTGCATGAATCAGGAGATGGAGACGGCCCTCCAGTGCATCTCATCCAACAACCAGTCCTTGTGGTCAATACAACTGCTATGGGTTGAGTATGCGTACAACACACTGCCACTGGTCTGTCACTTTGCCAGTGAACCCACAGCGACAAACTACTGCTCCCTCCCAATCAAGAGAGTGGCCAACGCCTTCCCCCGTCCAAGGCCTTTGTTCACTGACTGTGGCTGGCGAAGTGAGACCCTTCCTCTCGGGGTAGAGTCCGGGAAGTTAGCTCCCTGTTTCATGGGCCCTTTCTCAATCTCAAAGGTGATCAACCCAGCTTCGGTTCACCTCCAACTGCCTCGGTCCATTCGGATCCATTCCACCATCATTGTTTCCAGGTTAAGCCTGTGAGGGAGTGCCAGTTATCTTCCAGTGTAAATACCAATTGAAAGTGGACAACATTAGTGGTATGGGTTTACGCCATTCAGTGTAAAGTCTGTGTACATACTAAGAGCAGCAAAGTAGCAATGTGTGCATGGACTTAGCACAGAGTTTATGTGCCCGGAATCAGAATGGGATCTAATCGATTCACCCAGGCTTAGGGCCTCTATCCACAGAGCGTTTTTCTCTGGCAGAAAAGCGCTACTAGGGCGCTGGGATGAAGGCTTGTGCTGTGAAAGTAAAAACGCTGCATGTCGGTTTTGCTTCTATGACAACAATATCTAAACGCTATGTTAAGGGGTTTACTACACAGCTAACAACGTGTAGGGTGATAAAAGCTTCAGAAGAACAACATCAGTGGAGTCTGGAAGGGCCTTAGACCCATCTCTGGTTATAGGGAACCCAGCTCCCAGCCTGTGGGGGAGTGGGTGAATGATCTGAACATCTTCTTCAACAGATTTGATCAGGTCCTCCGACCACTGGCTGACGCTGTAGGTCTGGGGCTTGTGACGTTTCAGAACCTGTCTGTAATGCAGAAATAGGAAGATAACATTGTGATCTGCAAAGCCGAGTGGCAGGAGACGTATGCGTCAGTAATATCTCCACAAGTCCAGGATGTTTCCCCTTCTTGTCAGACATATTATCCACGTATTGTTGAAATGAAGGCAGAACACTGTCGAGTCTGCAGCTGTTCAAAGTCACCAACCATAAACACTGGGACCTCTGATATCTACCCTGCATATTGTTGGCACTGTTAGCTGTTAGCTCGGCCTCCCCGAGGAGGGCGATCTCTCTCTCTGTATTGGGTCTGAGGTTTTCTTCCATCTAACTATTAATTTGCTTTTACTTTCTTATAAAATGAAAAAAGCAGCAGAGAGAAAAACACATACAACCATCATATAATGCAACTGATGAGAACCAAATAATTATTTTGTCATAACTTGTCATAATTATTCTTTTGCCCTAAATATGCAATGAGTTATCATCTTTACATAAAATTGACAATGAGGAGAACAACGCGTGAGTTTTCTCATATACAGTTTATAAACTTTATACAGAGAGAGAAGAGAGGGCTTTCACTTCAGTTTTTGGGGATTTTGAATTCAGGGAAATTCTTCGTGTAACAGATCTCGTTTCAGTCAGTCCACAGTCTCTCTACAGTATGTTGGCCTCACAGGAGCCAGGCTGCAGTATCTGAAGAGTGACAATGACTTTCATGGATTTTCTAAACCAGGGGTAAAACAGTGCATAGATCAAGGGGTTTAGACAAGAGTTAAAATAGAACAGAAAGATCACAAATAATCCAGATGGAGTATTGAGCATACTGTCAGCAGCAAGAGTGACACAATAATATGGGCAGAAACATATTAGAAACACAAGTACAAGAACACCAAGAGTCCTGGCTGCTTTCAGCTCAGATTTCCTTGTTGGATTTACTGAACGCTGAAGTGTAGCAGCTGTGATGTGAGAGCGCATGGCACGAGCCTGAGACACAGCCACAACAAATACTCTCATATACAGAACAATGATGATAGTAACTGGAACAATAAAGGTCAAAACAAGGTCAACAACTCCTGCGATAAAGTCAGTGACAATCACACATTCTCCGTAGCAGGAATTATGAATATCTAGCTGAGTCAAGTAATCGTTTATAAAGAGACTGCTGTAGAGAACAGAACAGGACCCGCACAGACAAACGGAGAGTTTAACTCTTGTCACAGTGATTCTGGTGGGGTAATGCAGAGGGTCACAAATAGCCACATAGCGATCAACTGATATGAGCACCATGTCTCCTACTGAGGCAGAGGTTATTATGTACGATGCATACACATACAAAGAGCACATGAGGTCACCATGAAACAAGCAGGATGTTTTGAGGAGGATTTCTATCGGCATCAGCAGGAGGCCCACGAGAAAGTCCGAGACAGCCAGAGAGAGGAGGAGGGTGTTGGTGGGGGTGTGAAGCTGCCTGGGTGGGGAGGGAGAAAAGCACCATTAAACCAACACGTCTTCATATCTACATGACACAACAACCATTTCAATAAAAATATTCCCAAAAAAAAGTTTGAATGTTTTGTACTCCATACCACGTCTATAGTTATCATATGGTCAAGTGTAGACAATTAAAACTACTTGATTATTGAACTTAATTGTTTTGTCAGCATGGCAGAATATCAGTCTAGTGTGTCAAGGTGCAACATTATTCAGTATTAGCTCAAAGACAAACATGTTCCCAAAAAATGTTTCTGTATCTACAGTAGCTGTTGAATGTAGAGAGGAGCTGAGGAGTTAATCTCTGCCTGAAGTGGGAGACTGAGATGATGACGAGCAGGTTGAGGGTCACAGTGAGCAGAGAGATGGAGGACAGCACAACGTGGATGAGCAGTGCTTCGGACCAAGGAGTCGTGGGCTTCCTGCAGGAGGTGTTGAGGAGTTGCGGGAAGCAGAGCTCCGCTCCGTCCTCAACCTCCATCCTCGGAGATCTGCAGCTCTGACAGCTTCCTGAACAAAATGATATAACTGTTGTACTTACCTTACATCCTCTTAATTCCTCCCCTCCTCCTTCTAAGTGTCTGTTGGACTCTGATGCTCCTCCTCCCTCGCTCGATACATCACACCATCATCTTCATCACTTTCTTCACTTTCTGCAAACCCCCCGTTATTCTATACCCTTGTTTCCTCTCATTTGACCTACCTCTGTACTGCTTTTTAAAAAAACCTGATTCAAGCAGTGTTTAGACAGACAACAATGCTGCATGAGAAAAACATTTATTTCAGTGAGGCCACTCCACACAGCAGGGGTGCCAGCAAAGTGGGCTCCAGGGGAAAGCGCATATTAGTGGTGGACTATGCTGTAATGTGACCGCAGTATTTAGTTTATCTGGCAATGCTCAAGTAAAAAGAAAGGACGGAATGATTGCTGCTGTGATAACTTTATAACTTTACAAAAAAAGATTTTATAACTCACTGTAAACTGCTGTGACGTGATTTGGTGTCTGATAAGCCTTCCAACTCACGGATCTGTTTCTTAAACTAGTCTTCCCAGACCATGTTATATCGCCTCACCAGTGGTAGTAGTAACATATCTACACAAACGCAGCCCCTGGCGCAGTGCAAAGCAGCATCTCTTTAAAACTACTATACTGTGCTCATGATGGTTATGAACTATAGGGGGCCGCTGTGTGAAGGACAGACCAGTATGGCCATAGCATCTCCATAGCACCTCCTAGAAGTGTATGTCGTTTCTGTAGTGTGTAAGAAAAACCCAACAGAAAGTGCTATGTGTTTGGGGATGGCAGAGAGGTTGTTGATGTCAGTGGTGTGTCATTCGCAGCTCAATTTATTATCCAGGATGAGTTCAAGGTATTTGAGGCACTCCGTCATCTCAACAGTTTCATTATTGGTGCTGGGAGTCTTAATGAACAGTTGTTTTGTCTTTGTTACATTCAGTTGCAGGTAATTGTTCATGCACCATTGTGAAGTGGGAGATGGAGTCTTGATAGCCTGAAGTTATTGTCATTAAGGAGTGCAAGTGTAGTCGTGTCATCGGAGTATTTGAGCTGATTCAGTTATTGGTGTAACGGGTAGGTATGGGACCCAATTGCAGCACAGATACAGGCAGGTATGGTTGGTAATGACTTTTATTTTCAGTATGTGCAGGGAATAATGCAGACAGGCACAACTGGAAACAGCAGCTTGAGTCTCACCACCGCACGGTTGATGACCTTCTGAATCTCGAAGGGGCCAATAAACCTGGGTGCCAACTTCTTCGACTCTACCCGCAAGGGTAAATCACGAGTGGACAACCACACCTTCTGGCCGGCATGGTAGGTGGGGGCCTGGGTGCGGCAACGGTTGGCAGCGGTGGCGTAGCGGTCAGCGGAGTAAAGAAGAGTGGCCCGAGCTTGGATCCAGGTCCTGTGGCAGCGGCGGACGAATGCCTGGATCGACGGGCAGGACACCTCCTTTTCCACCCACAGTAGCTGCTGGGACCAGGACGAGGGGTGTTTGAACACCATGCAGCACAGAACTGTCTCCATCTCCTGGTTTTTGCGCTCGGTCTGGCCGTTGGACTGGGGGTGGAACCCGGATGACAAGGTGACGGTGGCCCCGACGAGCGTCCAGAACTCCCTCCAAAACACCGAGGTAAACTGGGGTCCCCGGTCGGAAACCACGTCGGTGGGGAGACCATGAAGGCGGAAGATGTGAAGGAGCGTGAGCGCCGCTGTTTCCTTGGCCGACGGGAGCTTGGGCAGGGGCACGAAGTGGGCCATCTTGCTGAACCGGTCGACCACTGTCAAGATGGTGGTGTGTCCCTTGGACGGTGGCAGACCAGTAACAAGACTTGTGCTGGTTGCAGACGGGGCAAGTGTTCACAAACTCCTGGGTGTTGTCTTCCAGGGTTGCCCACCAGAACCTCCGCTGCACAACCTTCTTGGTCTGCTGGATGCCCGGGTGACAGGTGAGACGGGAGTTGTGAGCCCACTGTAGGACCTCGGACCGCAGAGTGGAGGGAATGAACAGGCGGTCAGCTGGACAGGCACTGGGTCCAGGTTGGTCCTCTAGGGCTGCCTTGACTCTTTCCTCCACCTCCCAGGTGAGAGAGGTGACCCGGTGTGGAGAGAGGAGGATGGTATCAGTTCGCGGTTGCCGATGTCATAGTTTCTCTCTGCCGGGGTCAAACGTGGGGAGAAGAAGGCACAGGGATGGAGTTTCTGGTCGCCGGCTGACCGCTGAGAGAGTACTGCCCCCACCCCTACGTCGGAGGCATCCACCTCCACCGCGAACTGTCTCTCGGGGTCTGGTACTTGGAGGATGGGAGCTGACGTGAACCGGGCCTTAAGAGACAGGAAGGCCTCGTCAGCAGCAGAGGACCACCGGAGCGGAACCTTGGAGGAGGTCAGCGCCGTGAGGGGAGTGGCCATGGTGCTATAACCTGGGATGAATCTGTGGTAGAAATTGGCGAACCCCAGGAAACGCTGTAGCTGCTTGCGGGAGTCAGGAACGGGCCAGGCGGTAACAGCGGACACCTTGGCGGGGTCCATCTGTATGTTCCCTTGACCCACGATGTAACCCAGGAAGGAAACGGACGAAGAGTGGAAATCACATTTTTCGGCCTTCACAAAGAGGAAGTTCTCCAGGAGCCGCTGAAGAACTGCCTGGACATAGTGCACATGTTCCTCCTTGCTTCGGGAGAAGATCAGGATGTCGTCCAGGTAGACAAAGACGTGCTTGTTTAGCATGTCTCTGAGCACGTCATTGGCCAAAGCCTGGAAGACAGCCAGGGCGTTGGTGAGGCTGAAGAGCATCACCAGGTATTTGTAATGACCAGTAGGGGTGTTGAACGCTGTCTTCCACTCATCACCTTCCCGGATGCGGACCAAGTGGTAGGCGTTGCGCAGGTCAAACTTTGAGAAGATGGTGGCCCCCTCCATGAGCTCGAAGGCTGACGCGATGAGTGGGAGGGGGTAGGGATTCTTGACCGTGATGTTGTTGAGGCCCCAGTAATCAATGCAAGGCCGCGGGGACTTGTCCTTCTTCTCCACAAAGAAGAAGCCAGCGCCAGCGGGTGATGAAGAGGGACGGATGATGCCAGCAGCCAAGGAGTCGTTGATGTACGTCTCCGTGGCGTCTCTCTCAGGGGCGGACATAGAGTATTGCCGGCCCCTAGGAGGAGCCATGCCGGGCTGGAGGTCGATGGCGCAATTATACAGTCAATGAGGAGAAAGGGAGGTCGCCTTGGCCTTGCTGAAAACCTCACCAAAGTCTTGGTATTCCACTGGAACCCCTGACAGACCTGGCGCCGGACTGGAACGGGTGGATGGCTGGGGGGCAGCCGCCTGCTTGAGACACACTTAGTGGCAGGAACGACTCCACCCGAGGATGGACCCCGTCGCCCAGTCAATGTTGGGATTGTGGCGCTGGATAACCCAGGACGAGGGGAAGGTGAAGAGACCTTGAAGTGGCCGGCCTGGCCGCAGTAAATGCAGAGGTTGCCCTGGAGACGGCGTTCCCGTTCCTCCGGTGTGAGTCAGGTGCGGCCCACCTGCATGGGCTCAGACTGCCTCAACGGCGGACTTGTCGTGGAACCCCCAGCCTCGGGAGGGATGCAGGGTTGATTGGTCGAGCGTAGGTCTAGCTGCCCCTGTCGCCTCGCCAGGATGCGACGATCAACCCGGGACGTCAGCTCGATCAGCCCATCCAGCAAAGAGGGGAGGTCGTAGGAAACCAACTCGTCCTCTATGTAATCACCCAGCCCCAGCAGGAAGGCGTCACACTGGGCGGCGGAGTTCCATTCACTCTGATGGGCCTTGGTGCGAAAGTCGATGGCGTAGTCAGCGATGTTCCGGTCCCCCTGCCTCAGACCCAGCAGCCCTCCGGTGGCGTCCGGACCCACGGTGACCCCTCCGAACACCTTCCGGAGCTCCGTGGTGAAGGTTGGAAACAAGGAGCAGGCAGGAGTTTGTCACTCCCACTCAGCCGTTCCCCACAGGCGGGCTCTGCCAGTCAAGTGGTTAATGGTGAAAGCCACTTTAGCTTGTTCGTGGGTGAAGGTGTAGGGCTGCAGGGCAAACAGGATGGAACAGTTTGTGATGAAGGGATTGCAGCCCTCCGGATCGATCTCCAGCGCAACGCTCTGGGGTTCCCACCCGGGGCTTGGGTTAGGACGTTCTCGACCCTGTCGGGACTGAGATGAGCCGGTGTGCGCTGGGTCCATCTCTGGCCAGATTGTACTGTAACAGGTAGGTATGGGACCCAATTGCAGCACAGATACAGGCAGGTATGGTTGGTAATGACTTTTATTTTCAGTACGTGCAGGGAATAATGCAGACAGGTACAACTAGAAACAATGCAGGTCTTGCTTCTGGTTGAGAAGCTTGCTTCTGGTTGAGCTAAGCGGAGCCGAACCGGGGTGGAGGTGAGTACAGGGCAGGTAGACAGTTCTGGTACTCACAACAAAGTTCCGAGGGAGCATAGGAGCCAACAGGCGAGTATGCGCACACGGTGGCGTGTGTGGCGATACTGTGAGAGTCTCTGATCCACTGAAAGCCACCGGGGAGAAGATGACTGAACTCACGCTGTGCAGAGAATCACCAAACAGACCAGGGGAGAGGCAGACAGAAACCAGGAATGGAGAGGCGAAGCTTGTGGTCTTAACTGGTATGGTTGTGGCAATGCAGAACTTAATGTAGTCAGTAAAAAAACGGGGACCCTCTTATCTAAGTTGCCATTAAAAATTTCCCAGTCTATGCAGGCAAATGAACCCTGTAATTGTGTAATGGCGTCCTCCGACCAGTGGCTGGCGCTGTAGGTCTGGGGCTTGTGACGTTTCAGAACCTGTCTGTAATGCAGAAATAGGAAGATAACATTGTGATCTGCGGGAGACGTATGCGTCAGTAATATTTCCATGAGTCCAGAATGTTTCCCCTTCTTGTCAGACATATTGTCCACGTATTGTTGAAATGAAGGCAGAACACTGTCGAGTCTGCAGCTGTTCAAAGTCACCAACCATAAACACTGGGACCTCTGATATCTACCCTGCATATTGTTAGCACTGTTAGCTATTAGCTCGGCCTCCCCGAGGAGGGCGGATCTCTCTCTCTGTATTGGCTCTGAGGTTTTCTTCCATCTAACTATTAATTTGCTTTTACTTTCTTATAAAATGAAAAAAGCAACAGAGAGAAAAACACATACATCATATAATGCAACTGATGAGAACCAAATAATTATCTTGTCATAACTTGTCATAATTATTCTTTTGCCCTAAATATGCAATGAGTTACACTCTTTACATAAAATTGACAATGATTAGAACAACGCATGAGTTTTCTCATGTACAGTTTATAAACTGTATACAGAGAGAGAAGAGAGGGCTTTCACTTCAATTTTTGGGATTTTGAATTCAGTGAAAATCTTCGTATAGCAGATCTTGTTTTAGTCAGTCCACAGTCTCTCTACAGTATGTTGGCCTCACAGGAGCCAGGCTGCAGTATCTGAAGAGTAAAAATGACTTTCATGGCTTTTCTAAACCAGGGGTAAAACAGTGCATAGATCAAAGGGTTTAGACAAGAGTTAAAATAGAACAGAAAGATCACAAATAATCCAGATGGAGTAATGAGTAAGCTGTAAGCAGCAAGAGTGACACAATAATATGGGCAGAAACATATTAGAAACACAAGTACAAGAACACCAAGAGTCCTGGCTGCTTTCAGCTCAGATTTCCTTGTTGGATTTACTGAACGCTGAAGTGTAGCAGCTGTGATGTGAGAGCGCATGGCACGAGCCTGAGACACAGCCACAACAAATACTCTCATGTACAGAACAATGATGATAGTAACTGGAACAATAAAGGTCAAAACAAGGTCAACAACTCTTGCGATAAAGTCGGCGACAACCACACATTCTCCGTAGCAGGAATTAGGAATATCTAGAGTCAAGTAATCGTTTAAAAAGAGACTGTTGTAGAGAACAGAACAGGACCAGCACAGACAAACGGAGAGGTCAGTTCTTCTCACAGTGATTCTGGTGGGGTAATGCAGAGGGTCACAAATAGCCACATAGCGGTCGGCTGATATTAGCATCATGTCTCCTATTGAGGCAGAGGTAATGATGTCTGATAAAAAATTACACAAAGAACACATGAGGTCACCAGCAAACCAGCAGGATGTTTTTAGGTGGATCACGCCCGGCATCAGCACGAGGCCCACGAGAAAGTCTGACACAGCCAGAGAGAGGAGGAGGATGTTGGTGGGGGTGTGGAGCTGCCTTGAGGGAAAGAGAAAAGAGTCAATAACCCAACAAGTCCTCATATCTAAATGACAAAATGTTGTTTCATTTCAGTGCCTTCAAAAACAATCAAGGAAAAAGGTTTTCTTTGCTGATCTGCCGCAGCAACAGGCCTTTTTCACAGCAGACATTTTGACCTGTCATAGTAGGAAAAGAACAGGTGTTACAGTACTAACATTACTGTTGTCATTATTCAAGTGTCCCAGTAAAACATAACAGCGAGACATCACCAGCATGCACAATACCAGGACCCTGAAACTGAAGCACCTAAATGGAATTCAGCCATCATTCATTTTAGGTTTTACACCTTTGTTTTTCCGACTGTGACATGTCAAAATATCTTCTGTGGTTCCATTGTTAAGGTCTGGTTCATCTTAGGCAATAAGACTTTACAGTAGAACAGTTAACAGTTAAGAAAAGCCACAGAGTGTCAGAAACCATCTGACAATGTGTGTTTTATACTTACAGTTGACATACCACTCGATTTCTAACTCAGTACATCACAGTCATATATAAACCTAAGCCACTATACACACTAAATATACTGCATACTGACATGTATACATGCATATACTGTACATATCCACATACATCATCTATATAAAGCACCCTGTTACATTAATCATTCAATATTTGTACCAGCATGATCACACCCTGCACCATTATACTATCTAGCTCAATTCTTCTTGGATCTCAGTGTTCATAGTTGTAAAACTTAAACTGTGGGTTCTGCTGAGACATGAAACTTTACCTGAAGTGGGAGACTGAGATGATGACAAGCAGGTTGAGAGCTACAGTGAGCACACAGATAAAGGGCAGCATAATCTTCAGGAGCACAGCTTCAGACCAGGGAAGTGTCGGCTTCTTGCAGGAGATGTTGAGGAGTTGTGGAAAACAGAACTCCGCTCCGTCCTGGGTCTCCATCATGAGAGAGAGGAGGAGGAGGAGGAGGAGGAGAAGCTGCAGCTCTGGCAGCTTTCTGCCCAGAACTCTCTGTCATACAGCTGCTTTATCTCTTTCTACCATCGTCTCCATCCCTCCCCTCCTCTCTCACTGTCTCTGTTGGACACTGATGTCCTTCCTCCCTCGCTCTACACATCCCACCATCATCTTCATCACTTGTTCTGCCACCCTTTTTCTCTCTCTCTCTCTCTCTCATACACTTTCTGTTATTCTACACATCTTTTCTTAATCATTGTACATATCCCCCCTTAAGTGTTCTGCCTTTCTGTCCATCTTCCTTCCTGCTTCTACTTATAACTATAATGTAAATACTAACTGCACTTACACTACACTGATCACCTTTGAGTTTCGGAAGGGCCCACGTACCGAGTAGCAAACTTCCTGGACTCTACCCCGAGAGGAAGCGTCCCACTCGGCCACCCAGACTGAGCGAACAAAGGCCTGGACGCGTGGAGACGTTTGCCTCTCTCTCTTGTTTAGGGAAGAGCAGTGGTTGGTAGACCAGGGAGCACTGGAAATGTGATAGACCAGTGGCAGAGATGCGGAGTGTGTTGTGTGTATATTCAACCCAAAGCAGTTGTTTTGACTAAGAGGAAGGGTTGTTGGAGGAGATGCACTGCAGGACCGTCTCCATGTCCTGATTCATGGGACTCAGGGACTTCAGACCATCATCTACATAGAAGTCGCACATCACAAAGTTCTTAATATCAGGGTCGACGTTGAACTGGCTGACCTGGACAGACTGGTGTAGGCCATGAATAGCCACTGCAGGTGAGGGGCTATTACCATACGTGGACCCTCATGCGATAATCCACAATGTCTTTTGTAGAGATCACTGTCTTGAAACCAAAGAAAAAGTAGGAAGTCCCTGTCATCTTCCGTTACCAAAAAACAATAGAACAAATGTTCTATAGTCCACCGTATGGCCTGTAACGCCCAGTTAACAGCGCATTGTTGAGCGATATTGGCACTAGAATCTAACACCACTTGGATTTTTGGTTTGGGTTGGCAAGTACCATCATTCTTTTTCCTCACTGAGAAGAGGGGCTACCTCAGCATGGGCATTTTTAAACATCTTGTCCATGAAGCTGAGGAAGTGGCCTTTTATTTCACGCTTCCTCTCAAAGTTGCGATGAGACAGTTCAGTGCTTGGGGCCTGTTGTTGGGAAGCCGTTGATGTGGACACTTAAAGGGTAATGGTGCTACCCAACTGTTGCTTGAATCTTTCCATAATCCTTCATCCATCATTTTCAAGAAGGAGGCATCCTGCATCGAAGGAGCCACCTGGTTGTCATCTTTGGGCCACTTAGACACATTGCATCCCAAGTGGTCACTATCACAGGTTGATTCCTCCTTGACACGGAAGATGTTCTAGCTCAGTGGTGTTTGTGTAAAAGGTGCTGATTGTCAGTGGTTTGTGGACTTTACCTAGACATACATGCCTACAATGGTCCACCCCAGATTTAACTTCTGAGCATAGGGCAGGATGTGTGAGCCATTCACCTGTTTACGGACTTTATGAACTCTGATGATGTCCCAACCCAAGAGAAGCATAAGTGGGGCTTGTGGGTCATTGTCTGGGATGAGGTGTGCCGCTGACTTTAGGTGTGCATGTTGAAGAGCCGCATTGGGGGTGGGGGGCTATGAGGCTGGGTGAAGGGATGCGGACAATGCCATCCAGAGATTCCACTTCATAGCCACTGACGCTTCTTCCTGCCAGTACCTTTACTCCAGCAAATGTTTTCAACGTGAAAGGAGCACTTGGACTCTGAACACTTGACAAACTAGTGACCTGTTGCTCTGCTCGTCCAGAGTCACATACAGTTTCACTGCTTTGTTTCTGTGGCCAACTGGATATACTTTTTTCAAGAGATATTTTAGAGCAGGATTTGTCTGTAAGATTTGTGCCTCATACTTTTTTGCATTTGGTGGTAACATGAGATTGAGGTGAGGTTTCCTCCTCCTCCTCGACATGCTCTTGAGCAAGGTCCACCTGCCATGTCCAGGGTGTGGGTCTGGGACGAAGCCCTGTGTGGTGTCTTTCACTTTTAAGAACATTGAACTTTAATTTTACAGTTCCTCGAGATATGTGATGATGAAGAATAGCATTTTAAACACACATTGTTTTCTTTTAAAACATCTTTTTTTCAATGGGCTTTTCTCGGAATGCAAAACATTTACTTAGAGGGCGCAGTTTTCTATGAATGGGACACAGTTTAATTCAAACTCAAGTTACAACATGTATTCCGCCTGAATGCTCTCCCCAGGAACGTAGTTTCTGACTGGGGACCTCAATTCACTTCTTGTTTCTAGAGAGAGTTTCACAGACTCCTAGGTCCCACCATCAGGCTGTCCTCATTGTTCCACCCACAGTCCATTGGCCAGACGTGCTGCTTAAATCAGGAGATGGAGACGGCCCTCCAGTGCATCTCATCCAACAACCAGTCCTTGTGGTCAATACAACTGCTATGGGTTGAGTATGCGTACAACACACTGCCACTGGTCTGTCACTTTGCCAGTGAACCCACAGCGACAAACCTCTGCTCTTTCCCAATCAAGAGAGTGGCCAACGCCTTCCCCCGTCCAAGGCCTTTGTTCACTGAGTGTGGCTGGCGAAGTGAGACCCTTCCTCTCGGGGTAGAGTCCGGGAAGTTGGCTCCCTGTTTCATGGGCCCTTTCTCAAACTCAAAGGTGATCAACCCAGCTTCGGTTCACCTCCAACTGCCTCGGTCCATTCGGATCCATTCCACCATCATTGTTTCCAGGTTAAGCCTGTGAGGGAGTGCCAGTAGTGCTAGGGAATTACACCATTACGTCTGTGTACATACTAACAGCAGCAAAGTAGCAATGTGTGCATGGACTTAGCACAGAGTTTATGTGCCCGGAATCAGAATGGGATCTAATCGATTCACCCAACCTTAGGGCCTCTATCCACAGAGCGTTTTTCTCTGGCAGAAAAGGGCAACTAGGGCGCTGGGATGAAGGCTTGTGCTGTGAAAGTAAAAACGCTGCATGTCGATTTTGCTTCTATGACAACAATATCTAAACGCTATGTTAAGGGGTTTACTACACAGCTAACAACGTGTAGGGTGATAATAGCACAACACTCACCAGCAACATTCAGAGTCCAGCCGATCTTCTCCCACAAATGGGCTTTTCTGTCTCTCCAGTGCCTCTCTGACAAGTTCAAAGACCTTCAACTCGGAGCGCTCTGAAAAACCCTGCCGGGTGCAGCGCGTTTTCTCTTGGCAGGTTCATAGGGCCGCATACGCTCTCTCCTCATTGGGAACAATTGAAAAAAACACTCTATGCTAACACTGCTACGTGGACACAGGTCCTTACTGTTGTTCAACAACAAGCCTCTGTGTGTATTTAACCTGTGTTCTCCCCTCCTTCTGGGCCAGTTTGTCTTTGTCCTTTGTGCAAGCATTCCAGCGATCCCCTAGTGTTCTATGTCTTCTGTCTTCCTGGGTTTTGATCACCTGTTTTGGACTTTGACCTCGCCTTTTGCCTACTCCCTTCAGGATTATCTGCTTTGTTTGACACATCTCCCGTGTAGTTTGTAATTACATCAGAGTTGTGGGAAGAGAGAGAGAAAGGGCGGCAGAAGAAGTGATGATGGCGATGGTGTGATATGTAGAAGGAGAGAGGAAGGACATCAGTGTCCAACAGAGACAGTGAGAGAGGAGGGAAAGGATGGAGACGATGGTAGAAAGAGATAAAGCAGCTGTATGACAGAGAGTTCTGGGCAGAAAGCTGCCAGAGCTGCAGCTTCTCCTCCTCCTCCTCTCTCTCATGATGGAGACCCAGGACGGAGCAGAGTTCTGTTTTCCACAACTCCTCAACATCTCCTGCAAGAAGCCGACACTTCCTTGGTCTGAAGCTGTGCTCCTGAACATTCTTCTGCCCTCCATCTGTGTCCTCACTGCAGCTCTCAACCTGCTTGTCATCATCTCAGTCTCCCACTTCAGGTAAAGTTTCATGTCTCAGCAGAACCCACAGTTTAAGTTTTACAACTAGAAGAATTTGCTGCTTTTGAAATCTGGCAAACTATGTCTGTCTCCAACTGACGATATTCATTTGTTTCTTTGAACCAAGCCTGTGAAGTCTTTCATTGTCGAAGCTGAACCATACATTTTTCCACAGAAGATATTTTGACATGTCACAGTGACATATTTATTTTGTCAGTTATATATGAGGACTTGTTGGGTTATCGACTCTTTTCTCTTTCCCTCCAGGCAGCTCCACACCCCCACCAACATCCTCCTCCTCTCTCTGGCTGTCTCGGACTTTCTCGTGGGCCTCCTGCTGATGCCGGTAGAAATCCTCCTCAAAACATCCTGCTGGTTTCATGGTGACCTCATGTGCTCTTTGTATGTGTATGCATCGTACATAATAACCTCTGCCTCAGTAGGAGACATGGTGCTCATATCAGTTGATCGCTATGTGGCTATTTGTGACCCTCTGCATTACCCCACCAGAATCACTGTGACAAGAGTTAAACTCTGTGTTTGTCTGTGTTGGTCCTGTTCTGTTCTCTACAGCAGTCTCTTTTTAAAAAATGACCTGAGTCAACCAGACAGACATAATTCCTGCTTCGGAGAATGTGTGGTTGTCGTTGACCATGTTGCAGGAGCTGTTGACCTTGTTTTGACCTTTTTTGTTCCCATTACTATCATCATTGTTCTGTATATGAGAGTATTTGCTGTGGCTGTGTCTCAGGCTCGTGCCATGCGCTCTCACATCACAGCTGTCAGACTCCAGCATTCAGTGACTCTAACAACTAAATCTGAGCTGAAAGCAGCCAGGACTCTTGGTGTTCTTGTACTTGTGTTTCTAATATGTTTCTGTCCATACTATTGTGTCATTCTTGCTCCTGACAATGTGCACAATGCTTCATCTGCATCTTATGTGCTCTATCTTTTCTATTTTAACTCGTGTCTAAACCCTGTGATCTACGCCTTGTTCTACCCCTGGTTTAGAAAAGCTATTACTCAAATTGCTACCTTCAAGATTCTGCAGCCTGGCTCCTGTGAGTCCAACATACTGCAGAGAGGCTATGGAGTCCCTTTTAAAATTACACCTGCTCATTAATTTGATCATGCGAGTGAATTCACTAATCCAAGAGCAAAGAAAATGTGCTGTCTTCTCTTTAAAAATGTGTATATGAACAAAAGCATGTATGTTTTATGTGCAAACAAATGTTCATAAAAACAGGTTGATGGAAACACACCTTTTTTTAATTCTGCTCAATGTGGGCTTCACGTCAGCTGTGAAGAATTTTTTCTTTTTTAAGCAATTGTGATTATAATCAATATTCAGTTATCGTTTGAGTGTGTTGCTTGTAAATTGTGGCTGTATTATGACCCTCGCTGGCTGTTAGCTTGTGATTAGACAGAAGGGGTTTGTTCTCATTGTGTTCATACCATGACTGTATGTATTCTGTACTCTGTTGCTGCTGTCATTTTATTAAAAGAACCCCGCACTTTTTCTCTGCCTCATCCAGTAAGCTGTGAATTGACAAATATAATGCACCTATGCACTAATCCTTTCTCTCAAGAAACCTTTTTCATTGCAGCACAACAGCATGGTACAATCACAGCGTGCGGTGGGATGCAATTTCAAAATATTGAATGAATTAAAATTCACGTAGTGATACAACATCCTCTATAGTACAATATACACTGTATATGACCTTTTTATCAAATTTTCACAATTAAAACAACAACAAAACACACACACCAATAAGGTAAACATTTTGCGCGTGCCAGGAAACATTCTGCTCTAAAACAGCTGTAGTGTAAAATAGGGCTCATAGTCTAATTAGTAATTATGTACAGCCAAGCCCCAGGTTATGTTTGTCTTTTGTGAAACTCTTGCTTTAGATGGGACACCCGGCAGAGAGCTGCATACGGTCATATTTGATTGCTTAACAATATGGTGGGCTTTGCAGCAACATGAAATATTATATACTGTATGTCATATAGAATTCAGTCCGGGAATTGAAGTAGTCTACCCTCTTTCACAAGTTCAGGCAAAAGTTCTGTAGCCAAAACAAGTCTGTTAGAAGTTAATTATAGAAGGAATACCAAACAAGAAAGACTGTAAGATTTAGAAGATTCTGAGACAGTGAAATGTTTGTGTATATATCTATTTCTATCTCTATATATCTATATGATATATATAAATATACCGTGTGTGTATATATATATATATGTATATGTATTTTCTATGTATTTCTGAATTCACACACTGAACAACATGATCAAATTAATAAGCAGATCTCATTGCATTCACTCCACAGCCTCTCTACAGTATTGTTGGACTCACATTAACCAGGCTGCAGAATCTTGAACGTAACAATTTGAGTAATAGCTTTTTTAAACCAGGGGTAGAACAAGGCGTAGATCACAGGGTTTGGACAGGAGTTAAAATAGAACAGAGACACAGTAGACTGGGCAGAAACATATTTGAAACACAAGTACAACAACACCAAGAGAGTCTTGGCTGCTTTCAGCTCAGATTTCTTTGTTAGACTCACTGAACACAGCAGGGGTGCCAACAAAGTGGGCTCCAGGGGAAAGCGCACATTTGTGGTGGACTATGCTGTAATGTGACCGCAGTATTTAGAGTGTTTATCTGGCAATGCTCAAGTAAAAAAAAGGAGGGAATGGTCCTCCGACCACTGGCTGACGCTGTAGGTCTGGGGCTTGTGACGTTTCAGAACCTGTCTGTAATGCAGAAATAGGAAGATAACATTGTGATCTGCGGGAGACGTGTGCGTCAGTAATATTTCCATGAGTCCAGGATGTTTCCCCTGCTTGTCAGACATATTGTCCACGTATTGTTGAAATGAAGGCAGAACACTGTCGAGTCTGCAGCTGTTCAAAGTCACCAACCATAAACACTGGGACCTCTGATATCTACCCTGCATATTGTTAGCACTGTTAGCTGTTAGCTCGGCCTCCCCGAGGAGGGCGGATCTCTCTCTCTGTATTGGCTCTGAGGTTTTCTTCCATCTAACTATTAATTTGCTTTTACTTTCTTATTAAATGAAAAAAGCAACAGAGAGAAAATCACATACAACCATCATATAATGCAACTGATGAGAACCAAATAATTATTTTTGACAATGAGTAGAACAACGCGTGAGTTTTCTCATATACAGTTTATAAACTGTATACAGAGAGAGAAGAGAGGGCTTTCACTTCAATTTTTTGGGATTTTGAATTCAGTGAAAATGTTCATATAGCAGATCTTGTTTTAGTCAGTCCACAGTCTCTCTACAGTATGTTGGCCTCACAGGAGCCAGGCTGCAGTATCTGAAGAGTGACAATGACTTTCACTGCTTTTCTAAACCAGGGGTAAAACAGTGCATAGATCAAAGGGTTTAGACAAGAGTTAAAATAGAAGAGAAAGGTCACAAAGAATTCAGATGGAGTATTGAGCAAGCTTTCCCCTGCAAGAGAGACACCGTAAAATGGGAAAAAACATATTAGAAACACAAGTACAAGAACACCAAGAGTCCTGGCTGCTTTCAGCTCAGATTTCCTTGTTGGATTTACTGAACGCTGAAGTGTAGCAGCTGTGATGTGAGAGCGCATGGCACGAGCCTGAGACACAGCCACAACAAATACTCTCATGTACAGAACAATGATGATAGTAACTGGAACAATAAAGGTCAAAACAAGGTCAACAACTCCTGTAATGTAGTCAACGACAACCACACATTCTCCGTAGCAGGAAATATGACTGTCTGATCGACTCAGGTCATTCTGTAAAAAGAAAGTGCTGTACAAAACAGAACAGAACCAACACAGACAAACAGAGAGTTCAGTTCTTCTCACAGTGATTCTGGTGGGGTAATGCAGAGGGTCACAAATAGCCACATAGCGGTCGGCTGATATTAGCATCATGTCTCCTATTGAGGCAGAGGTAATGATGTATGATACAAAATTACACAAAGAACACATGAGGTCACCAGCAAACCAGCAGGATGTTTTTAGGTGGATCACGCCCGGCATCAGCACGAGGCCCACGAGAAAGTCTGAGACAGCCAGAGAGAGGAGGAGGATGTTGGTGGGGGTGTGGAGCTGCCTCGAGGGAAAGAGAAAAGAGTCAATAACCCAACAAGTCCTCATATCTAAATGACAAAATGTTGTTTCATTTCAGCGCCTTCAAAAACAATCAAGGAAAAAGGTTTTCTTTGCTGATCTGCCGCAGCAACAGGCCTTTTTCACAGCAGACATTTTGACCTGTCATAGTAGGAAAAGAACAGGTGTTACAGTACTAACATTACTGTTGTCATTATTCAAGTGTCCCAGTAAAACATAACAGCGAGACATCACCAGCATGCACAATACCAGGACACTGAAACTGAAGCACCTAAATGGAATTCAGCCATCATTCATTTTATGTTTCCGACTGTGACATGTCAAAATATCTTCTGTGGTTCCATTGTTAAGGTCTGGTTCATCTTAGGCAATAAGACTTTACAGTAGAACAGTTAACAGTTAACAAAAGCCACAGAGTGTCAGTGACAATCTGACACTGTAAGTTTTATACTTACACTTGACGTACCACTCGATTTCTAACTCAGTACATCACGGTCATATATAAACCTAAGCCACTATACACACTGTATATACTGCATACTGACATGTATACATGCATATACTGTACATATCCACATACATCATCTATATAAATCACCCTGTTACATTAATCATTCAATATTTCTTCCAGCATGATCACACAATCCTACACTATTCTTGTTTACATATAGACAATCTGTTGTTGTTCATTGTTGTATTGTTTATACGTATATATATCTTTATCTTCTTTCTTATATAGACATCATACCTAAATGTCTGCCTTTGTTCCGCTTTGCTGTCCTTGGTTTTCAGCCGTATTTCTATTCTGTGTAAGTAAATAAAGAGCAAAAAAACATGTGTATACATACTTGGCCTTCTTCTGATTCTGATTGAAACATTACAGGCGTGGTTCAAAGAAACCAAGGAATATTGTTAGTAGGAGACATGTAGTTTGCCAGATTTAAAAAGTAACTCAATTCTTCTTGGATCTCAGTGTTCATAGTTGTCAAACTTAAACTGTGGGTTCTGCTGAGACATGAAACTTTACCTGAAGTGGGAGACTGAGATGATGACAAGCAGGTTGAGAGCTACAGTGAGCACACAGATGGAGGGCAGCAGAATGTTCAGGAGCACAGCTTCAGACCAAGGAAGTGTCGGCTTCTTGCAGGAGATGTTGAGGAGTTGTGGAAAACAGAACTCCGCTCCGTCCTGGGTCTCCATCATGAGAGAGAGGAGGAGGAGGAGGAGGAGAAGCTGCAGCTCTGGCAGATTTCTGCCCAGAACTCTCTGTCATACAGCTGCTTTATCTCTTTCTACCATCGTCTCCATCCCTCCCCTCCTCTCTCACTGTCTCTGTTGGACACTGATGTCCTTCCTCCCTCGCTCTACACATCCCACTATCATCTTCATCACTTGTTCTGCCTCTCTCTCTCTCTCTCATACACTTTCTGCTATTCGACCCACGTACCGGGGAGCAAACATCCTGGACTCCACCCCGAGAGGAAGGGTCCCACTCGGCCACCCAGACTGAGCGAACAAAGGCCTGGACGCGTGGAGACGTTGGCCTCTCTCTCTTGTTTGGGAAAGAGCAGTGGTTGGTAGACCAGGGTGCACTGGAAATGCGATAGACCAGTGGCAGAGTTGGGGAGTGTGTGGTGCGTACATCACCAAGTTTTTGTTAGATCCCGCGTAACCCCTGGTCAGGAGGTACTGGACCAGCTCTCCGTTTAAAGGGGCCGAGTTCGCAGCCCTACCGGTATCACCTGGTTATGGTAATGAAAACTATTCAAGCTGGTGGCGAGGAGAAACGCCTCGCTACTCACTGCCTTCTTCCGAAGTCCACCCTGCGTACTCCGGTGTAGCACCAGGCTAAGTAGCCCTGTACCTGATACTTTCACCGGCCACGGCTGTTAATGGCAGCTCTCCTCTTAGTGATCTTTGCACTTGGTATGGGTGCTAGGAAATGTTTTAGGAACTTGTAAAATAGGTCCCAAGGGCCTGTTAATTTGATTGGCTAGAGTAACCTTTAGGAACCATGAAAGTTGTTAAACACACTTTATCTTTAAGACCGCAGTCCTTAAGACAGGATAAAGCCAATGTCCACAAATTGGGCTTCAATTGCAGTTTATGAATTTATTGCAAAAATAGGCAGGGCAAAGCATACAACTCTTGTAAATCCAATGATTGGAAAAGATTGGTAAAATAGTCGAATATTGTAATTTTATTGTAAAGCTGGCAGCTTTCTGAACAAAGTGATATAACTGCCTGCAGTATTTATACTGTTTATCTGGCAATCCTCACGTCAAAAAAAGATGGAATGATTGCTGCTGTTATACGTTATATCACCTCACCAGTAGCTGGAGTAACACTGTCATGGACTCTGCTGGAGCCTCCTGCTCCTCCTGAACCCCACCCTCCTGCTGCTCCTCCCACACACATTCCACAGCCTTTCAACTTCCAGTCAGCACCTGCCAGTTTTTTCCCTCCAGGCTCTTGGACATTTCCCCTTTTTCCCCTGCCT
This sequence comes from Enoplosus armatus, assembly GCF_043641665.1. Lineage (NCBI taxonomy): Eukaryota > Metazoa > Chordata > Actinopteri > Centrarchiformes > Enoplosidae > Enoplosus > Enoplosus armatus. The sequence goes on along the minus strand of NC_092190.1, from coordinate 1,649,096 downwards.
ACCAATCACCCACCAGCCTGCTCTTCCTGACACTCAACTCCAGCTCATTTCCCAAGTACCACCAGTATTCATACTAGTCACCTTCCCTTTGTTCTCTGCCAGATCGTTGTTTGTGCTTAGCCTGCTTGGTGTCCCGCCTGTTTGAACATTTGTGACCTTTTGGATTCCGACCTGTACCTGCCTACTGGATTTTGAGCTTCTGCCTGTTTCCTTTGTACCTCTGCCTGATTTCCTCGAAGGTTTGGATTTGACCCTGGAATTGTCTGTACCTTGCAAACAATTTAGTAAAGACATTGTGATTGCTCTACCCTCGTCTCTGTCTGCTATTCTGCGTGTGGGTTCCTTCTGATTTGTGGCAGTATGATCTGGCCAGTCATGGACCCAGCAGAATTTCAGCAGCTCTGTGCACCAGTGCACAAGCAGGGAGCTGCACTCGACTCTCAGCAGAAGGACACGGCCATGGTGACTCAGCACCTGCAAGCAATCACTGGCAATCTTGATCTCCTGACAGTTTCAGCAGCTTCAGACCCCGGTCCCAGCCAGTTAGGCTATCCCTTCTCCACCTCCACCGCCTGCTCTCCCCACTCCCCAGCAATGAGCCACGCCTGCCTCCTCCAAGACACTACAGTGGTGAGCCTGGTCTTTGTCGCTCCTTTCTGTCACAATGCTCTCTGGTTTTTCAACTTCCTCCTTTCCATCTGATCGTTCCCGATCACTCTCTTGGATGGAAGAGCGAGAGAGTGGGGAACTTCTGGGAGGGTCTGGGAGGCCAATTCAGCGGTGCACCTCCCTGGATAGTTTTACCCAGGAAATGAGAAAGGTCTTCGACTGGTCTGCCAGTGGCAGAGAGGCAGGACGGGTTCTGTTGCAAGCACGCCAAGGGAGGAGGTCAGTTTCTGATTATGCCATTGATTTTTGCACGTTAGCTGCTAATTGTTCCTGGAACACTGAGGCTCATTACAAATACGATTTTTGAATGGATTTTCGGAGGCCATAAAGGATGAGCTAGCTCCCTGTGAATTACCTACCACACTAGACTTACTTATTGACCTGGCCATTCGCATTGACACCAGATTCAGATCACAAAGGGAGAAAGAGAGATTAGCCAGGCGCCCTCAGCTGTCTCCCCGCAGATCGCAGACAGCAGAGCAAGCTGTGACCTCCTCAGATCTGGAGCCCATGTAGGTGGACTTAACCAGGCTGTCTCCAGCAGAGCTGCGACAACGCCTCATCACAGGTTCCTGCCTTTACTGTGGTCAACCAGGACACTATGTTGCTTACTGTCCGTTAAAAGACAACGCTCACCAGTAGGGTGGGAGTTACTGGTGAGTGCCCTCCCCTTCTCCGAGTCTCCTTTCCAACGCTCTCTACTAACTGCCACCCTACAGTGGAGGGACCAGTGGTTGGAGGTGGCCGTATTGCTGGACTCAGGTGCAGACGAAAGCATGGTTGACACAGCACTGGTCAGACAACTGGGCATTCTCACCCGAAGGTTACCCCAGACCATGCAAGCCAATGTTCTCAATGGCTAGCCCCTAGCCAAGGTAAAATATGTAACTGAGCCTGTTACTCTCCTGGTTTCTGGTAACCACTGTGAAAAGATCCAGTTGCATCTCATAGACACTCCACAGTTTCCCATAATACTAGGCTACCCCAGGCTGGTCAAACACAATCCCCAAATTGACTGGGTAAATAAAACCATTTTGGGATGGAGCACTTACTGTTTGTCTCAGTGGCTTTCTTCAGCTCTGCCACCAGGTGGTACCATGGAACCACTGGAGGAGTTTCCGGACCTGTCGGCGGTACCTAAAGAATATCTGGACCTTAAGGCCGTGTTCAGCAAATCACGAGCCATCACCCTTCCTCCACACCGCCCATATGACTGTGCCATTGATCTGTTGTCTGGTGCGTCACCGCCTAAAGGAAGGCTCTATTCACTGACTACCCCTGAGAGGGAGGCCATGAACAAGTATATTAACAATGCTTTGTCTGCAGGCCGTATACGGCCATCCTCTTCTCCTGCGGGTGCAGGCTTCTTCTTTGTAGAGAAGGATAGTTCACTCTGACCCTGCATCGACTACCGAGGTCTCAATGATTCAACTGCTGAGAACCGTTATCCATTGCCTCTCACCTTCTCTGCTTTTGAGAACTTGCAGGGAGCGACCATCTTCTCTAAACTGGATCTCCGCAATGCGTACCACCTGGTGCGCATTCGCGAGGGGGATGAGTGGAAGACGGCCTTTAACACCCCCAGCGGACACTACGAGCACCTGGTAATGCCATTTGGATTGACCAATGCCCCAGCTGTTTTTCAAGGTCTAGTGAATGATGTGTTAAGGGACATGATTAATAAATTTGTCTATGTTTACTTGGACGACATTCTGATATTTTCCAAGTCCCCTCTGGAGCAAGTGCAGCATGTGAGACAGGTCCTGCAACGTCTATTGGAGAACCAGCTGTATGTTAAGGCTGAGAAGTGTAACTTCCACCGGGACACGGTGTCTTTTTTGGGATTTGTAGTGTCTGCTGGGAGATTGGAGATGGATATTGCCAGTGCTGGAGTGGCCCCAGCCAACCATCTGAAAGGACCTTCAGAAGTTCCTTGGGTTTGCTAACTTTAACCAGCGGTTTATCCATAACTACAGTTCTGTTGCAGTCCCACTAACTGCCCTGACTTGTCCCAAGGTTCCCTTTTCCTGGTCCACTGCGGCAGAGGAGGCCTTCGCCAAGCTGAAGAGAGCTTTTACCTCGGCCCCCATTCTCATCACACCTGATCCTCAGCTCCAATTTGTGGTTGAGGTGGATGCCTCTGATGTGGGAGTGGGGGCTGTCCTATCTCACCGCTCTTCCAATGATAATAAGTTGCACCCCTGTGCTTTCTTCTCCCACCGTCTGTCTTCCACAGAAAGAAATTATGACTGGTTGTCCTCCAGGAACCTACCCCTCTGGACTGTCTCCAGAAAGTTGACTCCTAGGTTTGTTGGTCCATTTCCAGTGTCAAGAATTAATAATCCATCTGCTGTCTGTTTGCAGTTGCCCCAGACCGTTCGGAGAATCCATCCCACCTTCCATGTATCCTGCATCAAACCATCACGTACAAGCACACTCGCCCCACCCGCCAACCTTCCTCCTCCTCCTCCTCCACCCCGGCTCATCGATGGGGAGGAGGTGTACACCATCAAAAAGCTCCTCAAGCCTCGTCGTCGTGGGAGGTGCATCCAATATTTGGTAAACTGGGAGGGCTACGGCCCAGAGGAGAGGTCTTGGGTTCTTTCCAGGGACATCTACCACCCCTCCCTCATCAGAGAGTTCCACCGTCGACACCCAGATGAACCCAGTAGAATGCCTGGGGGCGTCCATCGAGGGGGGGTACTGTCATGGACTCTGCTGGAGCCTCCTGCTCCTCCTGAACCCCACCCTCCTGCTGCTCCTCCCACACACACTCCCCAGCCTTTCATCTTCCAGTCAGCACCTGCCAGTTTTTTCCCTCCAGGCCTTTGGACATTTCCCCTTTTTCCCCTGTCTACCAATCACCCACCAGCCTGCTCTTCCTGACACTTGCCTGCAGCTCATTTCCCAATTACCTCCAGTATTTATACCAGTCACCTTCCCTGTTGTTCTCTGCCAGATCGTTGTTTGTGCTTAGCATGCTTCGAATCCCGCCTGTTTGAACATTTGTGACCTCTTGGATTCCGACCTGTACCTGCCTACTGGTTTTTAAGCTTCTGCCTGTTTCCTTTGGCCCTCTGCCTGATTTCCTCGAAGGTTTGGATTTGACCCTGGAATTGTCTGTACCTTGCAAACAAGTTAGTAAAGACATTGTGATTACTCTACCCTCGTCTCTGTCTGCTATTCTGCGTGTGGGTATCTTTTGATCTTCCAACTCATGGATTTGTTTCTCAAACTAGTCTTCCCAGACCATATTATATCACCTCACCAGTAGCTGGAGTAACACTTTGTTGAGGACTTGTATGTGCTTGCAGATGACAATACTGTGCCAATGATGGTTATGTACATAGGGGCCACTGTGTGAAGGACAGACAAGTAGGGCCAAAGCATCTCCATAGCACCTTCTAGAAATGTATGCAAGAAAAACCCAACAGAAAGTGCTATGTGTTTGGGGATGGCAGAGAGGTTGTTGATATCAGTGGTGTGTCATTCACAGCTCAATTTATTATCCAGGATGAGTTCAAGGTATTTGAGGCACTCCGTCATCTCAACAGTTTCATTATTGGTGCAGGTGGAGTTGTGGGCTGCACTGTGTGTGCTGGGATTCTTAATGAACAGTTGTTTTGTCTTTGTTACATTCAGTTGCAGGTAATTGTTCATGCACCATTTTGAAGTGGGAGATGGAGTCTTGATAGCCTAAAACAGAGTCATAGTCATTAAGGAGTGCAGGTGTAGTCGTGCCATTGGACTATTTGAAGTATGTGTCGACAGGTGAAGAGCTGATTCAGTTATTGGTGTAAAGGGTAAACAGAAAAGGCTCAGGACACAACCTTGTGGGGCTCCGGTGTCGGTGATGGTGGTTGAGGATGTTACGTTTCCAACGGATCAGGCAAGGGTACATTATGTGATCGGGTTACTGCAAGGAAAAGCTTTAGCTTGGGCCGAAGCCGTAAATACCAGTTCTGATATCTCCACGCTGAATTATGATGAGCTTACCAACAGACTTCGGAGTGTGTTTGACCATCCTGATCACTCCGGAAGCGCGAACAAACGCCTGTATAACATCTGTCAGGACCCCCGTGGCAGAATACTCTGTTGAATTCCGCACACTGGCTGCAGATGCGGGATAGAGTGACCCGTTGCTCAGATGCGCTTTTTTGAATGGCCTCGGAGAACAATTAAAAGATGAGATTGCCACTCGCGATGAGCCTCCCGACTTGGACTCTCTTATTTCTCTGGCCATAAAGATTGATAACCGGCTTTGGGAGCGTCACCGTGAGAGGGCAGGACGCTCGCCGCTTCTGTGTTTTCCTCCAGTGCGGTGCGCTAATCCGCATTCATCCTCCGGAGAAGCATCCAACTCTTCTTCCCTCGCCACAGCCCTGGAGGAGCCCATGCAACTTGTGCGCATGCGCCTCTCTCCGATGGAGCGGACCCGGAGAATGCTAAGAGGGGAACGTCTTTACTGCGGACAGCTCGGACATTACATTGCTGTCTGCCCAGTACGGCCAAAAGATCAGATTAAGCTAAAGATAATTTCTTCACCTCAGACTCCTATAGTTCTAGGACACCCCTGGTTGGCAAAACATAATCCACACATTGATTGGTCCAGAAATAAGATCATTAGCTGGAGTAATTATTGTCTCTCCACCCGCCTGTAATCTGTGCTGCCTCCAGCAGAGGGCGCCACCAGTACACCCAACCCTGATTCCCCCTGATTTATCTTCTATTCCCTATGTATAACATGACCTGGCAGAGGTTTTTCATAAGGATCTGGCCCAATCACTACCGGCCCACCGGCCCGATGACTGCTCCATTGACCTCCTTCCAGGTGCCCAGTTCTCACAGTTAAGAACAAATACCCCTTACCTCTGATTTCTGCTGCATTCAAACCACTTCACAAGGCCACAGTGTTTTCCAAGCTGGATCTCCGCAATGCATATCATCTGATCAGAATCAAGGAGGGAGATGAATGGAAAACTGCCTTCAACACCCCTTTGGGCCACTTTGAATATCTGGTAATGCCTTTTGGTCTCACTAATGCTCCTGCAGTCTTGCAGTCCCTAGTGAATGATGTCTTAAGAGATTTTTTGAACCGTTTCGTGTGCCTGGATGACATCCTCATTTTTTCTGAAAAAATGTCTGACCACATTTCCCATGTCCAACAGGTGCTGCAGAGGCTGTTGGAAAACAGACCATATGTCGAGGCGGAGAAATGTGAGTTTCATGTGGAATCAGTGAGTTTTCTGGGATATATAGTGGTGAGGGGACAGCTGAAGGCAGATCCAGATAAAATCTGAGCTGTAGCAGAGTGGCCACCAAAACAGCTTCAGAGATTTCTGGGTTTTGCTAACTTTTACAGGCGCTTCATCCGCAACTATCGCAAAGTGGCAGCCCCCCTAACCAAACGTTGTTTGGACTGACCATAAAAATTTAGCCGACTGGATGTCGGCTAAACGACTCAATCCCAGACAGGCTCGCTGGGCTCTGTTGTTTTCCTTGCCACTGTCGCCAAAGGTCTTGCTCATGGTGGGAACTGTTGGGTCTGTCGGTCTAGACCTGCTCTATTTGTAAAGTGTCATGAGATGACTTTTTGTTGTGATTTGGCGCTATACAAATAAAACTGAACTGAATTGAATTTATTGGCTCGAGTCCCCTAACACTCTCTTGTACCTCATCTTCCCTCTCCACCCTGCTGTACGCCTCCCTACCTATCCAAATCAAACATTATACAGACAACCCTGTAGTTCTTACCACTTTAAAATCTGGCAGCAATTTAGCCACCATTTTAAGTTCTTAACTGCATCAACCTTGCCTCCAATATGTAATAATCATTCATCCCCCCCTTCATCTTTAGATTCATTTTTCTCCCAGTGGAACAGTAAAGGTATTAAGACTTTTCAAGACTTGTATACAGAAGGGGTGTTCGCAGATTTTTCTTATATGTCATCCACATTTGGACTACTGCTTTCTTTAATACTACATCAAAGAGCACCAGTTTCCAAAATTAATAACTCCCTCATGTCATTTGAAGATAGTGGTACAATTAAAACAAACAGGTAATTGCATTCACGTCTCTCATAGCCAGATGAATCGTACCATTACATGGAACTCTGCCAAGAGTGCTTCTACATCCCAATGGCTTAAAGATGTTATGTTCTTTCTCAAACTTGAGAAAATAAAATATACTCTGAGAGGTTCAAGGGAAAAAAAAATTCATATATGGCAGCCCTTTATGACCCATGTTAATGTGTTGCACCGCTTGCCCTCCGATTAATCCCAGTATGTACCTGCCCAGCTATCCATGTTTGTTTGTTAGTTTCTCCATATTTATTTATTTTCCTGTTGACTCTGTATTTCTCTTAGGTGTGTGATCACACCCCAGCCACAGTTGCGTAAAGGTGTGTGTGTGTGTGTGTGTGTGTGCGGGATAGGGTTGGTTGGGGGTTGGGTGGGGTTCGTGACATGTGGGAGTTAGTCATTTCATTCTCTGCTTTTGATTTACATCTTTTTTCCTTTTCTATTTTATTTGATTCTTTTTCATTTATTTTTTAAATTATTTTTGTATCCATTTATTCAATTATTATTTTGCACTGTTGTTTTTGTACCTTAAATTGTACCTTAAATCATGGGCGGCATGGTGGCGCAGTGGTTAGCACTGTCGCACGGGAGGTGAAGCTGGTTAGAGCGGGTTGGGGGTTCGATCCCCGGCTGCCCCCGTCATGTCGAAGTGTCCTTGAGCAAGACACTGAACCCTAAGTTGCTCCCGATGGAGACCAGCACCTTGCATGGCAGCTCGGTCGCCATTGGTGTGTGAATGTGTGAGTGAATGGGTGAATGAGACTTAGCTGTAAAGCGCTTTGGGAACCGTGAAGGTTGAAAAGCGCTATATAAGTGAGATCATTTATCATTTATTTGTACCTATATATATATATATATATTATAACTTTTGTCATTAATGTTACTGTTATTTACTTTTATTGTGTTTTTGTAGAAATCGCTGTGATGTTGGGAAAACTGCAATATATACTATAAATACTGAGATGCCCCCTTTTTCATTTTTGTTGAAATAAAAAAGAATTATCAGAATTATCAGAAAGCAAGTCCTGCTGCTGAAAAGCTTTCTATCCCTTAATCTTCGATTGATATGGTGGGTGATCCAGGGTTTGGAATTTGGATATTTCCTGAAGGTCTAAAGTTGCTATCAAAAATTTCCCAGTCTATGCAGGCAAATGAACCCTGTAATTGTGTAATGGCGTCCTCCGACCACTGGCTAACGCTGTAGGTCTGGGGCTTGTGATGTTTCAGAACCTGTCTGTAATGCAGAAATAGGAAGATAACATTGTGATCTGCAAAGCCGAGTGGCGGGAGACGTATGCGTCAGTAATACTTCCATGAGTCCAGAATGTTTCCCCTTCTTGTCAGACATATTGTCCACGTATTGTTGAAATGTAGGCAGAACACTGTCGAGTCTGCAGCTGTTAAAAGTCACCAACCATAAACACTGAGAGAGAAAAACACATACAACCATCATATAATGCAACTGATGAGAACCAAATAATTATTTTGTTATAACTTGTCATAATTATTCTTTTGCCCTAAATATGCAATGAGTTATAATCTTTACATAAAATTGACAATGAGTAGAACAACGCGTGAGTTTTCTCATATACAGTTTATAAACTGTATACAGAGAGAGAAGAGAGGGCTTTCACTTCAGTTTTTGGGATTTTGAATTCAGTGAAAATGTTCGTATATCAGATCTTGTTTTAGTCAGTCCACAGTCTCTCTACAGTATGTTGGCCTCACAGGAGCCAGGCTGCAGTATCTGAAGAGTGACAATGACTTTCATGGCTTTTCTAAACCAGGGGTAAAAGAGTGCATAGATCAAAGGGTTTAGACAAGAGTTAAAATAGAACAGATACATTGCAAAGAATTCAAATGAAGGATTGAGCATACTGTCAGCAGCAAGAGTGACACAATAATATGGGCAGAAACATATTAGAAACACAAGTACAAGAACACCAAGAGTCCTGGCTGCTTTCAGCTCAGATTTCCTTGTTGGATTTACTGAATGCTGAAGTGTAGCAGCTGTGATGTGAGAGCGCATGGCACGAGCCTGAGACACAGCCACAACAAATACTCTCATGTACAGAACAATGATGATAGTAACTGGAACAATAAAGGTCAAAACAAGGTCAAAAGCTCCTGTAATGTAGTCAACGACAAGCACACATTCTCCGAGGCAGGAAATATGTCTGTCGGATTGACTCAGGTAATCCTTCGAAAAGGAAATGCTGTACAAAACAGAACAGAACCAACACAGACAAACAGAGAGTTCAATTCTTCTCACAGTGATTCTGGTGGGGTAATGCAGAGGGTCACAAATAGCCACATAGCGGTCGGCTGATATGAGCATCATGTCTCCTATTGAGACACAGGTTATGGTGTATGCTATTACACTAGAGAAAGAACACATGAGGTCACCAGCAACCCAGCAGGATGTTTTTAGGTGGATGACGCCCGGCATCAGCACGAGGCCCACGAGAAAGTCTGACACAGCCAGAGAGAGGAGGAGGATGTTGGTGGGGGTGTGGAGCTGCCTCGAGGGAAGAGAAAAGAGTCGATAACCCAACAAGTCTTCATATCTAAATGACAAAATGTTGTGTCATTTCAGTGCCTTCAAAAACAATCAAGGAAAAAGGTTTTCTTTGCTGATCTGCCGCAGCAACAGGCCTTTTTCACAGCAGACATTTTGACCTGTCATAGTAGGAAAAGAACAGGTGTTACAGTACTAACATTACTGTTGTCATTATTCAAGTGTCCCAGTAAAACATAACAGCGAGACATCACCAGCATGCACAATACCAGGACCCTGAAACTGAAGCACCTAAATGGAATTCAGCCATCATTCATTTTATGTTTTACACCTTTGTTTTTCCGACTGTGACATGTCAAAATATCTTCTGTGGTTCCATTGTTAAGGTCTGGTTCATCTTAGGCAATAAGACTTTACAGTCGAACAGTTAACAGTTAAGAAAAGCCACAGAGTGTCAGAAACCATCTGACACTGTATGTTTTATACTTACAGTTGACATACCACTCGATTTCTCACTCAGTACATCACAGTCATATATAAACCTAAGCCACTATACACACTGAATATACTGCATACTGACATGTATACATGCATATACTGTACATATCCACATACATCATGTATATAAAGCACCCTGTTACATTAATCATTCAATATTTGTACCAGCATGATCACACCCTGCACCATTATACTATCTAGCTCAATTCTTCTTGGATCTCAGTGTTCATAGTTGTAAAACTTAAACTGTGGGTTCTGCTGAGACATGAAACTTTACCTGAAGTGGGAGACTGAGATGATGACAAGCAGGTTGAGAGCTACAGTGAGCACACAGATAAAGGGCAGCATAATCTTCAGGAGCACAGCTTCAGACCAGGGAAGTGTCGGCTTCTTGCAGGAGATGTTGAGGAGTTGTGGAAAACAGAACTCCGCTCCGTCCTGGGTCTCCATCATGAGAGAGAGGAGGAGGAGGAGAAGCTGCAGCTCTGGCAGCTTTCTGCCCAGAACTCTCTATCATACAGCTGCTTTATCTCTTTCTACCATCGTCTCCATCCCTCCCCTCCTCTCTCACTGTCTCTGTTGGACACTGATGTCCTTCCTCCCTCGCTCTACACATCCCACCATCATCTTCATCACTTGTTCTGCCACCCTTTTTCTCTCTCTCTCTCTCTCTCCTACACTTTCTGTTATTCTACACATCTTTTCTTAATCATTGTACATATCCCCCCTTAAGTGTTCTGCCTTTCTGTCCATCTTCCTTCCTGCTTCTACTTATAACTATAATGTAAATACTAACTGCACTTACACTACACTGATCACCTTTGAGTTTCGGAAGGGCCCACGTACCGAGTAGCAAACTTCCTGGACTCTACCCCGAGAGGAAGCGTCCCACTCGGCCACCCAGACTGAGCGAAGAAAGGCCTGGACTTATGGAGACGTTTGCCTCTCTCTCTTGTTTAGGGAAGAGCAGTGGTTGGTAGACCAGGGAGCACTGGAAATGTGATAGACCAGTGGCAGAGATGCGGAGTGTGTTGTGTGTATACTCAACCCAAAGCAGTTGTTTTGACTAAGAGGAAGGGTTGTTGGAGGAGATGCACTGCAGGACCGTCTCCATGTCCTGATTCATGGGACTCAGGGACTTCAGACCATCATCTACATAGAAGTCGCACATCACAAAGTTCTCAATATCAGGGTCGACGTTGAACTGGCTGACCTGGACAGACTGGTGTAGGCCATGAATAGCCACTGCAGGTGAGGGGCTATTACCAGACATGGACCCTCATGCGATAATCCACAATGTCTTTGGAGAGATCACTGTCTTGAAACCAAAGAAAACGTAGGAAGTCCCTGTCATCTTCCGTTACCAAAAAACAATAGAACAAATGTTCTATAGTCCACCGTAAGGCCTGTAACGCCCAGTTAACAGCGCATTGTTGAGCGATACATACCACAGTATTGGCACTAGAATCTAACACCACTTGGATTTTTGGTTTGGGTTGGCAAGTACCATCATTCTTTTTCCTCACTGAGAAGAGGGGCTAACTCAGCATGGGCATTTTTAAACATCTTGTCCATGAAGCTGAGGAAGTGGCCTTTTATTTCACGCTTCCTCTCAAAGTTGCGATGAGACAGTTCAGTGCTTGGGGCCTGTTGTTGGGAAGCCGTTGATGTGGACACTTAAAGGGTAATGGTGCTACCCAACTGTTGCTTGAATCTTTCCATAATCCTTCATCCATCATTTTCAAGAAGGAGGCATCCTGCATCGAAGGAGCCACCTGGTTGTCATCTTTGGGCCACTTAGACACATTGCATCCCAAGTGGTCACTATCACAGGTTGATTCCTCCTTGACACGGAACATGTTCTAGCTCAGTGGTGTTTGTGTAAAAGGTGCTGATTGTCAGTGGTTTGTGGACTTTACCTAGACATACATGCCTACAATGGTCCACCCCAGATTTAACTTCTGAGCATAGGGCAGGATGTGTGAGCCATTCACCTGTTTACGGACTTTATGAACTCTGATAATGTCCCAACCCAAGAGAAGCATAAGTGGGGCTTGTGGGTCATTGTCTGGGATGAGGTGTGCCGCTGACTTTAGGTGTGCATGTTGAAGAGCCGCATTGGGGGTGGGGGGCTACGAGGCTGGGTGAAGGGATGCCGACAATGCCATCCAGACATTCCACTTCATAGCCACTGACGCTTCTTCCTGCCAGTACCTTTACTCCAGCAAATGTCTTCAACGTGAAAGGAGCACTTGGACTCTGAACACTTGACAAACTAGTGACCTGTTGCTCTGCTCGTCCAGAGTCACATACAGTTTCACTGCTTTGTTTCTGTGGCCAACTGGATATACTTTTTTCAAGAGATATTTTAGAGCAGGATTTGTCTGTAAGATTTGTGCCTCATACTTTTTTGCATTTGGTGGTAACATGAGATTGAGGTGAGGTTTCCTCCTCCTCCTCGACATGCTCTTGAGCAAGGTCCACCTGCCATGTCCAGGGTGTGGGTCTGGGACGAAGCCCTGTGTGGTGTCTTTCACTTTTAAGAACATTGAACTTTAATTTTACAGTTCCTCGAGATATGTGATGATGAAGAATAGCATTTTAAACACACATTGTTTTCTTTTAAAACATCTTGTTTTCAATGGGCTTTTCTCGGAATGCAAAACATTTACGTAGAGGGCGCAGTTTTCTATGAATGGGACACAGTTTATTCAAACTCAAGTTACAACATGTATTCCGCCTGAATGCTCTCCCCAGGAACGTAGTTTCTGACTGGGGACCTCAATTCACTTCTTGTTTCTAGAGTGAGTTTCACAGACTCCTAGGTCCCACCATCAGGCTGTCCTCAGTGTTCCACCCACAGTCCATTGGCCAGACGTACTGCATGAATCAGGAGATGGAGACGGCCCTCCAGTGCATCTCATCCAACAACCAGTCCTTGTGGTCAATACAACTGCTATGGGTTGAGTATGCGTACAACACACTGCCACTGGTCTGTCACTTTGCCAGTGAACCCACAGCGACAAACCACTGCTCCTTCCCAATCAAGAAAGTGGCCAACGCCTTCCCCCGTCCAAGGCCTTTGTTCACTGACTGTGGCTGGCGAAGTGAGACCCTTCCTCTCGGGGTAGAGTCCGGGAAGTTAGCTCCCTGTTTCATGGGCCCTTTCTCAAACTCAAAGGTGATCAACCCAGCTTCGGTTCACCTCCAACTGCCTCGGTCCATTCGGATCCATTCCACCATCATTGTTTCCAGGTTAAGCCTGTGAGGGAGTGCCAGTTATCTTCCAGTGTAAATACCAATTGAAAGTGGACAACATTAGTGCTATGGGATTACGCCATTCAGTGTAAAGTCTGTGTACATACTAACAGCAGCAAAGTAGCAATGTGTGCATGGACTTAGCACAGAGTTTATGTGCCCGGAATCAGAATGGGATCTAATCGATTTACCCAGGCTTAGGGCCTCTATCCACAGAGCGTTTTTCTCTGGCAGAAAAGCGCTACTAGGGAGGTGGGATGAAGGCTTGTGCTGTGAAAGTAAAAACGCTGCATGTCGGTTTTGCTTCTATGACAACAATATCTAAACGCTATGTTAAGGGGTTTACTACACAGCTAACAACGTGTAGGGTGATAAAAGCTTCAGAAGAACAACATCAGTGGAGTCTGGAAGGGCCTTAGACCCATCTCTGGTAATAGGGAACCCAGCTCCCAGCCTGTGGGGGAGTGGGTGAATGATCTGAACATCTTCTTCAACAGATTTGATCAGGCATCTGCCCACCCCGCGGCCCAGTCCACTCTGCTGCAACCCCCATTGTCTACACCCCCAGCATACAGCCCCCCTGCTCCAATCTGTCCCTCACAACAAACCAGGTGAGGAATGAACTCAGGAGGATCAAGGCGTGGAAGGCTGCGGGTCCCGGCGGTGTCAGCTCAAGGCTCCTCCAGTCCTGTGTAGTCCAGCTGAGCCTGAGGCTGGAAAGAGTACCACAGCTGTGGAAAACATCCCGCGTGGTACCAGTGCCAAAGACCAGACCCAGCTCCCCAAGGACTTCAGCAGCTACAGGCTACAGTTGTTTTTTACTTTTAGTAGCTTTTTTTTATAACAGTCTTTATTGTTCTTATTTATTATATCTTGATTTTCTACTTATGTCTCTATTGCACTCTCCTGTACGCTGCTGGAACAAAGCAAATTTCCCCACTGAGGGATCAATAAAGGATTATCTGATCTTATCTTATCTTATTACTGAAAACATATTTCACAGGTCATGTGAAGCTGACACTGAGCATAGTTTCCCTTCACTTCTCTTTTTATGCACATTTTCAATTTACACATAAAACATACACATTTTGGATTTCTGAATTCACACACTGAACAACATGATCAAATTAATGAGCAGATCTTCTGTATCTGCAGTAGCTGTTGAATGTAGAGAGGATGTTATTCTCTACCCTTGTTTCCTCATTTGTCCTACGTCGATACTGCTTTTTTAAAAACTGATTTAAGCAGTGTTTAGACAGACAACAATACTGCATTGGAAAAACATTTATTTTAGTGAGGCCACTCCGCACAGCAGGGGTGCCAACAAAGTGGGCTCCAGGGGAAAGCGCACATTTGTGGTGGACTATGCTGTAATGTGACCGCAGTATTTAGACTGTTTATCTGGCAATGCTCAAGTAAAAAAAAGGAGGGAATGGTGCTCCGACCACTGGCTGACACTGTAGGTCTGGGGCTTGTGACGTTTCAGAACCTGTCTGTAATGCAGAAATAGGAAGATAACATTGTGATCTGCAAAGCCGAGTGGCGGGAGACGTATGCGTCAGTGATATTTCCATGAGTCCAAGATGTTTCCCCTTCTTGTCAGACATATTGTCCACGTATTGTTGAAATGAAGGCAGAACACTGTCGAGTCTGTCACCAACCATGAACACTGGGACCTCTGATATCTACCCTGCATATTGTTATCACTGTTAGCTCGGCCTCCCCGAGGAGGGCGGATATCTCTCTCTGTATTGGCTCTGAGGTTTTCTTCCATCTAACTATTAATTTGCTTTTACTTTCTTATAAAATGAAAAAAGCAACAGAGAGAAAATCACATACAATTCTCATATACAGTTTATAAACTGTATACAGAGAGAGAAGAGAGGGCTTTCACTTCAGTTTTGGGGATTTTGAATTCAGTGAAAATGTTCGTATATCAGTTTTAGTCAGTCCACAGTCAATCTACAGTATGTTGGACTCACAGGAGCCAGGCTGCAGTATCTGAAGAGTGACAATGACTTTCATTGCTTTTCTAAACCAGGGGTAAAACAGTGCATAGATCAAAGGGTTTAGAAAAGAGTTAAAATAGAACAGAAAGGTCACAAATAATCCAGATGGAGTATTGAGCATACTGTCAGCAGCAAGAGTGACACAATAATATGGGCAGAAACATATTAGAAACACAAGTACAAGAACACCAAGAGTCCTGGCTGCTTTCAGCTCAGATTTCCTTGTTGGATTTACTGAACGCTGAAGTGTAGCACCTGTGATGTGAGAGCGCATGGCACGAGCCTGAGACACAGCCACAACAAATACTCTCATGTACAGAAAAATGATGATAGTAACTGGAACAATAAAGGTTAACACAAGGTCAAAAGCTCCTGTAATGTAGTCAACGACAACCACACATTCTCCGTAGCAGGAAATATGACTGTCTGGTTGACTCAGGTCATCCTTTGAAAGGAGAATGCCGTACAAAAAAGACCAGAACCAACACAGACAAACAGAGAGTTCAGTTCTTCTCACAGTGATTCTGGTGGGGTAATGCAGAGCGTCACAAATAGCCACATAGCGGTCGGCTGATATGAGCATCATGTCTCCTATTGAGGCACAGGTTATGGTGTATGCTATTACACTAGAGAAAGAACACATGAGGTCACCAGCAACCCAGCAGGATGTTTTTAGGTGGATCACGCCCGGGATCAGCACGAGGCCCACAAGAAAGTCTGACACAGCCAGAGAGAGGAGGAGGATGTTGGTGGGGGTGTGGAGCTGCCTCGAGGGAAAGAGAAAAGAGTCGATAATCCAACAAGTCCTCATATCTAAATGACAAAATGTTGTTTCATTTCAGTGCCTTCAAAAATAATCAAGGAAAAAGGTTTTCTTTGCTGATCTGCCGCAGCAACAGACCTTTTTCACAGCAGATATTTTGACCTGTCATAGTAGGAAAAGAACAGGTGTTACAGTACTAACATTACTGTTGTCATTATTCCCAGTAAAACATAACAGCGAGACATCACCAGCATGCACAATACCAGGACCCTGAAACTGAAGCACCTAAATGGAATTCAGCCATCATTCATTTTATGTTTTACACCTTTGTTTTTCCGACTGTGACATGTCAAAATATCTTCTGTGGTTCCATTGTTAAGGTCTGGCTCATCTTAGGCAATAAGACTTTACAGTCGAACAGTTAACAGTTAAGAAAAGCCACAGAGTGTCAGAAACCATCTGACACTGTATGTTTTATACTTACAGTTGACATACCACTCGATTTCTAACTCAGTACATCACAGTCATATATAAACCTAAGCCACTATACACACTGAATATACTGCATACTGCCATGTATACATGCATATACTGTACATATCCACATACATCATGTATATAAAGCACCCTGTTACATTAATCATTCAATATTTCTTCCAGCATGATCACACCCTGCACCATTATACTATCTAGCTCAATTCTTCTTGGATCTCAGTGTTCATAGTTGTAAAACTTAAACTGTGGGTTCTGCTGAGACATGAAACTTTACCTGAAGTGGGAGACTGAGATGATGACAAGCAGGTTGAGAGCTACAGTGAGCACAGAGATGGACGGCAGCAGAATATTCAGGAGCACAGCTTCAGACCAGGGAAGTGTCGGCTTCTTGCAGGAGATGTTGAGGAGTTGTGGAAAACAGAACTCCGCTCCGTCCTGGGTCTCCATCATGAGAGAGAGGAGGAGGAGGAGGAGGAGGAGGAGAAGCTGCAGCTCTGGCAGCTTTCTGCCCAGAACTCTCTGTCATACAGCTGCTTTATCTCTTTCTACCATCGTCTCTATCCCTCCCCTTCTCTCTCACTGTCTCTGTTGGACACTGATGTCCTTCCTCCCTCGCTCTACACATCCCACCATCATCTTCATCACTTGTTCTGCCACCCTTTTTCTCTCTCTCTCTCTCTCTCTCTCTCATACACTTTCTGTTATTCTACACATTTTTTCTTAATCATTGTACATATCCCCCCTTAAGTTTTCTGCCTTTCTGTCCATCTTCCTTCCTGCTTGTACTTATAACTATAATGTAAATACTAACTGCACTTACACTACACTGATCACCTTTGAGTTTGGGAAGGGCCCACGTACCGGGTAGCAAACTTCCTGGACTCTACCCCGAGAGGAAGCGTCCCACTCTGCCACCCAGACTGAGCGAACCAAGGCCTGGACGCGTGGAGACGTTTGCCTCTCTCTCTTGTTTAGGGAAGAGCAGTGGTTGGTAGACCAGGGAGCACTGGAAATGTGATAGACCAGTGGCAGAGATGCGGAGTGTTTTGTGTGTATATTCAACCCAAAGCAGTTGTTTTGACTAAGAGGAAGGGTTGTTGGAGGAGATGCACTGCAGGACCATCTCCATGTCCTGATTCATGGGACTCAGGGACTTCAGACCATCATCTACATAGAAGTCGCACATCACAAAGTTCTTAATATCAGGGTCGACGTTGAACTGGCTGACCTGGACAGACTGGTGTAGGCCATGAATAGCCACTGCAGGTGAGGGGCTATTACCAGACGTGGACCCTCATGCGATAATCCACAATGTCTTTTGTAGAGATCACTGTCTTGAAACCAAAGACAACGTAGGAAGTCCCTGTCATCTTCCGTTACCAAAAAACAATAGAACAAATGTTCTATAGTCCTCCGTATGGCCTGTAACGCCCAGTTAACAGCGCATTGTTGAGCGATACATACCACAGTATTGGCACTAGAATCTAACACCACTTGGATTTTTGGTTTGGGTTGGCAAGTACCATCATTCTTTTTCCTCACTGAGAAGAGGGGCTAACTCAGCATGGGCATTTTTAAACATCTTGTCCATGAAGCTGAGGAAGTGGCCTTTTATTTCACGCTTCCTCTCAAAGTTGCGATGAGACAGTTCAGTGCTTGGGGCCTGTTGTTGGGAAGCCGTTGATGTGGACACTTAAAGGGTAATGGTGCTACCCAACTGTTGCTTGAATCTTTCCATAATCCTTCATCCATCATTTTCAAGAAGGAGGCATCCTGCATCGAAGGAGCCACCTGGTTGTCATCTTTGGGCCACTTAGACACATTGCATCCCAAGTGGTCACTATCACAGGTTGATTCCTCCTTGACACGGAACATGTTCTAGCTCAGTGGTGTTTGTGTAAAAGGTGCTGATTGTCAGTGGTTTGTGGACTTTACCTAGACATACATGCCTACAATGGTCCACCCCAGATTTAACTTCTGAGCATAGGGCAGGATGTGTGAGCCATTCACCTGTTTACGGACTATATGAACTCTGATAATGTCCCAACCCAAGAGAAGCATAAGTGGGGCTTGTGGGTCATTGTCTGGGATGAGGTGTGCCGCTGACTTTAGGTGTGCATGTTGAAGAGCCGCATTGACTGCGACAGCAAGACTGCGACAGCTGAGGTTGGAAAAGGAAGAGGCGTTTAAGAGTGGCAACAGAGCAGAGTTTAAGGAAGCCAAGTACAAGTTTAGCAAGGCGGTGAGGGAAGCTAAACAACTGTACTCAGAGAGACTACAAGACCAGTTCTCCTCCAACGACTCTGCTTCTGTGTGGAGGGGGCTCAGGCAGATCACCAACTACAAGCCAAGAGCCCCCAACTCTGCTAACGACCGACGCCTCGCCAACAGCCTCAACGACTTCTACTGTTGTTTTGAAAGACAATGGGACAGTCCTGACAGCATCCCCCACACCATCACCCACCAGCTCCAGCCCAACAGCCCCAACCCCCTCATCACACCTGGGGCTGAACTCTCACACCTCTTACCACCACAGCTGCCCCCCACAGTGCCCCCCACTCCTCCAGCATCGACACCTCTGTCTGTCCTTGAAAGAGATGTGAACAGACTCTTCAAGAGACAAAACCCGCGTAAAGCTGCTGGACCAGACTCCATCTCCCCATCCTGCCTGAAGCGCTGTGCCGATCAGCTGTCTCCGGTGTTCACGGACATCTTCAACACCTCACTGGAGACATGCCACGTGCCAGCCTGCTTCAAGGCCTCCACCATCATCCCCGTCCCCAAAAAACCAGGGCCCACAGGATTAAATGACTACAGACCCGTCGCCCTGACCTCTGTGGTCATGAAATCATTTGAACGCCTGGTCCTGTCCCACCTCAAATCCATCACAGACTCTCTGCTGGACCCCCTGCAGTTCGCCTACAGAGCCAACAGGTCTGTAGACGACGCCGTCAACCTGGCTCTACACTTCATCCTCCAGCACCTGGACTCCGCAGGATCCTATGCCAGGATCCTGTTTGTGGACTTCAGCTCTGCCTTCAACACCATCGTCCCGGCTCTTCTTCAGGACAAGCTCTCCCAGCTCAACGTGCCTGACCCCACCTGCAGGTGGATCACAGATTTCCTGTCTGACAGGAAGCAGCACGTGAAGCTGGGGAAACACGTCTCAGACTCGCGGACGATCAGCACCGGCTCCCCTCAAGGCTGCGTTCTTTCTCCACTACTCTTCTCCCTGTACACCAACAGCTGCACCTCCAGTCACCAGTCCGTCAAGCTCCTGAAGTTCGCGGACGACACCACCCTCATCGGACTCATCTCTGGTGAGGATGAGTCTGCCTACAGGTGGGAGATTGACCACCTGGTGACCTGGTGCAACAGCAACAACCTGGAGCTTAACGCTTCAAAGACAGTGGAGATGGTTGTTGACTTTAGGAAGAGCGCAGCCCCACCCGCCCCCATCACCCTGTGTGACTCTCCAGTGGACACTGTGGAGTCCTTCCGTTTCCTGGGCTCCATCATCAGCCAGGACCTCCGGTGGGAGCTGAACATCAGCTCCCTCATCAAGAAAGCCCAACAGAGGATGTACTTCCTGAGGCAGCTGAGGAAGTTTAACCTGCCACAAATGATGCTGGTTCACTTCTACACTACCATCATAGAGTCCATCCTCACCTCCTCCATCACCGTCTGGTACGCTGCTGCCTCCAACAAGGACAGACGCAGACTGCAGCGTATCATCCGCTCTGCAGAGAGGGTGATCGGCTGCAACCTCCCATCTCTTCAGGACCTGTACTCCTCCAGGACCCTGAGGAGAGCCAGGAAGATCGCTGCTGACCACTCCCACCCCGGACACCATCTGTTCGACCCCCTCCCCTCTGGCAGGAGGCTGCGGTCCATCAGGACCAAAACCTCCCGCCACAAAAACAGTTTCTTCCCCTCTGCAGTCAACCTGACAAACTCTCACTGACACCCCCCCGAACACTACCACAAGCTATACAAGCTATACGTTATATTAACGTACATCACCCCTGTCCCCACTGCGTTACATTAACGCACCCACCCCCTACTGGACACTTTATCTGGACACTTTACTTTATTCTGGTCACTGCACTGTTGTTATTTATCTTATCTTATTTTTATTTTTATTCTTATTGTTATTTTAGCTTTTATATTCTACTTATTTGTTATCAAAACAATAGCACCTTCAGACCACAGCAAATTCCTTGTAATGTATGTTACTTGGCAATAAACAGTTTCTGATTCTGATTCTGATTCTGATTGAGGGTGGGGGGCTACGAGGCTGGGTGAAGGGATGCGGACAATGCCATCCAGAGATTCCACTTCATAGCCACTGACGCTTCTTCCTGCCAGTACCTTTACTCCAGCAAACGTTTTCAACGTGAAAGGAGCACTTGGACTCTGAACACTTGACAAACTAGTGACCTGTTGCTCTGCTCGTCCAGAGTCACATACAGTTTCACTGCTTTTTTTCTGTGGCCAACTGGATATACTTTTTTCAAGAGATATTTTAGAGCAGGATTTGTCTGTAAGATTTGTGCCTCATACTTTTTTGCATTTGGTGGTAACATGAGATTGAGGTGAGGTTTCCTCCTCCTCCTCCACATGCTCTTGAGCAAGGTCCACCTGCCATGTCCAGGGTGTGGGTCTGGGACGAAGCCCTGTGTGGTGTCTTTCACTTTTAAGAACATTGAACTTTAATTTTACAGTTCCTCGAGATATGTGATGATGAAGAATAGAATTTTAAACACACATTGTTTTCTTTGAAAACATCTTGTTTTCAATGGGCTTTTCTCGGAATGCAAAACATTTACGTAGAGGGCGCAGTTTTCTATGAACGGGACACAGTTTATTCAAACTCAAGTTACAACATGTATTCCGCCTGAATGCTCTCCCCAGGAACGTAGTTTCTGACTGGGGACTTCAATTCACTTCTTGTTTCTAGAGAGAGTTTCACAGACTCCTAGGTCCCACCATCAGGCTGTCCCCATTGTTCCACCCACAGTCCATTGGCCAGACGTACTGCATGAATCAGGAGATGGAGACGGCCCTCCAGTGCATCTCATCCAACAACCAGTCCTCGTAGTCAATACAACTGCTATGGGTTGAGTATGCGTACAACACACTGCCACTGGTCTGTCACTTTGCCAGTGAACCCACAGCGACAAACCACTGCTCCTTCCCAATCAAGTTCAATCAAATCAATCATGTTTTTCTCTGGCAGAAAAGCACTACTAGGGCGCTGGGATGAAGGCTTGTGCAGTGAAAGTAAAAACGCTGCATGTCGGTTTTGCTTCTATGACAACAATATCTAAACGCTATGTTAAGGGGTTTACTACTACTACTACTACTGGGTGGCATGGTGGCGCAGTGGTTAGCACTGTCGCACGGGAGGTAAAGTTGGTTAGAGCGGGTTGGGGGTCGAAGTGTCCTTGAGCAAGACACTGAACCCTAAGTTGCTCCCGATGGAGACCAGCACCTTGCATGGCAGCTCGGTCACCATTGGTGTGTGAATGTGTGAGTGAATGGGTGAATGAGACTCAGCTGTAAAGCGCTTTGGGAACCGTGAAGGTTGAAAGGCGCTATATAAGTGAGATCATTTACCATTCATTTACTACACAGCTAACAACGTATAGGGTGATAAAAGCACAACACCAGCAACATTCAGTGTCCGGCCGATCTTCTCCCACAAATGGGCTTTTCTGTCTCTTCTTTCTTTTGTCATTTTACAATCTCCCTTCTGAAAGTAACAGCACATGTATTCACAATGTGCTGTTACAAAAAGAGGGCAAGTGTGTAATGTCCAGTCCTGTTCGTTATTCTGTTTTGTCTTATTCTGTGTTTTGTTTTGCACATTTCCTGTTTTATTTTGTCGTTTTTACCTCTCCTCTCGTTTCAGACACTTCACTTCCTGCCCTTGTGTGTTTCCCGCCTTCGTGATTACCTGCCCCCGGCCTAATTAGTTTCACCTGGTCCTAATTAGTCATCACCTGTGTGTATTTAACCTGTGTTCTCCCCTCCTTCTGGGCCACTTTGTCCTTGTCCTTTGTGCAAGCATTCCAGCGATCCCCTAGTGCATGGGTCACTAATAGGCGGACCGCGGTCCGAGTCCGGACCCAGATGCCGTCCTACACGGACCCGGACCTATAATCAATAAATTATTAAGGGATTTTAAATTTTGACAGGGCACTTCTATTTTAACCAGCGCAGCTTTTCTGAAGAATCAGAATCAGAAACTGTTTATTGCCAAGTAACATACATTACAAGGAATATGCTGTGGTCTGAAGGTGCTATTGTTTTGATAACAAATAAGTAGAATATAAAAGCTAAAATAAGAATAAGAATAAAAATAAAAATGAGATAAGATAAATAACAACAGTGCAGTGACCAGAATAAAGTAAAGTGTCCAGGTAAAGTGTCCAGTAGGGGGTGGGTGTGTTAATGTAGCGCAGGGGGGACAGGGGTGATCTACGTTAATATAACGTATAAGTAGTGTTCGTGTTCGGGGGGGGGGTCAATGTAAGTTCGTCAGGTTGACTGCAGAGGGGAAGAAACTGTTTTTGTGGCGGGAGGTTTTGGTACTGATGGACCGCAGCCTCCTGCCAGAGTGCAGGGGGTCGAACAGATGGTGTCCGGGGTGGGAGGGGTCGGCAGCGATCTTCCCTGCTCTCCTCAGGGTCCTGGAGGAGTACAGGTCCTGAAGAGATGAGAATTGCAGCCGATCACCCTCTCTGCAGAGCGGATGATACGCTGCAGTCTGCGTCTGTCCTTGGTGGAGGCAGCAGCGTACCAGACGGTGATGGAGGAGGTGAGGATGGACTCTATGATGGCGGTGTAGAAGTGAAGCAGCATTGTTTATGGCAGGTTAAACTTCCTCAGCTGCCTCAGGAAGTACATCCTCTGTTGGGCTTCCTTGATGAGGGAGCTGATGTTCAGCTCCCACCGGAGGTCCTGGCTGATGATGGAGCCCAGGAAACGGGAGGACTCCACAGTGTCCACTGGAGAGTCACACAGGGTGATGGGGGCGGGTGGGGCTGCGCTCTTCCTGAAGTCTACAACCATCTCCACTGTCTTTGAAGCGTTAAGCTCCAGGTTGTCGCTGTTGCACCAGGTCACCAGATGGTCAGTCTCCCACCTGTAGGCAGACTCACCCTCTCCAGAGATTAGTCCGATGAGGGTGGTGTCGTCCGCAAACTTGAGGAGCTTGACGGACTGGTGACTGGAGGTGCAGCTGTTGGTGTACAGGGAGAAGAGTAGAGGAGAAAGAACACAGCCTTGAGGTGAGCCGATGCTGATCGTCCGCGAGTCTGAGACGTGTTTCCCCAGCTTCACGTGCTGCTTCCTGTCAGACAGGAAATCTGTGATCCACCTGCAGGTGGGGTCAGGCACGTTCAGCTGGGAGAGCTTGTCCTGAAGAAGAGCCGGGACGATCGTGTTGAAGGCAGAGCTGAAGTCCACAAACAGGATCCTGGCATAGGATCCTGCAGAGTCCAGGTGCTGGAGGATGAAGTGTAGAGCCAAGTTGACGGCGTCATCTACAGACCTGTTGGCTCTGTAGGCGAACTGCAGGGGGTCCAGCAGAGGGTCTGTGATGGATTTGAGGTGGGACAGGACCAGGCGTTCAAATGATTTCTTGACCACAGAGGTCAGGGGCGACGGGTCTGTAGTCATTTAATCCTGTGGGCCCTGGTTTTTTGGGGACGGGGATGATGGTGGAGGCCTTGAAGCAGGCTGGCACGTGGCATTTCTCCAGTGAGGTGTTGAAGATGTCCGTGAACACCGGAGACAGCTGATCGACGCAGCGCTTCAGGCAGGATGGGGAGATGGAGTCTGGTCCAGCAGCTTTTCGTGGGTTTTGTCTCTTGAAGAGTCTGTTCACATCTCTTTCAAGGACAGACAGAGGTGTCGATACTGGAGGAGTGGGGGGCGCTGTGGGGGGCAGCTGTGGTGGTAGGAGGTGTGAGAGTTCAGCCCCAGGTGTGATGAGGGTGTTGGGGCTGTTGGGCTGGAGCTGGTGGGTGATGGTGTGGGGGATGGTGTCAGGACTGTCCCATTGTCTTTCAAAGTGACAGTAGAAGTCGTTGAGGCTGTTGGCGAGGCGTCGGTCGTTAGCAGAGTTGGGGGCTCTTGGCTTGTAGTTGGTGATCTGCCTGAGCCCCCTCCACACAGAAGCAGAGTCGTTGGAGGAGAACTGGTCTTGTAGTCTCTCTGAGTACAGTTGTTTAGCTTCCCTCACCGCCTTGCTAAACTTGTACTTGGCTTCCTTAAACGCTGCTCTGTTGCCACTCTTAAACGCCTCTTCTTTTCCAACCTCAGCTATCGCAGTCTTGCTGTGAACCAGGGTTTGTCGTTGTTGTAACTCACCCTGGTCCGAGTTGTTATGCAGCAGTCCTCACAGAAGCTGATATATGAAGTCACAGCCTCTGTGTACTCATCCAGACTGTTGGTAGCAGTCCTGAAAACATCCCAGTCAGTACAGTCCAAACACGCCTTCAGGTCCTCTGCAGCTTCACTGGTCCATTTCTTCGAAGTTCTCGCAACAGGCTTAGAAAGTTTTAATTTCTGCCTGTATGCGGGAATCAGGTGGACCATGTCGTGGTCAGAGTGTCCCAGTGCAGCGCGGGTGACGGCGTGAAAAGCGTTACTGACTGTGGTGTAACAGTGATCCAGAGTGTTCCCCTCCCTGGTGGGGCATTTAATAAACTGTTTGTATTTTGGGAGTTCATGTCTGAGGTTACCTTTGTTAAAGTCACAGAGGACAATAACTAAGGAGTCCAGGTTGGTCCACTCCGTTTCCAGTATCTGTGCGTCCTGCGCGTTGGCCTCCGGTGAAATTTAAACACCGACCAGAATGAATGAAGTGAACTCACGGGGGAGTAGTAGGGTTTACAGTTAATGAAAAAGGTTTCCAGGGAAGGAGAGCAATGCCGTCGGATCACTGTCACCTGAGCGCACGTTAGAGAGAAATATTCCGGGCAGCGATGTGCGTTGTCCTCGCCGGCGAAGATGCACGAGCGCACCGGCACGTTTCCCTCTACGTCGACGTAGAGCTGCAATGGCGAGAGCCCCTTTGACCAGAACGTCCCATAAAACAGTTAAAGGTGCAAGAAATTCGGGAAACAAATCCACTGGAGTTGTTCCCCTGATGTTCATGAGCTCTTCTCTGGTGAAAGAGCTCCGTGAACCAAAACAAGAAACGCTATTTACAAACAAAACAAGGCAAAACAATGTGCTCCAACATTCGGCTGCAGAAGCAGTCCCAAGATCTTTGACTCTCTTTCAGAAGCCCTGTGCTGGATCATCACTAACAACTACAGACTCCCTTACATACTCCATCTTCCCCTCCTCACCTCGGGCTTACTACTCTCACGACAGCTTTCTCAGACCTTGCCGTCCCTTTTTCCAATGAGAAAACCTTGGGGCCTAGCACCTCCATGGAGTTCATAGGTATCACCCTGGACTCAATCTCCTTTCAGGCATCTCTGCCCTCAGCAAAAATACAGAGGCATCACTCTGCTTCTTTCGAACTATCCCCTGGCAGACAGATGCACCAAACGTAAGCTAGTAGCCCTCCTTGGCCACCTCAATTATGCCATTCGCATAATCCCACGAGCAAAATCTTTCCTGTCCAGCCGTTGCTGGTAAACTTTAACTAAAGCTGCCCCTCTCTCCACGAAAGAGAGGTGTTGGATGATGCATACAAAATGAAAATGCATCCGTGGCAACATTTCCTGTCTTCTTGGAATGGCATTTCCTTCTTTTACAACGACTTCATTGCTCAGTCCGAGGACATTCAACTCTACACAGATGCAGCTGGTTGATGGAGGAGATGGTTTGCTTCCGCTCGGCCCCCAGAGTTAAAATCTCTCGACTCTGGATCCCATTTTCCTTCTTCCGCACTTCGCGAGCTATACCCCACCGCCACT
This sequence comes from Enoplosus armatus, assembly GCF_043641665.1. Lineage (NCBI taxonomy): Eukaryota > Metazoa > Chordata > Actinopteri > Centrarchiformes > Enoplosidae > Enoplosus > Enoplosus armatus. The sequence goes on along the minus strand of NC_092190.1, from coordinate 1,622,864 downwards.
CTTTGGGGGCTTGAATGGTCCAGGAAATCCATACTCACCCACTCTGATAACACTACAGTTGTAGAAATCCTAAACAAAGGTCGATCTCGTTCTCCAGCCATCATACAATTCCTGCGCAGACTCACATTAATCTCAGCTCAGTTCATCCTCAGGGCAGCCCATGTTCCTGGTTATCACAACAGCTTCGCTGATTCATTATTTCGTTTCTCATTTCAGATATTCAGACACTTGGCCCCAGAATTAGATTTTCATCCCACACCAGTTCCACTGTTTTCAGCCACAACATTGCACTAGCTCCACAGCTGGAAAACCTCTGTAACAGCTTCACTCCAAGTACTCTCTCAGCCTACCTAACCAGCTGGAATTGTTTCAAGGCATACAACACCGCATATCACCTGCCATTTCCTTCTCTGGACATCATGTCCATGTGCTCTGCACTGATAACCCACGCCCATTCCATCCAAAAAAATCCGGTCCTCCACTATCCAGCAAGGCAGAATATAAGTCTAGTGTGTCAAGGTGCAACATTATTCAGTATTAGCTCAAAGACAAAAATGTTCCAAAACAATGTATCTGTATCTACAGTAGCTGTTGAATGTAGGAGGAGCTGAGGAGTTAATCTTTGCCTGAAGTGTGAGACTCAGATGACGAGGAGCAGGTTGAGAGCTAGAGTGAGCAGAGAGATGGAGGACAGCACAAGATGTATGAGCAGTGCTTCGGACCAAGGAGTCATGGGCTTCCTGCAGGAGGTGTTGAAGAGTTGTGGAAAGCAGAGCTCCGCTCCATCCTTAACCTCCATCCTCAGAGATCTGCAGATAGCTGCAGCTCTGGCAGCTTTCTGCCCAGAACTCTCTGTCATACAGCTGCTTTATCTCTTTCTACCATCGTCTCTATGCCTCCCCTCCTCTCTCACTGTCTCTGTTGGACACTGATTTCCTTCCTCCCTCGCTCTACACATCCCACCATGATCTTCATCACTTGTTCTGCCATCCTCTCTCTCTATCTCTCTCTCTCTCTCTCTCTCATACACTTTCTGTTATTCAGCCCACGTACCGGGAGCAAACTTCCTGGACTCCACCCCGAGAGGAAGGGTCCCACTCGGCCACCCAGACTGAGCAAACAAAGGCCTGGACACGTGGAGACGTTGGCCTCTCTCTGTTGTTTGGGGAAGAGCAGTGGTTGGTAAACCAGGGAGCACTGGAAATGTGACAGACCAGTGGCAGAGTTGCGGAGTGTGTTGTGCATATACTCAACCCAAAGCAGTTGTTTTGACTAAGAGGAAGGGTTGTTGGAGGAGATGCACTGCAGGACCGTCTCCATGTCCTGATTCATGGGACTCAAGGACTTCAGACCATCATCGACATAGAAGTCGCACATCACAAAGTTCTTAATATCAGGGTCGACGTTGAACTGGCTAACCTGAACACACTGGTGTAGGCCGTGAATTGCCGCTGCAGGTGAGGGGCTATTACCAGATGTGGACCCTCATGCAATAATCCACAATGTCTTTGGAGAGGTCACTGTCATGAAACCAAAGAAAACGTAGGAAGTCCCTGTCATCTTCCGTTACCAAAAACCTGTAGCGCCCAGTTAACAGCACATTGTTGAGCGATATATACCATAGTATTGGCACTAGAATCTAACACCACTTGAAGTTTGGGTTGGCAAGTACCATCATTCTTTTTCCTCACTGAGAAGAGCAGGCTACCTCAGCATGGGCATTTTTAAACATCTTGTCCATGAAGCTGAGGAAGTGGCCTTTTATTTCACGCTTCCTCTCAAAGTTGCACCTGAGAGACATGAGACAGCTCAGTGCTTGGGGCCTGTTGTTGGGAAGCTGTTGATGTGGACACTTAAAGGGTAATGGTGCTACTCACCTGTTGCTTGAATCTTTCCGTAATGCTTCGTCCATCATTTTCAAGAAGGAGGCATCCTGAATCGAGTCACCTGGTTGTCATCTTCGGGCCACTTAGACACATTGCATCCCAAGTGGTCACCGTCACAGGTTGATTTCTTCTCTCCACTTCTCCCAATGTTGGGGGTGATTGGTGTCCTGGATACAGAACATGTTCTAGCTCAGTGGTGTTTGTGTAGAACAGGGGTGCCCAATACATCGATCGCGATCTACCGGTCGATCGCGAAGGTAGTGTGGGTAGATCGCATGGCATTAAAGAAATAGACGTCAGCCTATCATCCATCCTCACTATGAAATTTGTCACTTGATTGACATACAGGGCAGCCAGTCTGACATCTGATCTTTTCTGACACATGGGTCACCACGCATGCGCGTACAAGCGCGCCAAGTGCAGAAAAACAAGCTGCCGAGTTTATTAAGTCCAAATACCGTTTCACCTTCACTGATGATCATTTGGAAGTGTGCTACTGTCCGGACTATGCATCCCTGGCTGATTCCATTCAGTGCAAGTCATTGTCAGTAAGGTAATGACAAAAAATGTACAGAGTTATATTGTGCAATATGGGTTCATGTAGTTATGCAAGGTACACCAACATATATTGTACATAAAAAGAATACTCAATATATTTATAAATAAATATATGTTTTGCATTTTTATAGTAGGTAGATCATTTTGACTTGGTCATTTTATAAGTAGCTTGCTTGCTGAAAAAGTGTGTGCACCCCTGGTGTAGAAGGTGCTCATTGTCAGTGGTTTGTGGACTTTACCTAGACATACATGCCTACAATGGTCCTCCCCAGGTTTAACTTCTGAGCATAGGGCAGGATGTGCGAGCCATTCACCTGTTTCCGGACTTCATGAACTCTGATAATTTCCCAACCCAAGAGAAGCATAAGTGGGGCTTGTGGGTCATTGTCTGGGATGAGGTGTGCCGCTGACTTTAGGTGTGCATGTTGAAGAGCCGCATTGGGGGTGGGGGGCTACGTGGCTGGGTGAAGGGATGCGGACAATGCCATCCAGAGATTCCACTTCATAGCCACTGACGCTTCTTCCTGCCAGTACCTTTACTCCAGCAAATGTTTTCAACGTGAAAGGAGCACTTGGACTCTGAACACTTGACAAACTAGTGACCTGTTGCTCTGCTCGTCCAGAGTCACATACAGTTTCACTGCTTTGTTTCTGTGGCCAACTGGATATACTTTTTTCAAGAGATATTTTAGAGCAGGATTTGTCTGTAAGATTTGTGCCTCATACTTTTTTGCATTTGGTGGTAACATGAGATTGAGGTGAGGTTTCCTCCTCCTCCTCGACATGCTCTTGAGCAAGGTCCACCTGCCATGTCCAGGGTGTGGGTCTGGGACGAAGCCCTGTGTGGTGTCTTTCACTTTTAAGAACATTGAACTTTAATTTTACAGTTCCTCGAGATATGTGATGATGAAGAATAGCATTTTAAACACACATTGTTTTCTTTTAAAACATCTTGTTTTCAATGGGCTTTTCTCGGAATGCAAAACATTTACGTAGAGGGCGCAGTTTTCTATGAATGGGACACAGTTTATTCAAACTCAAGTTACAACATGTATTCCGCCTGAATGCTCTCCCCAGGAACGTAGTTTCTGACTGGGGACCTCAATTCACTTCTTGTTTCTAGAGTGAGTTTCACAGACTCCTAGGTCCCACCATCAGGCTGTCCTCAGTGTTCCACCCACAGTCCATTGGCCAGACGTACTGCATGAATCAGGAGATGGAGACGGCCCTCCAGTGCATCTCATCCAACAACCAGTCCTTGTGGTCAATACAACTGCTATGGGTTGAGTATGCGTACAACACACTGCCACTGGTCTGTCACTTTGCCAGTGAACCCACAGCGACAAACCACTGCTCCTTCCCAATCAAGAAAGTGGCCAACGCCTTCCCCCGTCCAAGGCCTTTGTTCACTGACTGTGGCTGGCGAAGTGAGACCCTTCCTCTCGGGGTAGAGTCCGGGAAGTTAGCTCCCTGTTTCATGGGCCCTTTCTCAAACTCAAAGGTCATCAACCCAGCTTCGGTTCACCTCCAACTGCCTCGGTCCATTCGGATCCATTCCACCATCATTGTTTCCAGGTTAAGCCTGTGAGGGAGTGCCAGTTATCTTCCAGTGTAAATACCAAAGTGGACAACATTAGTGCTATGGGATTACGCCATTCGGTGTAAAGTCTGTGTACATACTAACAGCAGCAAAGTAGCAATGTGTGCATGGACTTAGCACAGAGTTTATGTGCCCGGAATCAGAATGGGATCTAATCGATTTACCCAGGCTTAGGGCCTCTATCCACAGAGCGTTTTTCTCTGGCAGAAAAGCGCTACTAGGGAGGTGGGATGAAGGCTTGTGCTGTGAAAGTAAAAACGCTGCATGTCGGTTTTGCTTCTATGACAACAATATCTAAACGCTATGTTAAGTCCACCTCCTTCCTCATCAGCCCCCCCTGGTGGGGGACAGATCGTATTTCCCCGTGCCTGCTCCCTCTGTGCACATACATCCTTTCATCTCACCATCCCTTCCGCTACCCTTCCTTCAGCCGCTTACAGCACTACGGCTTCTGCTCCTTCCTTTTCTTTCAAAACCAACACTGCAGCACAAGAGTCCCATCCAGCAACTCAAAGGGCCGCACCACAGCGTAATCAAGTTGGCGACTCTCAGCCTCCTCTTTCATTTCCAACTGGTCTATCCTGGTCCATTCTTGCGCAAAGCCCCAGTTTTTTACCATTCATCACCCGCCGCACCCCAACCTCCCATCTTCCCTAGGCCAGCAGACGTACATCTTTCAGTTAACGTCCCCATGCCAAAGGCAGTTGACAAAGGGACGGCCAATCCTCTCTGACACTTTCCACATCTGCCACAACCTTCAGTCCGTGCCCAAAGAACCACACACCGTTGACACCCTTTTGGCCAAAGGAGTCAAAGACAGATTTCTGATAGGCCCATTTAACATCCCTCCTTTGCCAGTGTTTCGTATCAGCCCATTAGGTGTTGCCACTCGGAAATGCTATTGGAAAAAGAGGCTAATAATAGACCCGTCTTCCCCATACGGCTCACACAGTCTGAGCATCACCAACGTCCTACGTAGTCCAGACTTCTCCATGCAATATGCAACCATCGATCACGCAAGATGGCGCCGCGGATGGCTGCCTCGGTCTGTTGGAGCGCATTGTTTCGCCTTGTTTTGTTTGTAAACAGTGTTTTTTCTTTTGGTTCACGGAGCTCTTTCACCAGAGAAGAGCTCATGAACATCAGGGGAACATCTCCAGTGGATTTGTTTCCCGAATATCTTGCACCTTTAACTGCTTTATGGGACATTCTGGTCAAAGGTGCTCTCACCTTTGCAGCTCAACGCCGACGTAGAGGGAAACGTGCCGGTGCGCTCGTGCGTCTTCGCCGGCGAGGACAACGCACACTGCTACCCGGAATATTTCTCTCTAACGTGCGCTCACTGGGGAATAAGATGGACGAACTCCAGCTGCTGATGAGGATAAACAAGGACTTTTATTCATCTGCTGTTTTGTGCTTCACGGAGACATGGCTGGGGGAAAGAACTCCCGACGCGGCGCTGCAGCTGGACGGATTCCAGCTTCTCCGAGCAGACCGCGACGCGCACCTCTCCGGCAAAACAAAGGGTGGAGGTATTTGTTTCTACATCAACAGCAGCTGGTGTAACGACGTGACAGTGATGCGACGGCATTGCTCTCCTTCCCTGGAAACTTTTTTCATTAACTGTAAACCATACTACTCCCCCCGTGAGTTCGCTTCATTCATTCTGGTCGGTGTTTACATTCCACCGGAGGCCAACGTGCAGGACGCACAGCGCGCACTCGCCGACCAGATACTGGAAACGGAGCAGACCAACCCAGACTCCTTAGTTATTGTCCTCGGTGACTTTAGCAAAGGTAACCTCAGACATGAACTCCCCAAATACAAACAGTTTATTAAATGCCCCACCAGGGAGGGGAACACTCTGGATCACTGTTACACCACAGTCAGTAACGCTTTTCACGCCGTCACCCGCGCTGCACTGGGACACTCTGACCACGACATGGTCCACCTGATTCCCACATACAGGCAGAAATTAAAACTTTCTAAGCCTGTTTTGAGAACTTCGAAGAAGTGGACCAGTGAAGCTGCAGAGGACCTGAAGGCGTGTTTGGACTGTACTGACTGGGATGTTTTCAGGACTGCTACCAACAGTCTGGATGAGTACACAGAGGCTGTGACTTCATATATCAGCTTCTGTGAGGACTGCTGTGTACCAACTCGGACCAGGGCGAGTTATAACAACGACAAACCCTGGTTCACAGCAAGACTGCGACAGCTGAGGTTGGAAAAGGAAGAGGCGTTTAAGAGTGGCAACAGAGCAGAGTTTAAGGAAGCCAAGTACAAGTTTAGCAAGGCGGTGAGGGAAGCTAAACGACTGTACTCAGAGAGACTACAAGACCAGTTCTCCTCCAACGACTCTGCTTCTGTGTGGAGGGGGCTCAGGCAGATCACCAACTACAAGCCAAGAGCCCCCAACTCTGCTAACGACCGACGCCTCGCCAACAGCCTCAACGACTTCTACTGTCACTTTGAAAGACAATGGGACAGTCCTGACACCATCCCCCACACCATCACCCACCAGCTCCAGCCCAACACCCTCATCACACCTGGGGCTGAACTCTCACACCTCCTACCACCACAGCTGCCCCCCACAGCGCCCCCCACTCCTCCAGTATCGACACCTCTGTCTGTCCTTGAAAGAGATGTGAACAGACTCTTCAAGAGACAAAACCCGCGTAAAGCTGCTGGACCAGACTCCATCTCCCCATCCTGCCTGAAGCGCTGCGCCGATCAGCTGTCTCCAGTGTTCACAGACATCTTCAACACCTCACTGGAGACATGCCACGTGCCAGCCTGTTTCAAGGCCTCCACCATCATCCCCGTCCCCAAAAAACCAGGGCCCACAGGATTAAATGACTACAGACCCGTTGCCCTGACCTCTGTGGTCATGAAATCATTTGAACGCCTGGTCCTGTCCCACCTCAAATCCATCACAGACTCTCTGCTGGACCCCCTGCAGTTCGCCTACAGAGCCAACAGGTCTGTAGACGACGCCGTCAACCTGGCTCTACACTTCATCCTCCAGCACTTGGACTCCGCAGGATCCTATGCCAGGATCCTGTTTGTAGACTTCAGCTCTGCCTTCAACACGATCGTCCCGGCTCTTCTTCAGGACAAGCTCTCCCAGCTCAACGTGCCTGACCCCACCTGCAGGTGGATCACAGATTTCCTGTCTGACAGGAAGCAGCACGTGAAGCTGGGGAAACACGTCTCAGATTCGCGGACGATGAGCACCGGCTCCCCTCAAGGCTGCGTTCTTTCTCCTCTACTCTTCTCCCTCTACACCAACAGCTGCACCTCCAGTCACCAGTCTGTCAAGCTCCTGAAGTTCGCGGACGACACCACCCTCATCGGACTCATCTCTGGTGAGGATGAGTCTGCCTACAGGTGGGAGATTGACCACCTGGTGACCTGGTGCAACAGCAACAACCTGGAGCTTAACGCTTCAAAGACAGTGGAGATGGTTGTTGACTTTAGGAAGAGCGCAGCCCCACCCGCCCCCATCACCCTGTGTGACTCTCCAGTGGACACTGTGGAGTCCTTCCGTTTCCTGGGCTCCATCATCAGCCAGGACCTCCGGTGGGAGCTGAACATCAGCTCCCTCATCAAGAAAGCCCAACAGAGGATGTACTTCCTGAGGCAGCTGAGGAAGTTTAACCTGCCACAAAAAATGCTGGTTCACTTCTACACTGCCATCATAGAGTCCATCCTCACCTCCTCCATCACCGTCTGGTACGCTGCTGCCTCCACCAAGGACAGACGCAGACTGCAGCGTATCATCCGCTCTGCAGAGAGGGTGATCGGCTGCAACCTTCCATCTCTTCAGGACCTGTACTCCTCCAGGACCCTGAGGAGAGCAGGGAAGATCGCTGCCGACCCCTCCCACCCCGGACACCATCTGTTCGACCCCCTCCCCTCTGGCAGGAGGCTGCGGTCCATCAGGACCAAAACCTCCCGCCACAAAAACAGTTTCTTCCCCTCTGCAGTCAACCTGACAAACTCTCACTGACCCCCCCCCCCCCCCCCCCCCAGAACACAAACACAATATACGTTATATTAACGTACATCACCCCTGTCCCCACTGCGTTACATTAACGCTCCCACCCCCTACTGGACACTTTATCTGGACACTTTACTTTATTCTGGTCACTGCACTGTTGTTATTTATCTTATCTTATTTTTTATTTTTATTCTTATTCTTATTTTAGCTTTTATATTCTACTACTTACTTCTATTTGTTATCAAAACAATAGCACCTTCAGACCACAGCAAATTCCTTGTAATGTATGTTACTTGGCAATAAACAGTTTCTGATTCTGATTCTGATTCTATCACCCTCATCTGTTTGGCAGGCCACGGAGCTTAGCTTTCTAGAGCGGTCATCACCCATCCATCCAGACTTCTGGCGTATTTTCAGGGTTTGCTGGAGATGAGCCTATTATTTTTCCGTGCGCCTTATTTTCGGCTGCAGAAGCAGTCCCAAGATCTTTGACTCTCTTTCAGAAGCCCTGTGCTGGATCATCACTAACAACTACAGACTCCCTTACATACTCCATCTTCCCCTCCTTACCTCGGGCTTATTACTCTCACGAAAGCTTTCTCAGACCTTGCCGTCCCTTTTTCCAATGAGAAAACCTTGGGGCCTAGCACCTCCATGGAGTTCTTAGGTATCACCCTGGACTCAATCTCCTTTCAGACATCTCTGCCCTCAGCAAAAATACAGCGCATCACTCTGCTTCTTTCGAACTATCTCCTGGCAGACAGATGCACCAAACGTCAGCTAGTAGCCCTCCTTGGCCACCTCAATTATGCCATTCGCATAATCCCACAAGCAAAATCTTTCCTGTCCAGCTGTTGCTGGTAAGCTTTAACTAAAGCTGCCCCTCTCTCCACGAAAGAGAGGTGCTGGATGGTGTATGCAAAATGAAAATGCGTCTTTGTCAACATTTCCTGTCTTCTTGGAATGGCATTTCCTTCTTTTACAACAACTACTATGGAGGGAGATGGTTTGCTTCCGCATGGCCCCCAGAGTTAAAATCTCTCGACTCTGAGTCCCATTTTCCTTCTTCCGCGCTTCACGAGCTATACCCCACCGCCACTCTTTGGGGGCATGAATGGTCCAGGAAATCCATACTCACCCACTCTGATAACACTGCAGTTGTAGAAATCCTAAACAAGGTCGATCCCGTTCTCCAGCCATCATGCAATTCCTGCGCAGACTCACATTAATCTCAGCTAAACATCAGTTAATCCTTAGGGCAGCCCATGTTCCTGCTTCGCTGATTCATTATCTCGTTTTTCTCATTTCAGATATTCAGACAGATATTCCAGAATCAAATTTTCATCCCACACACGTTCCACTGTTTTCAGCCACAACATTGCACTAGCTCCACAGCTGGAAAACCTCCAGCTTCACTCCAAGTACTCTCTCAGCCTACCTAACCGGCTGGAATTATCATCTGCTATTTCCTTCTCTGGACATCATGTCCATCTGCAATTTTATAACCCATGTTCAATCCATCCAAAAAAATCCGGTCCTCCACTATCCAGCAAGGCAGAATATAAGTCTAGTGTGTCAAGGTGCAACATTATTCAGTATTAGCTCAAAGACAAAAATGTTCCAAAACAATGTTTCTGTATCTACAGTAGCTGTTGAATGTAGAGAGAAGCTGAGGAGTTAATCTTTGACTGAAGTGTGAGACGCAGATGACGACGAGCAGGTTGAGAGCTACAGTGAGCAGAGAGATGGAGGACATCACAAGATGTATGAGCAGTGCTTCGGACCAAGGAGTCATGGGCTTCCTGCAGGAGGTGTTGAAGAGTTGTGGAAAGCAGAGCTCCGCTCCATCCTTAACCTCCATCCTCAGAGATCTGCAGATAGCTGCAGCTCTGGCAGCTTTCTGCCCAGAACTCTCTGTCATACAGCTGCTTTATCTCTTTCTACCATCGTCTCCATCCCTCCCCTCCTCTCTCACTGTCTCTGTTGGACACTGATGTCCTTCCTCCCTTGTCTACACATCCCACCATCTTCTTCATCACTTGTTCTGCCATCCTCTCTCTCTCTATCTCTCTCTCTCTCTCTCATACACTTTCTGTTATTCAGCCCACGTACCGGGAGCAAACTTCCTGGACTCCACCCCGACAGGAAGGGTCCCACTCAGCCACCAAGACTGAGCAAACAAAGGCCTGGACACGTGGAGACGTTGGCCTCTCTCTGTTGTTTGGGGAAGAGCAGTGGTTGGTGGACCAGGGAGCACTGGAAATGTGACAGACCAGTGGCAGAGATGCGGAGTGTGTTGTGCATATACTCAACCCAAAGCAGTTTTTTTGACTAAGAGGAAGGGTGGTTGGAGAAGATGCACTGCAGGACCGTCTCCATGTCCTGATTCATGGGACTCAGGGACTTCAGACCATCATCGACATAGAAGTCGCACATCACAAAGTTCTTAATATCAGAGTCGACGTTGAACTGGCTGACCTGAACAGACTGGTGTAGGCCATGAATTGCCGCTGCAGGTGAGGGGAAAGAAAACGTAGGAAGTCCCTGTCATCTTCTGTTACCAAAAAACAATAGAACATATGTTCTATAGTCCACCGAGAGGCCTGTAGCACCCAGTTAGCAGCGCACTGTTGAGCGATATATACCATAGTATTGGCACTAGAATCTAACAGCACTTGGATTTTTGGTTTGGGTTGGCAAGTACCATCATTCTTTTTCCTCACTGAGAAGAGGGGCTACGTCAGCATGGGCAGTTTTAAACATCTTGTCCATGAAGCTGAGGAAGTGGCCTTTTATTTCACGCTTCCTCTCAAAGTTGCACCTGAGAGACATGAGACAGCTCAGTGCTTGGGGCCTGTTGTTGGGAAGCCGTTGATGTGGACACTTAAATGGTAATGGTGCTACTCACCTGTTGCTTGAATCTTTCCGTAATGCTTCGTCCATCATTTTCAAGAAGGAGGCATCCTGAATCAAGTCACCTGGTTGTCATCTTCGGGCCACTTAGACACATTGCATCCCAAGTGGTCACCGTCACAGGTTGATTTCTCCTCTCCGCTTCTCCCAATGTTGGGGGTGATTGGTGTCCTGGATACGGAACATGTTCTAGCTCAGTGGTGTTTGTGTAGAACAGGGGTGCCCAATACGTCGATCGCGATCTACCGGTCGATCGCGAAGGTAGTGTGGGTAGATCGCATGGCATTAAAGAAATAGACGTCAGCCTATCATCCATCCTCACTATGAAATTTGTCACTTGATTGACATACAGGGCAGCCAGTCTGACATCTGATCTTTTCTGACACATGGGTCACCACGCATGCGCGTACAAGCGCGCCAAGTGCAGAAAAACAAGCTGCCGAGTTTATTAAGTCCAAATACCGTTTCACCTTCACTGATGATCATTTGGAAGTGTGCTACTGTCCGGACTATGCATCCCTGGCTGATTCCATTCAGTGCAAGTCATTGTCAGTAAGGTAATGACAAAAAATGTACAGAGTTATATTGTGCAATATGGGTTCATGCAGTTATGCAAGGTACACCAACATATATTGTACATATAAAGAATACTCACTATATTTATAAATAAATATATGTTTTGCATTTTTATAGTAGGTAGTTCATTTTGACTTGGTCATTTTATAAGTAGCTTGCATGCTGAAAAAGTGGTCAGTGGTTTGTGGACTTTACCTAGACATACATGCCTACAATGGTCCTCCCCAGGTTTAACTTCTGAGCATAGGGCAGGATGTGCGAGCCATTCACCTGTTTCCGGACTTCATGAACTCTGATAATTTCCCAACCCAAGAGAAGCATAAGTGGGGCTTGTGGGTCATTGTCTGGGATGAGGTGTGCCGCTGACTTTAGGTGTGCATGTTGAAGAGCCGCATTGGGGGTGGGGGGCTACGAGGCTGGGTGAAGGGATGCGGACAATGCCATCCAGAGATTCCACTTCATAGCCACTGACGCTTCTTCCTGCCAGTACCTTTACTCCAGCCAATTTTTTATAACGTGAAAGGAGCACTTGGACTCTGAACACTTGACAAACTAGTGACCTGTTGCTCTGCTCGTCCAGAATCACATACAGTTTCACTGCTTTGTTTCTGTGGCCAACTGGATATACTTTTTTCAAGAGATATTTTAGAGCAGGATTTGTCTGTAAGATTTGTGCCTCATACTTTTTTGCATTTGGTGGTAACATGAGATTGAGGTGAGGTTTCCTCCTCCTCCTCGACATGCTCTTGAGCAAGGTCCACCTGCCATGTCCAGGGTGTGGACCTCAATTCACTTCTTGTTTCTAGAGAGAGTTTCACAGACTCCTAGGTCCCACCATCAGGCTGTCCTCAGTGTTCCACCCACAGTCCATTGGCCTGACGTACTGCATGAATCAGGAAATGGAGACGGCCCTCCAGTGCATCTCATCCAACAACCAGTATTTGTGGTCAATACAACTGCTATGGGTTGAGTATGCGTACAACACACTGCCACTGGTCTGTCACTTTGCCAGTGAACCCACAGCGACAAACCACTGCTCCTTCCCAATCAAGAGAGTGGCCAACGCCTTCCCCCGTCCAAGGCCTTTGTTCACTGACTGTGGCTGGCGAAGTGAGACCCTTCCTCTCGGGGTAGAGTCCGGGAAGTTGGCTCCCTGTTTCATGGGCCCTTTCTCAAACTCAAAGGTGATCAACCCAGCTTCGGTCCACCTGCAACTGCCTCGGTCCATTCGGATCGATTCCACCATCATTGTTTCCAGGTTAAGCCTGTGAGGGAGTGCCAGTTATCTTCCAGTGTAAATACCAATTGAAAGTGGACAACATTAGTGCTAGGGGATTACGCCATTCAGTGTAAAGTCTGTGTACATACTAACAGCAGCAAAGTAGCACTGTGTGCATGGACTTAGCACAGAGTTTATGTGCCAGGAATCAGAATGAGATCTAATCGATTCACCCAGGCTTAGGGCCTCTATCCACAGAGCGTTTTTCTCTGGCAGAAAAGCGCTACCAGGGCGCTGGGATGAAGGCTTGTGCTGTGAAAGTAAAAACGCTGCATGTCGGTTTTGCTTCTATGACAACAATATCTAAACGCTATGTTAAGGGGTTTACTACACAGCTAACAACGTGTAGGGTGATAAAAGCACAACACCAGCAACATTCAGAGTCCGGCCGATCTTCTCCCACAAATGGGCTTTTCTGTCTCTCCAGTGCCTCTCTGACAAGTTCAAAGACCTTCAACTCGGAGCGTTCTGAAAAACCCTGCCGGGTGCAGCGCGTTTTCTCTTGGCAGGTTCATAGGGCCGCATACGCTCTCTCCTCATTGGGAACAATTGAAAAAAACACTCTATGCTAACACTGCTACGTGGACACAGGTCCTTACCGTTGTTCAACAACAAGCCTCTGTGTGTATTTAACCTGTGTTCTCCCCTCCTTCTGGGCCAGTTTGTCTTTGTCCTTTGTGCAAGCATTCCAGCGATCCCCTAGTGTTCTATGTCTTCTGTCTACCTGGGTTTTGATCACCTGTTTTGGATTTTGACCTCGCCTTTTGCCTACTCCCTTCAGGATTATCTGCTTTGTTTGACACATCTCCCGTGTAGTTTGTAATTACATCAGAGTTGTGGGAAGAGAGAGAGAAAGGGCGGCAGAAGAAGTGATGATGGTGATGGTGTGATATGTAGAAGGAGAGAGGAAGGACATCAGTGTCCAACAGAGACAGTGAGAGAGGAGGGGAGGGATGGACACGATGGTAGAAAGAGATAAAGCAGCTGTATGACAGAGAGTTCTTGGCAGAAAGCTGGCAGAGCTGCAGGTTCTCCTCCTCCGACTCCTCCTCTCTCTCATGATGGAGACCCAGGACGGAGCAGAGTTCTGTTTTCCACAACTCCTCAACATCTCCTGCAAGAAGCCGACACTTCCTTGGTCTGAAGCTGTGCTCCTGAACATTCTGCTGCCCTCCATCTCTGTGCTCACTGTAGCTCTCAACCTGCTTGTCATCATCTCAGTCTCCCACTTCAGGTAAAATTTAATGTCTCAGCAGAACCCACAGTTTAAGTTTTATAACTAGAAGAATTGAGCTGCTTTTGAAATCTGGCAAACTATGTATGTCTCCAACTGACGATATTCATTTGTTTCTTTGAACCAAGCCTGTGAAGTCTTTCATTGTCGAAGCTGAACCATACATTTTTCCACAGAAGATATTTTGACATGTCACAGTGACATATTTATTTTGTCAGTTATATATGAGGACTTGTTGGGTTATCGACTCTTTTCTCTTTCCCTCCAGGCAGCTCCACACCCCCACCAACATCCTCCTCCTCTCTCTGGCTGTCTCGGACTTTCTCGTGGGCCTCCTGCTGATGCCGGTAGAAATCCTCCTCAAAACATCCTGCTGGTTTCATGGTGACCTCATGTGCTCTTTGTATGTGTATGCATCGTACATAATAACCTCTGCCTCAGTAGGAGACATGGTGCTCATATCAGTTGACCGCTACGTGGCTATTTGTGACCCTCTGCATTACCCCACCAGAATCACTGTGACAAGAGTTAAACTCTGTGTTTGTCTGTGTTGGTCCTGTTCTGTTCTCTACAGCAGTCCCTTTTTAAAAAATGACCTGAGTCAACCAGACAGACATAATTCCTGCTTCGGAGAATGTGTGGTTGTCGTTGACCATGTTGCAGGAGCTGTTGACCTTGTTTTGACCTTTTTTGTTCCCATTACTATCATCATTGTTCTGTATATGAGAGTATTTGCTGTGGCTGTGTCTCAGGCTCGTGTCATGCGCTCTCACATCACAGCTGTCAGACTCCAGCATTCAGTGAGTCTAACAACTAAATCTGAGCTGAAAGCAGCCAGGACTCTTGGTGTTCTTGTACTTGTGTTTCTCATATGTTTCTGTCCATACTATTGTGTCATTCTTGCTCCTGACAACGTGCACAATGCTTCATCTGCATCTTATGTGCTCTATTTTAACTCCTGTCTAAACCCTGTGATCTACGCCTTGTTCTACCCCTGGTTTAGAAAAGCTATTACTCAAATTGTTACGTTCAAGATTCTGCAGCCTGGCTCCTGTGAGTCCAACATACTGCAGAGAGGCTATGGAGTCCCTTTTAAAATTAGACCTGCTCATTAATTTGATCATGCGAGTGAATTCACTAATCCAAGAGCAAAGAAAATGTGCTGTCTTCTCTTTAAAAATGTGTATATGAACAAAAGCATGTATGTTTTATGTGCAAACAAATGTTCATAAAAACAGGTTGATGGAAACACACCTTTTTTTAATTCTGCTCAATGTGGGCTTCACGTCAGCTGTGAAGAATTCTTTCTTTTTTAAGCAATTGTGATTATAATCAATATTCAGTTATCGTTTGAGTGTGTTGCTTGTAAATTGTGGCTGTATTATGACCCTCGCTGGCTGTTAGCTTGTGATTAGACAGAAGGGGTTTGTTGTCATTGTGTTCATTCCATGACTGTATGTATTCTGTACTCTGTTGCTGCTGTCATTTTATTAAAAGAACCCCGCACTTTTTCTCTGCCTCATCCAGTAAGCTGTGAATTGACAAATATATTGCACCTATGCACTAATCCTTTCTCTCAAGAAACCTTTTTCATTGCAGCACAACAGCATGGTACAATCACAGCGTGCGGTGGAATGCAATTTCAAAATATTGAATGAATTAAAATTCACGTAGTGATACAACATCCTCTATAGTACAATATACACTGTATATGACCTTTTTATCAAATTTTCACAATTAAAACAACAACAAAACACACACACCAATAAGGTAAACATTTTGCGCGTGCCAGGAAACATTCTGCTCTAAAACAGCTGTAGTGTAAAATAGGGCTCATAGTCTAATTAGTAATTATGTACAGCCAAGCCCCAGGTTATGTTTGTCTTTTGTGAAACTCTTGCTTTAGATGGGACACCCGGCAGAGAGCTGCATACGGTCATATTTGATTGCTTAACAATATGGTGGGCTTTGCAGCAACATGAAAAATTCTATACTGTATGTCATATAGAATTCAGTCCGGGAATTGAAGTAGTCTACCCTCTTTCACAAGTTCAGGCAAAAGTTCTGTAGCCAAAACAAGTCTGTTAGAAGTTAATTATAGAAGTAATACCAAACAAGAAAGACTGTAAGATTTAGAAGATTCTGAGACAGTGAAATGTTTGTGTATATGTCTATTTCTATCTCTATATATCTATATGATGTATATAAATATACTGTGTGTGTATATATATATATGTATATGTATATATATATATATCACAGGAGGCTTTTAAACACATCTAGTTCCACAGCTAGCAACTAGCAAAGCGTTAGCCGACGCAACAGTTTGTAGCCGACCTGAAGGACTGTTAAACTGGTGACGTTAATGGTTTTGGACTGGGGGGGGGGGGGGGGGGGGCGGTGAGTCAAAGGTCACAGCCGAGATTTACAAGAAATATTATTTTCTAATATAGTAACAACTAATAAAGTACTTTGTGATCCTCATGGGGAGGACATTGACAGTCTCACGCACTGCATGAGACTGTACAGGACTGTACAGTGTTTTTCCAACAACAAACCCTGGATTACCCCGGACATAAAGGCTCTCCTCAAGGAAAAGAAGAGGGCCTTTCAGTTAGGAAACAAGGAGGAGCTGAAGAACGTGCAGAAGGAGCTGAAGTGGAGGATCAGGGGTGGTGAGAAAAGCTACAGGAGGAAGATGGAGGATCAACTGCAGAAGAACAACATCAGTGGAGTCTGGAAGGGCCTTAGACCCATCTCTGGTTATAGGGAACCCAGCTCCCAGCCTGTGGGGGAGTGGGTGAATGATCTGAACATCTTCTTCAACAGATTTGATCAGCCATCTGCCCACCCCGCGGCTCAGTCCACTCTGCTGCAACCCCCATCGTCTACACCCCCAGCATACAGCCCCCCTGCTCCAATCTGTCCCTCACAACAAACCAGGTGAGGGATGAACTCAGGAGGATCAAGGCGTGGAAGGCTGCGGGTCCCGACGGCATCAGCTCAAGGCTCCTCCAGTCCTGTGTAGTCCAGCTGAGCCTGAGGCTGGAAAGAGTACCACAGCTGTGGAAAACATCCCGCGTGGTACCAGTGCCAAAGACCAGACCCAGCTCCCCAAGGACTTCAACAGCTACAGGCCGGTGGCACTGACATCGCAATTGGGAATACTGACCTAGAACTGACCCAGGACTTTGTGGACCGGTGCCGGCGGAAACGCCTCCACATCAACGTGGGGAAAACCAAAGAGATGGTGGTGGACTTCCGCCGGTGCAAACGCACCCCTCCCACACCAGTGAATATCCAGTTCTTTCCTCACGGCTGCTGTCAGGCTTTACAATCAGACCTGCTCCCAGTAGACCACCCTCACCGAAATGGACCATCAATCCACATATTTCAGAATGTAACAATGGTGCAATACCCACACCTCGATGTGGAATACAGTATAATCCCTTTGCCTTTCTTTTTTTTTTCTTTCTGTGAATTTGTAAAATTGTACACTACAGTTGTTTTTTACTTTTAGTAGCTTTTCAACAGTCTTTATTGTTCTGATTTATTATATCTTGATTTTCTACTTATGTCTCTATTTCACTCTCATGTACGCTGCTGGAACAAAGCAAATTTCCCCGCTGAGGGATCAATAAAGGATTATCTCATCTTATCTTATCTTATTACTGAAAACATATTTCACAGGTCATGTGAAGCTGACACTGAGCATAGTTTCCCTTCACCTCTTTTTATGCACATTTTCAATTTACACATGAAACATACACATTTTGGATTTCTGAATTCACACACTGAACAACATGATCAAATTAATGAGCAGATCTTCTGTATCTGCAGTAGCTGTTGAATGTAGAGAGGATGTTATTCTCTACCCTTGTTTCCTCATTTGTCCTACGTCTATACTGCTTTTTTAAAGACTGATTTAAGCAGTGTTTAGACAGACAACAATACTACATGGGAAAAACATTTATTTTAGTGAGGCCACTCCACACAGCAGGGGTGCCAACAAAGTGGGCTCCAGGGAAAAGCGCACATTTGTGGTGGACTATGCTGTAGTACCGCAGTATTTAGACTGTTTATCTGGCAACGCTCCTCCCCGAGGAGGGCGGATCTCTCTCTCTGTATTGGCTCTGAGGTTTTCTTCCATCTAACTATTAATTTGCTTTTACTTTCTTATTAAATGAAAAAAGCAACAGAGAGAAAAACACATACAACCATCATATAATGCAACTGATGAGAACCAAATAATTATTTTGTCATAACTTGTCATAATTATTCTTTTGCCCTCAACATGCAATGAGTTATAATCTTTACATAAAATTGACAATGAGTAGAACAAGGCGTGAGTTTTCTCATATACAGTTTATAAACTGTATACAGAGAGAGAAGAGAGGGCTTTCACTTCAATTTTTAGGATTTTGAATTCAGTGAAAATGTTTGTTTAGCAGATCTTGTTTCAGTCAGTCCACAGTCTCTCTACAGTATGTTGGCCTCACAGGAGCCAGGCTGCAGTATCTGAAGAGTAATAATGACTTTCATTGCTTTTCTAAACCAGGGGTAAAACAGTGCATAGATCAAAGGGTTTAGACAAGAGTTAAAATAGAACAGATACATCGCTAAGAATTCAAATGAAGGATTGAGCAAACTGTCAGCAGCAAGAATGATACAATAATATGGGCAGAAACATATTAGAAACACAAGTACAAGAACACCAAGAGTCCTGGCTGCTTTCAGCTCAGATTTCCTTGTTGAATTTACTGAACGCTGAAGTGTAGCAGCTGTGATGTGAGAGCGCATGGCACGAGCCTGAGACACAGCCACAACAAATACTCTCATGTACAGAACAATGATGATAGTAATTGGAACAATAAAGGTCAAAACAAGGTCAACAACTCCTGCAACATGGTCAGTGACAATCACACATTCTCCGTAGCAGGAATTATGTCTGTCGGATTGACTCAGGTAATCCTTTGAAAAGGGAATGCTGTACAAAACAGAACAGAACCAACACAGACAAACAGAGAGTTCAATTCTTCTCACAGTCATTCTGGTGGGGTAATGCAGAGGGTCACAAATAGCCACATAGCGGTCGGCTGATATGAGCATCATGTCTCCTATTGAGACACAGGTTATGGTGTATGCTATTAAAGTGGAGAAAGAACACATGAGGTCACCAAGAAACCAGCAGGATGTTTTTTGGTGGATCACGCCCGGCATCAGCACGAGGCCCACAAGAAAGTCTGACACAGCCAGAGAGAGTAGGAGGATGTTGGTGGGGGTGTGGAGCTGCCTCGAGGGAAGAGAAAAGAGATGATAATCCAACAAGTCCTCATATCTAAATGACAAAATGTTGTGTCATTTCAGTGCCTTCAAAAATAATCAAGGAAAAAGGTTTTCTTTGCTGATCTGCCGCACCAACAGGCCTTTTTCACGGCAGACATTTTGACCTGTCATAGTAGGAAAAGAACAGGTGTTACAGTACTAACATTACTGTTGTCATTATTCCCAGTAAAACATAACAGCGAGACATCACCAGCATGCACAATACCAGGACCCTGAAACTGAAGCACCTAAATGGAATTCAGCCATCATTCATTTTATGTTTTACACCTTTGTTTTTCCGACTGTGACATGTCAAAATATTTTCTGTGGTTCCATTGTTAAGGTCTGGTTCATCTTAGGCAATAAGACTTAACAGTAGAACAGTTAACAGTTAACAAAAGCCACAGAGTGTCAGAAACCATCTGACACTGTATGTTTTATACTTACAGTTGACATACCACTCGATTTCTAACTCAGTATATCAAGGTCATATATAAACTAGGGGTGGGACTCGATTAAAAAAAATAATCTAATTAATTAGAGGCTTTGTAATTAATTAATCTCGATTAATCGCATAACAATATTTGCCCCCAAAAGCAACATTTTTTAATTTCAATGGATTTTAGTAGAGTACATTTCATCGAGTTTGGGCTGCCGACACCGCTTGTTCGTACTCGGACCGGGACTGCTAGTGCCTGGCTCTGTGCTCGCTGCAACATGCTTTGCATTTAGGTGATACCGTAGGGTTGACGTGCTTCGGTGGTATGCAAACTCTTTTTTGCACAATTTGCATAAAACCACACTTTTGTCAATACTTCCATCGGATAATTTTTTGAAATGAAATTTTCCTTCCATCAGTCCTAGCAAAGAGCTTTCGTCAGATTCCTCCATTTTGGTAGCCGTTAGCCGAGCTCAGCTGTGTGCACCAGTGTAATCGGTGTACCAGGAAATCGTGCAGTGACAAACGTTCCGCGTTGTTTGGAATGCAAACTGCGATTAAATGCGTTAATTTTCTTAAATTAATTAATCGTAATTAACGCGTTAAAGTCCCACCCCTAATATAAACCTAATCCACTATACACACTGTATATACTGCATACTGCCATGTATACATGCATATACTGTACATATCCACATACATCATCTATATAAAGCACCCTGTTACATTAATCATTCAATATTTCTTCCAGCATGATCACACCCTGCACCATTATACTATCTAGCTCAATTCTTCTTGGATCTCAGTGTTCATAGTTGTAAAACTTAAACTGTGGGTTCTGCTGAGACATTAAACTTTACCTGAAGTGGGAGACTGAGATGATGACAAGCAGGTTGAGAGCTACAGTGAGCACACAGACGGAGGGCAGCAGGGTGTTCAGGAGCACAGCTTCAGACCAGGGAAGTGTCGGCTTCTTGCAGGAGATGTTGAGGAGTTGTGGAAAACAGAACTCTGCTCCGTCCTGGGTCTCCATCATGAGAGAGAGGAGGAGGAGGAGGAGGAGGAGAAGCTGCAGCTCTGGCAGCTTTCTGCCCAGAACTCTCTGTCATACAGCTGCTTTATCTCTTTCTACCATCATCTCCATCCCTCCCCTCCTCTCTCACTGTCTCTGTTGGACACTGATGTCCTTCCTCCCTCGCTCTACACATCCCACCATCATCTTCATCACTTCTTCTGCCGCCCTTTTTCTCTCTCTCTCTCTCTCTCTCTCTCATACACTTTCTGTTATTCTGGTTTGGGTTGGCAAGTACCATCATTCTTTTTCCTCACTGAGAAGAGGGGCATATGTCCATGAAGCTGAGGAAGTGGCCTTTTATTCCACGCTTCCTCTCAAAGTTGCACCTGAGAGACATCAGCCAGCTCAGTGCTTGGGGCCTGTTGTTGGGAAGCCGTTGATGTGGACACTTAAAGGGTAATGGTGCTACCCAACAGTTGCTTGAATCTTTCCTTAATTCTTCATCCTTCAAGAAGGAGGCACCCTGCATCAAAATAGCTACCTGGTGGTCTTTGGGCCACTTAGACACGTTGCATCCCAAGTTGTCAGCATCACAGGTTGATTTCTCCTCTCCACTCCTCCTGATGTTGTAACGGGTAGGTATGGGACCCAATTGTTGCAGCACAGATACAGGCAGGTATGGTTGGTCGTGAGCTCAGCTGAGCCGAACCAGAGTGGAGGTGAGTACAGGACAGGTAGACAATTCTGGTACTCACAACACAGTTCCGCGGGGAGCGGAGGAGCCACGAGAAACCCAGCAGTAGAATCTCTCGGGGAG
Organism: Enoplosus armatus; assembly: GCF_043641665.1. NCBI lineage: Eukaryota > Metazoa > Chordata > Actinopteri > Centrarchiformes > Enoplosidae > Enoplosus > Enoplosus armatus. The sequence continues at coordinate 1,601,219 of NC_092190.1, read as the reverse complement.
CCGGTCGGTCCGGAACCAGTGGAGCCTGCAGCCGAAGCTGAACCACCAGGAAGGGGCAGACGAAGGGAGGACTGAAGGGTGGAAGAGAGGCGAGGAGCCAACATCGAGTATGCGAATATTCGTCAGAGACGTCCATGGCGGGATCCTCCTCCTCAGCATCAGAGGGTGTCTCATCCTCAGGATCATCTGACGCCTCGGACGACAGGGAGGAAGGTGGTTCAAGGGTGGTGTGCCCTGAGTGCGTGGCTTGACTTGGCCGGCTGGTCCGGGTGACGCCTGTGGAACTCCCTGATGAGCCGGGTGTCTAGGATGTGTCGCGCCGGAACCCAGGACCTCTCCTCAGGGCCGTACCCCTGCCAGTCGACCAGATACTGGAGACCCCTCCCACGGCGGCGGGAGCAAAGGAGGCGGTGAACTGTATAGGCAGGACCTCCATCAACAAAGCGGGGCGGAGGAGGAGGAGGTGCCGCGGGGACCAGGGGGCTCTCTGGGACCGGCTTGACCCTGGAGACGTGGAACATGGGGTGGATCCACATGGACCGAGGCAGCTTGAGCCTCACTGCTGCAGGGTTGATGACCTTCTGAATTTCAAAGGGACCGATGAACCTGGGTGCCAACTTCCTCGACTCTACCCGCAAGGGTAAATCTGAGGTGGACAACCACACCCTCTGGCCAGCATGGTAGATGGGGGCCTGGGTGCGGCGTCAGTTGGCAGCGGTGGTGTAGCGGTCAGCAGAGCCAAGAAGAGTGGCCTGAGCTTGGATCCAAGTCCTGCGGCAGCGGCGGATGAAGGCCTGGACTGACAGGCAGGACATCTCCTTTTCCAGGGCCGGAAACAGGGGAAGCTGGAACCCATAGGCGCAATGGAAGGGGGAAAGTCCAGTGGCCGGACTGGTCAAGGTGTTATGGGCGTACTCCACCCACAGTAGCTGCTGGGACCAGGACAAAGGGTGTTTGGACACCATGCAGCGCAGAGCCATCTCCATCTCCTGGTTCTTGCGCTCGGTCTGGCCATTAGACTGAGGGTGGAACCCGGGTGACAGGCTGACGGTGGCCCCAATGAGCGTGCAGAACTCCCTCCAAAACACAGAGGTAAACTGAGGTCCCCGGTCGGAAACCACATCGGTGGGGAGACCATAAAGACAGAAGACATGAAGGAGCATGAGCTCAGCTGTGGAGGGAACGAACAGGCAGTCTGGCAGACAGGCACTGGGTCCAGGTTGGTCCTCTAGGGCTGCCTTGACTCTTTCCTCCACCTCCCAGGTGAGAGAGGTGACCCGGTGTGGAGAGGGGAGGATGGTATCAGGACTGGAGGCGGAGTCCTCCTTCTCCAAAAACTGACAGGACAGGGCATCAGGCTTCACGTTGCAGGACCCGGGTCAGAAGGACAGGGGAGAAGTTGAACCTCGTTAGAAAAAGAGACCATCGGGCTTGGCGGGAGTTGAGCCTCTTGGCCGACTGGATGTACTCGAGGTTCTTATGGTTGGTCCACACCAGGAAAGGCAGCTTTGTCCCTTCGAGCCAGTGGCGCCATTCTTCAAGGACCAGTTTGACCGCCAGGAGTTCCCGGTTGCCGATGTCGTAGTTTCTCTCTGCCGGGGTCAAATGTCGGGAGAAGAAGGCACAGGGATGGAGTTTCTGGTTGCCGGCCGACCACTGAGAGAGGACTGCCCCCACCCCTACGTCAGAGGCGTCCACCTCCATCACGAACTGTCTCTCGGGGTCTGGTACTTGGAGGATGGGAACCGACGTGAACCAGGCCTTAAGAGACAGGAAGGCCTCGTCAGCAGCGGAGGACCACCGGAACGGAACCTTGGAGGAGGTCAGGGTTGTGAGGGGATTGGCCACGGTGCTATAACCTCGGATGAATTGGCGGTAGAAATTGGTGAACCCCAGGAAACGCTGTAGCTGCTTGCGGGAGTCAGGAACGGGCCAGGCAGTGGCAGCGGACACCTTGGCGGGGTCCATCTGTATGTTCCCTTGACCCACGATGTAACCCAGGAACAGATGAGGAATGGAACTCACACTTCTCGGCCTTCACGAAAAGGGAGTTCTCCAGGAGCCGTTGAAGAACTGCCTGGACGTGGTGCACATGTTCCTCCTTGGTCCGGGAGAAGATCAGGATGTCGTCCAGGTGGACGAATACGTGCTTGTTTAGCATGTCTCTGAGCAGTTTGTTTACCAGAGCCTGGAAGACAGCCGGGGCATTGGTGAGGCTGAAGGGCATCACCAGGTACTCGTAATGACTAGTAGGGGTGTTGAACACTGTCTTCCACTCATCACCTTCCCGGATGTGGACCAAGTGGTAGGCGTTGCGCAGGTCCAACTTCGAGAAGATGGTGGCCCCTTCCAGGAGCTCGAAGGCAGACGAGGTGAGTGGGAGGGGGTAGCGGTTCTTGACTGTGATGTCATTGAGGCCCCGGTAATCGATGCAAGGCCGTGGAACTTCGTCTCCACAAAGAAGAAGCCAGCGCCAGCGGGTGACGATGAGGGACGGATGACGCCAGCAGCCAAGGAGTCGTTGATGTATGTCTCCATGGCGTGTCTCTCAGGTGCGGACAGAGAGTATAGCCAGCCCCTGGGAGGAGCCGTGCCGGGCTGGAGGTCGATGGCGCAATCATACGGTCGATGAGGAGGAAGGGAGGTTGCCTTGGCCTTGCTGAAAACCTCTCCGAAGTCGTGGTATTCCACCGGAACCCCTGACAGATCCGGCACCGGACTGGAGCAGGTGGACTGCTGGGGGGCAGCTGCCTGCTTGAAGCACACTTGGTGGCAGGAAGGACTCCACCCGAAGATGAACCCCATCACCCAGTCGATGTTGGGATTGTGGCGCCGGAGCCAGGGATAACCCAGGATGAGGGGAAGGCGAGGAGACCGCAGGATGTGGAATTGGATGGTCTCATGGTGGTTACCGGAGAGGAGCATGCGCACACGGACCGCCTGGTGGGTGACTGTGCCCAGGAGATACAAAGCCAACAGCAGCACAAGAGTCCCATCCAGCAACTCAAAGGGCCGCACCACAGGGTAATCAAGTTGGCGACTCTCAGCCTCCTCTTTCATTTCCAACAGGTCTATCCTTTCCCCCCTCCCTCCGCATCCCCACCCCTTCCCTTCCCCAACACCAAAATGTATTTTCTCCGTGTCAATAACTACACTCTAGCAACAGCAACACCACCGAGCCACCCACCTTCATCAGCTTATCGCCCTTCTCCCTTCTTAACTCCCGCTGAATTTTCCTTGCCCTTGCTTTTTCTCTATACCGCAACATTATCTGCACAGCCTTTCCCGCACGGAAAGCCAAGCTAGACGATTATCTATCGTGCTAGACATGGCCTTACGTTTTGGAGGCACAGGTTTCTATAGCTGCCATGTTCATTTTGCTAATCAAGCTGCTGGCCGGTTACAGCAATTTATCCAGGGAACATACTGGGGCGCCCTGGACTCTGAACTCTACTGCCGAATCTTTGCTTCCCGTACGTCCCTCTCCTACAAGTTATGCGGAGCCCCTTCCCACCACTGCCACAGCATGCACTCCAGTGCTCCACCATCTCGCTCATGTCCCTCTTCCTCGCGCAAAGCCTCAGTTTATAACCGTTTATCACCCGCCGCACCCCCATCATCCCTAGGCCAAGAAGACATACGTCCTTCAGTTTATGTCCCCATGCCGAAGTAGACAAACGAAGATGGCCAATCCTCGACCAGGGAGGCAGGATGGTCTGCAACAACTTCAACCACCTGAGCTGCACCCTTTCTAACTGCCGCCTCCTGCACGTCTGCTCCTTCTGCGGGGGTGCCCCCACGATCCTACCATACCTGCGGACTGACTAGCATGGCACCTTGATATATCACTCTATATACCTCTGATATATCATCCACATTTGGACTACCTCCATCCCATCTTGTCAGATACTTTCAAATATGATAGTGTACCTCAACCATTTTTCCCAGCTTTTCATCACTTCCCCCAAAACAACCATGGGTTGATCTGCTTTCTTTGAAACTACATCAAAGAGCATCAATTTCCAAACTCAAACTCCCTCATGTCATTTAAAGATAGTGGTACAATTAAAGCAAAAACTAAATGGGAACAGGAGCTGGAGATGGAGTTAAATAGCACGTGGTGGGAGGCGGCTATAGACAGAGTGTATAACTCCACATCCTGTGCTCAACACAGCCTCATACAACACTAGGTATTGCATAGGGCTCATCTTTCCAAATCTCGGCTTTCTGGAATGTATCCAGATGTTGTCGATAAATGCAGTAGATGTAACGACACTCCCTGCAACCCAAGTCATATGTTTTTTCTATGTCCAGCACGGCACAACTATTGGGAAGGTTTTTTTAAACAATGTCTTGAGTGTTCAACCTCAACCTGCATCCATGTCCACTAATAGCAATTTTTGGAACCCCTAATGGAACTCTTGCTCTTAACTCTTAAAACAAACAGGTAAGTGCATTCACGTCTTTCATAGCCAGACGAATCGTACCATTACATTGGAACTCTGCCAAGAGTGCTTCTACATCCCAGTGGCTTAAAGATGTTATGTTCTTTCTCAAACTCGAGAAAATAAAATATACTCTCAAGGGAAAATTTTTTCATATATGGCAGCCCTTTATAACCCATTTCAATGTGTTGCACCGCTTGCCCTCCGATTAATCCCAGTACGTACCTGCCCAGCTATGTATGTTTGTTAAGTAGTTTCTCCATTTTTTTTTCCTGTTGACTCTGTATTTATTTTAGGAGTGTGATCACACCCCAGGTACAGTTATGTGAAGGTGTGTGTGTGTGTGTTTGTGTATGTGTGTGTGTGTGGGATAGGGTTGGTTGGGGGTTGGGTGGGGTTTGTAACATGCAGAGTTTAGTATTTTTATTCTCTGATTTTGATTTATTATTATTATTATTATTTTTTTATTATTGCACTAAATTTTTGTCGCTTAAATTGTACCTATATGTATATATTTATGTTACTTATATATTATAACGTTTGTCATTAATGTTACTGTTATTTACTTTTAAATGGTAATTAAATGGTAAATGATCTCACTTATATAGCGCCTTTCAACCTTCACGGTTCCCAAAGCGCTTTACAGCTAAGTCTCATTCACCCATTCACTCACACATTCACACACCAATGGCGACCGAGATGCCATGCAAGGTGCTGGTCTCCATCGGGAGCAACTTAGGTTTCAGTATCTTGCTCAAGGACACTTCGACATGACGGGGGCAGCCCAACCCGCTCTAACCAGCTTTACCTCCCGTGCCACAGTGCTAACCACTGCGCCACCATGCCGGATTTGTTTTTGTACAAATCCCTGTGATGTTGGGAAAACTGCAATATATATTGTACTCCATCTTACTATTAATTTGCTTTTACTTTCTTATAAAATGAATAAAGCAGCAGAGAGAAAAGACGCACAACCATCATATAATGCAACTGATAACAAAATTATTAATTTGTCATAACCTGTCATAATAATTCTTTTGCCCTAAATATGCAATGAGTTATAATCTTTACATACATTTCACAATGAGTAGAACAACGCATGAGTTTTCTCATATACAGTTTATAGTGAAATCTTCGTATAGCAGATCTCATTTCAGTCAGTCCACAGTCTCTCTACAGTATGTTGGCCTCACAGGAGCCAGGCTGCAGTATCTGAAGAGTAACAATGAGTTTCATTGCTTTTCTAAACCAGGGGTAAAACAGTGCATAGATCAAAGGGTTTAGACAAGAGTTAAAATAAAAAAGATAGAGTACAAAGAACTCAGATGGAGTATTGAGCAAACTCTCCCCTGCAAGAGCGACACCGTAATATGGGCAGAAACATATTAGAAACACAAGTACAAGAACACCAAGAGTCCTGGCTGCTTTCAGCTCAGATTTAGTTGTTAGACTCACTGAACGCTGAAGTGTAGCAGCTGTGATGTGAGAGCGCATGGCACGAGCCTGAGACACAGCCACAACAAATACTCTCATGTACAGAACAATGATGATAGTAACTGGAACAATGAAGGTCAAAACAAGGTCAACAACTCCTGCAACATAGTCAACAACAACCACACATTCTCCGTAGCAGGAATTATGTCTTTCTGATTGACTCAGGTCATCCTTTGAAAGGAGAATGCCGTACAAAACAGAACAGAACCAACACAGACAAACAGAGAGTTCAATTCTTCTCACAGTGATTCTGGTGGGGTAATGCAGAGGGTCACAAATAGCCACATAGCGGTCAGCTGATATGAGCATCATGTCTCCTATTGAGACACAGGTTATGGTGTATGCTATTACACTAGAGAAAGAACACATGAGGTCACCAAGAAACCAGCAGGATGTTTTTAGGTGGATCACGCCCGGCATCAGCACGAGGCCCACGAGAAAGTCTGAGACAGCCAGAGAGAGGAGGAGGATGTTGGTGGGGGTGTGGAGCTGCCTCGAGGGAAAGAGAAAAGAGTCGATAATCCAACAAGTCCTCATATCTAAATGACAAAATGTTATTTCATTTCAGTGCCTTCCAAAACAATCATTCGAAAATGTTCTGATCTGCCGCAGCAACAGGCCTTTTTCACAACAGACATTTTGACCTGTCATAGTAGGAAAAGAACAGGTGTTACATTATTGTTGTCATTATTCAAGTGTCCCAATAAAACATAACAGCGAGACATCACCAGCATGCACAATACCAGGACCCTGACACTGAAGCACCTAAATGGAATTCAGCCATCATTAATTTTATGTTTCCGACTGTGACATGTCAAAATATCTTCTGTGGTTCCATTGTTAAGGTCTGGTTCATCTTAGGCAATAAGACTTGGTTGAATAGTTGACATACCACTCGATTTCTAAATGAGTACATCACGGTCATATATAAACCTAAGCCACTATACACACTGTATATACTGCATACTGACATGTATACATGCATATACTGTACATATCCACATACATCATCTATATAAAGCACTCTGTTACATTAATCATTCAATATTTATTCCAGCATGATCACACCCTGCACCATTATACTATTCTACACGAGACAATGTGTTGTTGTTCATTGCTGTATTGTTTATACTATATATATATTTACCTTCATTCTTATATAGACATCATACCTAAATGTCTACCTTTGTTCAGCTTTGCTGTCCTTGGTTTTTAGCTGTATTTCTATTCTGTGTAAGTGCATTGAGAGCAATAAAAACATGTGTACACATACTTGGCCTTCTTCTGATTCTGACTGAAACATTACAGGCGTGGTTCAAAGAAACCAACGAATATTGTTAGTAGGAGGCATGTAGTTTGCCAGATTTAAAAAGTAGCTCAATTCTTCTTGGATCTCAGTGTTCATAGTTGTCAAACTTAAACTGTGGGTTCTGCTGAGACATGAAACTTTACCTGAAGTGGGAGACTGAGATGATGACAAGCAGGTTGAGAGCTACAGTGAGCACACAGATGGAGGACAGCAGAATGTTCAGGAGCACAGCTTCAGACCAGGGAAGTGTCGGCTTCTTGCAGGAGATGTTGAGGAGTTGTGGAAAACAGAACTCGGCTCCGTCCTGGGTCTCCATCATGAGAGAGAGGAGGGGGGGGGGAGAAGCTGCAGCTCTGGCAGATTTCTGCCCAGAACTCTCTGTCATACAGCTGCTTTATCTCTTTCTACCATCGTCTCCATCCCTCCCCTCCTCTCTCACTGTCTCTGTTGGACACTGATGTCCTTCCTCCCTCGCTCTACACATCCCACCATCATCTTCATCACTTGTTTTGCCACCCTTTTTCTCTCTCTCTCTCTCTCATACACTTTCTGTTATTATTCCTATTAGTCCATTGTAAGCATATATTTAGCAGTGGCTGCAGCTGTCTCTTTCTTATCAGTGAAAAAATCATAGATGCTTTCAACTTAGCTTTTTCTAGCTTTAGGCTGTCTTCTGGGGGACCGAAGGCAAGAAAAGGCAGTCACATTCTGAACATCTTGCTCCCAGAGCCTGTCTGCTGACCGCCTGCCAGACATGCCCTCAGCACAAGAACTCCTACCAGTTTTTTTCCAAGGCAACACATTTCATTCCTATCCCCAAGCTACGTACAGCTAAAGAAATTCAAACTCAAGCTAAAACATACTGTATATTCTGCCTGAATGCTCTCCCCAGGAACATAGTTTCTGACTGGGGACCTCAATTCACTTCTTGTTTCTAGAGAGAGTTTCACAGACTCCTAGGTCCCACCATCAGCCTGTCCTCATTGTTCCACCCACAGTCCATTGGCCAGATGTACTCCATGAATCAGGAGATGGAGACGGCCCTCCAGTGCATCTCATCCAACAACCAGTCCTCATGGTCAATACAACTGCTATGGGTTGAGTATGCGTACAACACACTGCCACTGGTCTGTCACTTTGCCAGTGAACCCATAGCTACAAACCACTGCTCCTTCCCAAACAAGAGAGTGGCCAACACCTTCCCCCGTCCAGGTATTTGTTCACTGAGTCTGGCTGGCCAAGTGAGACCCTTCCTCTCGGGCTGGAGTCCAGTAAATTGGCTTCCTGTTTCATGGGCCCTTTCTCAAACTCAAAGGTGATCAACCCAGCTTCAGTCCACCTCCAACTGCCTCGGTCCTTTCGTATCCATTCCACCATCATTGTTTCCAGGCCATTCAGTGTGAAGTCTGTGTACAAACTAACACCAGCAAAGTAGCAATGTGTGCATGGACTTAGCACAGAGTTTATGTGCCCGGAATCAGAATGAGATCTAATGTAGCATTGATCTATCCTTTTGACGCTAGCATTGATAGTCTAGACAAGACTTAGTATCCATAATATGAATAGTTAGGGTATCGATTCACCCACCCTTAGGGCCTGTGTCCACTTAACGATTTAACAACAAGCTAACAACGTGTAGGGTGATAAAAGGACAACACTCACCAGCAACATTCAGTGTCCGGCCTATCCCACAAATGGGCTTTTCTGTCTCTCCTGCTCCTTTCAGAGCGCTCTGAAAAAGCCTGCCGGGTGCAGGGCCACATAGGGAGTACTTCGCCATGTCTTCAACATGAGCCTGAGTCTTCAGAGGGTCCCCATGCTATGGAAGACGTCCTGCCTCATTCCTGTGCCGAAGATGCCGCGTTCCAGTGGCTCCAAGGACTACAGACCTGTGGCACTGACCTCCCACATCATGAAGACCCTGGAGAGACTCGTCCTGGAGCAGCTCCAGCCCTTGGTCAAGCCACACTTGGACCGCCTTCAGTTCGCCTATCAGCCCCGACTTGGAGTTGAGGATGCCATCATCTACCTGCTCAACCACGTCTACGCCCACCTGGATAAGCCAGCGAGCACTGTGAGAGTCATGTTTTTTGACTTCTCCAGTGTGTTAAACATCATCATGCATCTGGCTGTACTGGGTGAGAAGCTGACAGAGATGCAGGTGGATGCCCTCCTCGTGTCCTGGATTGTCAACTACCTGACTGGCAGAACACAGTATGTACACTTGCAACACTGCGTGTCAGACAGAGTGGTCAATAAACTGGACTGGCCGAAGAACACTAATGCCCTCTACAGGAAGGGCCAGAGCCGTCTTTATTTTCGGAGGCGGCTGAGGTCCCTCAACATCTGCCGGACTATGCTGAGGATGTTTTATGAGTCTGTGGTGGCCAGTGCTATCCTCTATGCTGTTGCATGCTGGGGCAGCAGGCTGAGGGTGGCGGACTCCAACAGACTCAACAAACTGATCCGCAAGGCCAGTGACGTTGTTGGGGTGGAGTTGGACTCTCTGATGGTGGTGTCAGAGAGACGGATGCTGTCCAAGCTGCGGGGCATCTTGGACAATGTTTCACATCCTCTCCATGACGTACTGGTCAGACACAAGAGCACCTTCAGTGGGAGACTCATTCCTCCCAAGTGCATTACAGAGCGCCACAGGAAATCATTCCTGCCTGTGGCCATCAAACTGTTCAACTCCTCCCTCTGAGTGTCAGACACTCAGAAGAAACAGACTGATTCTGGACTTTTGGAATTTCACCTCCGTCAGCAACTACGACCTCATTATTTATTCTCTATTTATACCAGTGCAATACATAAATATACAGACATATACATTGTTATTGTATATCATTTTTACTTGTATTTTTCACTTAAATATTGTAAATGTGTTTTTAATTTTCTATTTCTTATTTTTCTTATTTTTTATATATTATTTTTGTACATACTCTCATTTCTAGATTCATGCTACTTTCTACTGTACTCTTGAATGGAAGCACCGGTATTGTATAATTTCCCCCCAGGGATCAATCAAGTGATTCTGATTCTGAGTCTGATACTCACTGTCAATCTTATGTAAAGATTATAACTCATTGCGTATTTAGGGCAAAAGAATAATTATATCATAATTATTTTGTTCTCTTCAGTTGCATTACGTGATTGTTGTGTGTGTTTTCCTCTCTGCTGCTTTTTTCATTTTATAAGAAAGCAAAAGCAAATTAATAGTAAGATGGAAGAAAACCTCAGAGCCAATACAGAGAGAGAGATCCGCCCTCCTCGGGGAGGCCGAGCTAATAGCTAACAGTGCTAACAATATGCAGGGTAGATATCAGAGGTCCCAGTGTTTATGGTTGGTGACTTTTAACAGCTGTAGACTCGACAGTGTTCTGCCTTCATTTCAACAATACGTGGACAATATGTCTGACAAGAAGGGGAAACATTCTGGACTTCTGTTATGGAAAGACAAAATAACTGCTCATTAACACTTTAAGGGATTTGGCTCTCTTCAAAATTTAGCAATTTAACCACAATGGATCTGGGACGACCAGCATGGTCCTATTGTCCAGTCCGATGAGATCTTACGATTTCTATCAGCTTGGAGTCTATTTTAAGGTGATCAGATAATACTTTCTTGGCCTTGATCTCTGTCCCAATCCAAAATTCAGATTTTGAGTCCGGCACTCCATCTATCAGCAAGTTGTTTCTTCTTGACTGATTTTCCAAACAACTCATTTTTGTGCACAGATTATTTCTGGAAGTTTGGTAATCAGCAAGGCTGTCAGAGATGTGGTCGGTGTTCAGTGGCTGTGAGTATGTCACATCCCTAACGGCCTTCCCCTCTGGAGCCACAAAGCCCCTTAGAACACAAAGTGTGTACAAAATAGAAATAGCCGTTAGCTGGATGTATCTCCGGTTTTATGAGTACGTCTGGAGTGTGGAGTCCCAATGACTAATGTCCAATAAAAAAAGTAATGAAATAAATCAGGTTCTGATTAACTATCCTGTTTTTCTTACATACTACAAAAACACAAATACATTTTTTCGGAATGCTATGGAGATGTTGTGTGGGGTAGCAGAGGCACACAGGGAGTAGGACCCAAATGCAGACAAAGGCAGCAATGATGCAGATAAAAGGGTGTATTACAAAAAACAGGGGAACAAAGACTTACAAGGTGGTGAGGCAGGCAGGGGTCAAAACCGGGAAAGCAGTCCAAACAGGCAAACAGATCAGGCAAGGAATAGGCAAGAATCAGCGTCCAAAAACGTCCAAAGTCCAAAAATCCAAAGGGGGGTCAGGGGGACAGGGAAGGCACAGGGAACCTCAGGCGGACAGCCTGAGTGCAGGGCAGAGAACGAGCAGGAGACCTCAGGCGGACGGGTGAAGCAGGCTTGAGGCCAGCAGGCTGGGGTGAAGGCTGGAGGCCAGCAGGCTGAGGTGAAGGCTGAAGGCTAGCAGGCTGGAGGTTAGCAGGCTGGAAGTTAGCTGGCTGGATAGCAGGCTGGGGTGAAGCAGGCTGAGGTGCGGGATAGAGATCAGGTGTGTCAAGGAAGTCCTTGGTCCATTTAGGTAGCAAACTCCTCAGCCAAGGCTTGAAGGACACTAGTCAATGCTGCTTGTCTGTAATCATCATTAGGGGCCCTCCACATCCAACATAAATGACTGAACTAGACATACAGGAAGCACTGTGACAGGTTGGTTGGTCAGTCTGGTGTATGTCACTTCACTGTTTTGGCTCGCTCGCCCCTAAAGACTGTGGGCATAAGCAACGTGCGGACTGGCGCTCACTTAACGGCCACCAGTAGCTGTACTGAAATGGTTATATGAACATTGTTAATTTGGAGTTTCACTCAATGACACCATATGTGACAGATTGGTGTGTGGTCTGCACTGTGAGGCTATTCAGAAACGACTACTTACTGAGGCTAACCTGAAACTGGAAGAGACCATAGAGATAAGTACATCAATGGATATGGCTGCCCGAGAAGCACCACGTGTATAAGATGCCTTTGAGTCCAAGAACAAGGCAGCAGCTGTCAAGGCGTGCTACTGTTGTGGAAAAACAGGGAACCAGGATTGGTGTTGGTGTAAGGACTTGCAGAAACTGTGGTACGAAAGGACATATCCAACATGCCTGTAATAATAAAAAGACCCAGACAAACAAACAGCGCATTGAGGCAAAGAAAACTGACTTCGATAGAAACAAGAAGCAACATGTGAAGATGCACAAACAGGACAATAGTGACAAAGCAGTGTGGATGGACATCCAATACACGTGTATCCATGGTATCGGAAGCTGCTTACAAGGAGAAGCTGCTGCACCTAACTCTTCAAGTAACTGGGTTGACGTTAAGGACCTACATTGGTGCGGCCGTTCCAGTGTTAAATGGCAAGAATTGTTCCTGATTAATGATGGAGACACAGACCCCCTACAGGAGATCTTGAAGAAGCGCTCCAAAGTGTGTGACGGAGAACTTGGCAGCGTGAATGACATTACGATTAAGCTGAGAGTCAAAACAGGAAGCACACCAAAGCTCTCAAGGCTCAGGTTACCTGTCACACACACTGACCCAACACAAGCTAAGATCTTCTACTTCGAGGAAGTGACTGCTGCTCCAGTAACTTCGACTCGTGAAGAAACACACACACTGACCCCAGTCATGTCAAGTCTGAGCTTATGGACATCGTCAATTGAGGGAGGAGAGGTAATACGACACCAAGCTTGAAGCCTTACCTGTTGAGAAGTAACAAGCTTTCAGTCCAGTTGGGATGCCTATTGTGTGGCTATCGTGTCATTATTCCACCGCCGCTAAAAGAGAAAGTGCTTGACAAGCTACGCTCTGGACTCTGTGGTGTGGTGCAAATTAATAAATGAATGAAACTGAAATGAATAAATTGCAGCTATTTCTGGTGGCCAGGCCTGGATGCAGCTATAGAGGTGAAAGCAAAGTCATGTTCTGCCTGCAAGAAATCTCCCACAGCTGGGTCCATTACATCGGTGGAACTGGTCTGAAGAACCATGGCAAAGAGTCCATTTAGACTTTGCTGGACTGCTGGAGAACCATATGTTCTATGTCGTAGTCAAAGCTCATAGAAAATGGTCTGAGGTTTCTGTCATGAAGAGCACCTCCAGAACCATTGAAGAGATAAGGTCTATCTTCAGTCGTTTTGGTCTACCCCAACAGCTTGTTAGTGATAACGGCCCACAACTAGAGTTTAAGACACTTATGGAAGAGTATGCCGGTATTCAGCACATCAATTCTGCGTATAACCCAGCTACAAATGGGCTCACCGAAAGATTTGTGAAGACCATGAAGCAAGCTCTCAAGCCCTCACACGGTGCACAGTCCCTCAACAGGCCCTCAGTGGTAATACCGAAACATACCTCATGTTATGACAAAGGTGTCTCCTGCCTTGGCTAAGCTCAAGAGACAACTCCGCGCTCAACTTAACCTCCTGAGACCTCAAAAGACAAGAGAGGTTGTGCATCTTCAACAGAGAGCTACGGTGGACAGACAAGCGAAGGCAAAGTTTCCGAGCCTCGCAGCTGGAGATAGGGTTCTGGTCTGGAATGATACCACAGGTGTAAAGTGGACGCCTGGGACAGTTGTTGCAAAAGCAGGTCCTGCGTCATACACAGTAGAAATCAGTATTCATCTTCTCTGGAGAAGACACATTGATCAACTGCTCCTCACTTAGGGTTAGGGTTAGGTTAGTTCCTGTGATGACTCGCCTCAGCCAACATCCCTTGTTCCAGAGTTGGAGGCCTACCAGGAGCAGCATCCATCACCAGAAGAACCCCAGAAGCAGACTTCGGGAATGGACACTATTCCAGGCACACCTAGACCTCCTCAGGTGCCTACCCCAGGCATCACTCCTCCCACACCAGGACTCACACAGTCCTCACCAAGAGACAATGTGACTTACTTACCTATAGGTCGTACTTACCCTAGAAGAAACAGACGACCTCCTGATAGACTATCATTGTAGTCTAGATACCAACCCTTGACTATCCAGAGGGTAGAATAATCCAGAGGGTTCAATCCGGGAATCGAGGTAGTCCATCCTCTTCAAAAGTTCAGGCAAAAGTTCTGTAGCTGAAACAAATCAGTTAAAAGTTAATTATAGAAGGAATACCAAACAATAAAGACTGTAACATTTAGGAAAAGAGAATGTTTAAACTCAGACTTTTAAGAGAAAATTCTATCTATATATATATCTATATGATATAGATATACAGTATATATCAGAGGAGTCTGGTCCATAGAAGCAGAGGAGGTCCCTCCTCCTCTATTTGTGAGAGGCAAGAGGGAGAACGAAATATAAAAAGCGTAATTGGTTGAAATAAACCATCAACAAATCTCAGTTTCATTTATGAAATTATTTTTCTCTCTTCTTTGGAAAAAATCCATTGTTGAAATGCTGATTAAAGTGTTGCTGCATTCCGCTCACCCTGGACCACACTTCCCGACAGCCTCGAACCGCAGTCTGGCTGAATTTGGGTGGTGCAGTCTTGTTTATAGGTAGTAAACATATAAAGTAAAAGATAACTCTGTAAGTGCACCATCGGATCGACGCTCTGCAGGACTGGTATGCACAGAAGGTGCGGAACAAGAACAAGTATGCTATAGTATGCTGCTATAGGCCTAGACTGCTGGGGGGACTTCCCATGATGCACTGAGCTTTCCTCCTCTCCCTCGCCATCTTTACACATTCATCTCCCTCCAATGCATGTTACTAACTTTATATCTTCGCCCCGGAGCTTCTTTGTGCTTTGTCGTCTTGCAGGTTCCTGTGGATCCTGCTGCCATGGGCCTGCTTGACTCTCATCGCTATAATTATTATTATTATTAGTCATATTTCAGTTATTATGACAGCTGTAACTACTATTATTAGTCATACTTCCATTATTATTAGTATATTATATTATACATGATATCATAGTAGCTATGGCTATTACTGATGCCCCACCACCTAGAGTCTGGTTCTGCTCGAGGTTTCTGCCTCTTAAAAGGAAGTTTTTTCCTTGCCACTGTCTCCATAATGCTTGCTCATGGTGGGAACTGTTGGGTCTCTGTAATAAGATTATAAAGAGACTTTTTGGTGCTATATGAATAAAACTGAATTGAACTGAATTTAAAAGTAGGATCATAAAGGATCCCCATCACACCGGCAACAGACTATTCCAGATTCTTGGTCTTTAAGGTGGTATACCCTTAAGGCTGCAAACCCTGCATTTCACGGCACATGTTAGCGTACGTTGAATCCCTTAGGTTCATTGAATTTGTGAGTTTAAGTTAGTTTAGCTGTGTTCTGCTGGGTTTACCATGTGTGTGTGTAAGTGTGTTTTCCCCTATGTATGAATTCTTCTGGGAATATTGATACAATCCTCCATTTCCCTTTTTCCCCAAAATCAAGTTCATGATGTTTATTCAATTCAATTCATTTCAGTTCAATAACCACACAGTCAGCCTGGTGGAATGTGATACCTGTAAAACATGTGAGAGTTTGGTTACAACATCAAACAGCCGCAATATAAATACAGTAACACTGCTGTTGTGTTGTATTGTTTACTGTCACAAAGAGAAAGGTTTCCTTAGAGGAAAGTCTAAAAGATGATCAATATGTGCATTTTACATTTTATGAGCAACACACTCAAACTATAACTTAATATTGATCATAATCATCATTACTTAAAACGCATTTCACAGGTTATGTGAAGCTGACATTGAGCATAGTTTCCCTCCACCTCTTTTTATTCACATTTTCAAATTCACGCATAAAACATACACTTTTTGGATTTGTCAATTCACACACTGAACAACGTGATATGACATGAAAGTATAATTCCATTACCTTTCTGTGAATTTTTAAATTTGAACATTATAGTTGGTTTTTAGTTTTAGTAGCTTTTTTATAACGGTCTTCATTGTTTTTATTTATTATATCTTGATTTTCTACTTATGTCTCTGCTATTGCACTATGCTGCTGTAACAATGCAAATTTCCCTGCTGAGGGAATAATAAAGGATTATCTTATCTCATCATCACATTAAGGAGCAGATCTCATTGCATTCACTCCACAGCCTCTCTACAGTACGTTGGACTCACGGGAACCAGGCTGCAGAATCTTGAACGTAACAATTTGAGTAATAGCTTTTTTAAACCAGGGGTAGAACAGTGCATAGATCACAGGGTTTAGACA
The DNA here is from genome assembly GCF_043641665.1 of Enoplosus armatus. Classification (NCBI taxonomy): domain Eukaryota; kingdom Metazoa; phylum Chordata; class Actinopteri; order Centrarchiformes; family Enoplosidae; genus Enoplosus; species Enoplosus armatus. Next base: position 1,584,775 of record NC_092190.1, on the reverse strand, counting down.
GGAGTTAAAATAGAACAGAGAGAGCACATAAGATGCAGATGAAGCATTGAGCGCATTTTCACCTGCAAAAGAGACACAGTAAACTGGGCAGAAACATATTAGAAACACAACTACAAGAACACCAAGGGTCCTGGCTGCTTTCAGCTCAGATTTCCTTGTTGGATTTACTGAACGCTGAAGTGTGGCAGCTGTGATGTGAGAGCGCATGGCGCGAGCCTGAGACACAGCCACAACAAATACTCTCATATACAGAAGTACGATGACAGTAATGGGTACAACAAAGGTCAAAACAAGGTCAACAGCTCCTGCAATGTAGTCAACGACAATCACACATTCTCCGAAGCAGGAATTATACCTGTCTGGTTGACTCAGGTCATCTTTTAAAAAGAGACTGCAGTAGAAAACAGAACAGAACCAACACAGACAAACACAAAGTTTAACTCTTCTCACAGTGATTCTGGTGGGGTAATGCAGAGGGTCACAAATAGCCACATAGCGATCAACTGATATGAGCACCATGTCTCCTACTGAGGCAGAGGTTATGATGTATGATACATAATTATACAAAGAGCACATGAGGTCACCAAGAAACCAGCAGGATGTTTTTCTGAGGATTTCTCCCGGCATCAGCAGGAGGCCCACGAGAAAGTCTGAGACAGCCAGAGAGAGGAGGAGGGTGTTGGTGGGGGTGTGGAGCTGCCTGGAGGGAAAGAGACAGAAAAGTATCATTATACATAGCGTCACACAATTGTGGAAGGTACAAGTTAACCCTGTCGTGTATCATATTTGACACATGAGTTTTTGAGACCTCTACATCATCAGTGTGATATTTTTTTTCCTGAAAAACCTGATGTATACAATCAGACACATGTAGTGCACCAGAAGAAATTGAAGCCCAGGCAGAAACCCATGCCCCCTGCGAAGGTTTCAAGCTGCTGTTGGCACCTCTCTCACAAGTGGGCAAAATCAAGTGTGGCAGACCACTATCCTCTCCAGAAGCAGGAGGAACACCCCCCCCACACACACACAAAAGGCCAACCTCTAGTGTGCCTGCTGATGTGAGAAAGGATGGCATTGAGACTCAAAGTTTAAGGGGTTAAAAATGTTGTGTTTTATATGTTTTTGTACAAAAATGATACAAATTAAAACTCATATATGCATTAATCTCTACCTGAAGTGAGAGACTGAGATGATGACAAGCAGATTGAGAGCCACGGTGAGCACAGAGATGGAGGACAGAAGAGTGTGCAGAAATACAGTTTCCGACCCATCAAGTGTCAGCTTCCTGCAGGAGGTGTTGAAGAGTTGTGGAAAGCAGAGCTCTGCTCCATCATTCGCCTCCATCAGACAGTGAGAGGAGGAAAGGAGAAGCTGCAGCTTCTGACCAAATCTCTCATATCATATACAATCTCTTTCAGACATTCAGTTTGTCCCTCCTCTTCTCTCGCTGTCAGTCTCTGGTGGATGCTGATGTCCCTCCTCTCTTGTTCATCTTCACACCATCATCATCCTCATCACTTTCTCTCCAATGCTCCCTCTGTATCACTCTCCTACCCCACCTCTGTTATTCTCCATCTTACCCTCACTAGTGAACAAGACCATGAGATACTCCTTCACTCGAAGCAAAAACTCATTCCCAACCCAAAGGTGGCAATCCACCATTTTCCAAGGACCATGGCCTCAGACTTGGAGATCCCGACCCTCATCCCAGATCAGATGCAATGAATAGATGAAGGTTGGAGGTAGACAGCAGAAGAGTCGGGGGAGATGAGCAGGGCCCACAGAGTCAAATCTGTTAAAAAACAGATTCAGTTCGTTGGCCCGGTCCACACTGCCTTCAGCTCCTCTGTTGTTGGTCGGCCTGAAACCAGTGGTGGTCCTCATTCCACTCCAGACCACTCTGGTGTTGTTCTGCTGGAGTTTCCACTCCAACTTCCTCCTGTACCTCTCCTTGGCCTCCCTGATCTTCACCTTCAGTTCCCCCTGGATAGTTCTCACTTCCTCCCTGTTGCCAGCTCTGAAGGCCCTCTTCTTTGCATTCAGGATTGCCTTGATGTCCTTTGTCACCCATGGCTTGTTATTTGAATAACTATGAACAGTCCTTGCTGGGACAGTGGAGTCTAGACCTGCTCTATTTTGTAAAGTGTCATGAGATGACTTTGTTGTGATTTGGCGCGATATAAATAAAATTGAATTGAATTGAATTGGAGTCCACACAGAAGTTGATATAACCCGTGAAGCACTCTGTGAGCCCATCAATGTCCTCTCCATGCGGCTCACAGAGCACCTGCCAGTCAGTCACCTCAAAACATCCCTGAAGTGTCTCAGAAGCCTCCTCCGACCATCTCCTCACTGTCCTTCTGGTTGCAGGCTGGCTCAGCTTCACCAGAGGCACATAACAGGGGATGAGGTGCACTAGCCTGTGGTCTGACCTACCCAGAAGGGGGACGGGAGAGGAGCTGTATGCATCCTTCAAGTTAGCATACAGCAAGTCCAGGGTCCTCTCCTCTCTAGTAGGACAGCTCACATACTGAGTGAAGGTGGGAAGTGTCTTAGCCATGGTGGTTGAAGTCACCAGAGATAGCAATGAATGCCGTTACACGCAGAGGGAGGGATGTAAACATTCACAACAATGGCATGTGAAATTTCCCTGGGCAAATAGTACGGTCATGGTGGATACACACTAATCACACACTGCACATCACATCATCAAGCTGTTTTTCAGCGGGTTTCATCAGGCAAAAACACAAGACTAGTGAGGTAGTCTGAGATGGTCAGCAGGAGAGGTTGGGGACGTGAAGCTGCCTGAACAGAGACAAAAGCATCATTTGACATAGTACAATAGCCATAGTTATAAGTATAATTAGATGCAGCGCAGGCATAGATATTGATAATAAAAATGAAAATAACTTCCAAGGTCACTTTACAACCAGGAGGCAGACAAAACAAATAACACGAGAACATAAATGATAGTAGCAGTGATTGCCAGGGATAGCAGAGGTAATTTAGTCCATAGGCCTTGGTGAAGAGGTAGGTCATCCGAAGATGCAGCATTGAGGATCTCTGCAAGGAGAGAGTTCAAAAAGGGCGGGGGGTGAGCAGACGTCTGTCCGAGGACCACAGATTCCAGGATGGCGTATAGGCGTGTAGGAGGTCTGATAGGTCCTGGGGGCAAGGGTATGGAGGGATTTGTAGGTGAGAAGGAGGATTTTGTATGAGAACCCTGGAAGCTGAAATCTGCACATACTGGAGCCTGTCCAGGTCTTTGGTGGACAGGACTCTGTTGCAGTAATCCAGGAGGGAGGGAGGGAGGAGTCCAGAATGACAACCAGGTTGCAGACTTCAGGGGATGGGCAGATGGAGCAGCCACTTCAAGGAGAAGACCTCCAACCTTCCGGAGCAGGGCAAGGCACAACCATGAGCTCTGTTTTGTTGCTGTTTAGCTGGAGTAGATTGTACGACATCCAAGTTTTTATGCTGTGCAGACAGTTGAGTAGGGAGTGTGAGGGGAGTGGATGGTTTAGTGCTGAGGTAGAGCTGGGTGTCATCAGCGTAGCAGCGGAAGCTGAGGCCGTGGTGGCAAATGATGTGACCAAGGGGGAGCATGTAGATGGTAAAAAGGAGGAGAGGCACAGAGCCTCGGGGCATGCCTTGGATGACTGGGGTCAGGGTGGAACTGGAGTTTCTGATGGTGACAAACTGTGTCCTGTTGGAGAGACATGATTGGAATCAGGAGAGAGCTGTACCGGTGCGGCGTAGGTATTCAGATAAGTGGTTGAGGAGGATGGTGTGGGAAACTGTGTCAAAGGCTGCAGAGAGGTCCAGGAGAATGAGGATGTGGCTGATTTTGATAAGGGTGGTCTCTGTGCTGTGGTTTGCTCTGACACCACATTGGAGGGGTTCGTAGAGTGCTGCAGGAGTCGGGCAGCAACTGCTCTTTCCAGGATCTTACTGAGAAAAGGGTTGGAGATCGGCTGGTAGCTGGAGAGGTAATCCGATTTGCTGGTGGATGGAATCTACTTCAGCCAGGAAGAAGTCCAGGCACCAACACCATTACAGCAATAGAGGAGCACCAGCTAGCTACTGCAGCCTCAAGCTGGGGAAAAGGTAGCCAGCCTAGGACCACAGCAGTGGTGCAGCAGTGGGGCCAGAGCAGGATGATGGGTCTAAAAGAGAGGTCGGGGATAATCCTGTCATGGCAGAGGACGTCCGGTCAGGGTATACTTAAGTAAATAAGTTTGTTGAGTATGACGGTGGATAGCAGGCTAACAGCTGGTCAGCAGTGTAGATTAGCACAGAGCCACAGGTGAACAACCATCAAACTGTTAGCAAGACAGGACTGGAAGATGCTGAGACAAAATGGAAAGTAGTGGAGACAGCAGTCCACACTTACTCAGATGTTGACTCAGATTGAGAAGCGGCGACCTCTCCCTCTGAAGAGCGCCACCAATTACTAACCGGACCTCACTGCAACGCACCAACATTGGTTCCGCAGTGTAAACATTAGGCAGGTTGTTGTATTTATGTTAATGAACAAAAATATGCTCTTAAAATTTCATTTAAAATGAAAATTATTCTTATATTTAACTCAAAATCATTAAATTAACTTAGACGGACTCTTATGGCAGCCACACTCCCACCAAACCACTGGTGATTTCTGGAATGAACTTGTGTTCAGTGTGGTTCAAGTGTAGGATTCAAATAAGAATATTTAAGAGACCTAATTTAAGAGGCATAAGGAAAGGTAAAGAGACAGCAAGGCTACATTATTCAGCATCAAGCAGGGTCTGACTGTCTTGTGGACAAACCTCTCTAGGTAGACTGGCTTGGTGTGTTGCTTTCCTTGATCATCTAGTCACTGATCAGCAATTGTAGCTTTCTCACACATCCATCTTCACCAGGGTACACTTTAGTGACCTTGGCCAGCTTCCATTCATCTCGTGGTGCAGTGCTGTCTTGCACAATCACTATATCGTTGATCTTTGCGTTCCTGTGCGTCTTGTGCCATTTTTGTCTTTGTTGCAGGTTTAACAGGTACTCTTTCTTCCATCTAGACCAGAATTCGTTGGCTAAATGCTGCACTCTGGCAAGACTATTGAAGGCTTCATCGTCAGGATGTGATTGGGCGTAAGAGGCTGTGGCCCAGCTGGATCGTTGAATAAGTGTGCTGTTAAAGGTCTGCTGTTTATGATTGCCATGACTTCATAAAGGTAAGTTCGCAAAGATGATCCGTCAAGTCTTCGGGATGACTGCTCCAGAATGGATGTCGGTACACTTCTTATTGTCCTGATTTGCCTTTCCCAGGCTCCCAGGTCCTTCTCTTTTACAGCTTCCAGGAACTCAAGTCTTGCACCGACAAAGTTAGTGTTCTGGTCAGATCGAAGGTGTCGAACGCTTCCACGTAAGGCAATGAGAGCACGTAGAGCATTGTTAAAGGCGCCGGTTGTCATGTCATCAAGTAGTTCTATGTGCACAGCATGAGAGCACAGACAGGTAAATAGCAGACCATAGCGCTTCAGCTCTCTTCTTCCCTCTTTGACAGAAAATGGGCCAAAACAGTCCATCCCACATTAAGTAAAGAGGGGCGTGGTCTCCATACATTCACGGAGTAAGTCTGCCATTTTGTGTTGTTCAGTGCACCTTCTGAACTTTCGACACTTGACACAGTTGTAGATGTAGGATGACACAGTATGACTACATCCTAGTATCCAGATGTCGTTTGATCATAGCTCATTCATTGTCATGGTACGTCCTTGGTGTTGTACTTGTTGATGATAGTGTTTGATCAGTAACTTTGAAATATAGCAGGTCTTTGGCAAGATTTCTGGATGTGCGAATGCAACGCCACATGCTCCAGTCGGCCTCCAACCCTGAGGATGCCTTGCTCATCCAAGAAAGGATTCAATCTGTACAGCCTGCTGGCCTTATCCTTGGTTGTTATCTCCCTCCTGTATTGAAGACTTTGGATTTCCTTAGAGAGGGTTGCCCTTTGGACAATGCCTGTATTAGTAAGTTCGGCTTCCTTTCTCTCTTCAAGACTTGTGGCTTCATTGGTTCTTGATGTCAAACCTTTAAGCTCTTTGACGCGTCTCATGAGTCTGGAGATGGCTTTGACTAACCTTGTCCAGCTGGAAAACTTCAGGAAGGGATCGAGCAGTGAATCTTCAGTTATCAAGGTCTTGTGTACAAAAGGCTTATACATTTCTGGATCTTTGACTGCAACGTCTCCCTCCTTAATATGTCCACTGGGAAGCTTGTCTTGCCAGAAAAAGTCTGGACCAGTAAACCAGTTGAAAGCAATAAGCTTTTTCGCTTTGAGGCCTCTTGACACATGATTGGCAGGATTTTCTTCAGAGGTCACGTGTCTCCATTGACTGGTACTGGTACTTTCCTTGATGTGCTGAACGCAGTTGCTACAAATACATGAAATCGCCAGGCATCGTTGTTGATATATCCCAGGACGACCTTTGAGTCCGTCCAGAAGAATTCCTGGGCATTCTCTATTTCCAACTCCTTTCTGAGCAGGTCACTTGTACGTACAGCAACAACTGCTGCTGACAGCTCAAGTCTTGGTACTGTGGCGACTTTCATGGGGGCTACTCTGGCCTTGGCCATGGCTAAAGAACAATGGATTTGTCTTGACGCACTGATTGCTCTCAGGTAAGTACATTCTCCATACCCTGTGACACTTGCGTAGTTCGTATCTTTGGACTTCTTTGACACCTGCTGGGAGGTAACATTGCCTCCTGGTGGTTGGAAATTAACTTGTGGATTTGTATCTTGCCAGAGCTGCCTTGCTTTGCTGACGAACTGCTTTGCTTCCTCTTCTGTTGACACACTTGACAGGTCGTCATCCACGTAGAAGTTTCTTTCGATGAAGCGGATGGATGCTTCATTGAAGCGACCTTGCCCTTGAGCGGCAATGTGTTTGAGACCATAGTTGGCACAGCCAGCTGATGAGGCTGCCCCAAACAAGTGCACTCTCATTCGACACACTGATGGTTGGGATTGAAAGTCTCCATTGTCCCACCAGAGAAATCTCAAATAGTCTTAATCTTCTGCTCTTACATGAAAATGATGGAACATGCGTTCAGTGTCGCACATTACTGCTACTGGACCCGTGAAAAACCAACAGAGAACACCTACCAAGGTATTCGTCAATTTTGGCCCAGTAAGCAGATGGTCATTCAATGACACGCCTTAAAACTTCGCTGAGCAGTCAAACACGACATGTATCTTTCCCAGTTTCTGTGGGTGATACACCCCATAGTGTGGGATGTACCAGGCAGGGCTCTTGTCAATCTCTTCTTGTCACATTCAATTAAAGGAGCAATCTCTTCGGCAAGGTGCTCTAGGACCATGCCCTTGCTGTCTTGGGTGTAGGGATATGACTTAGATTGGCAGGAATAAACTCTCTTGAATAAGTTACTGGGAGAGAGATTTTCTTTGATGAATAAAAGCCCCTGACCTGCAGCCCAGTTAACTTCTGACTTGGAATGACTGTACTTCTGGATGACAACGTGGAGGGTTTTAATTGCACAGGCTCCTTTGGTGTGTCCAAAGTTTCTGCCTTTTCTTGCAAGATGAAGGTGGTGTCACTTTGGTTGTCCAGACGTGCATATATACGAACTTCATTCTCTGGGTTACTTGTTGTATACAACCATACAGGAACAACTCTGGATGTGTTCTTCATGTCTTGCACCACTCGGTTAGATGTTGCTTCCCTTAACGTTTCATTGGTCTGTTTAGACTCCTTTCTTTTGACCTTTCCTTCGCCTTTACATTTTTTCCACTTTCCTTTCGTTTGTCATCCCATTGTTCTTTCTTTCCGTCCTCCTTGGCACGGCCTGCATGTAAACTTGTTGGGTGCTTCCTTTTACAGGTGTTGCAGACACTCCTCTTTTCACAGTTCCTTGAATGGTGTCCTGCTTTCAAATATTCAAAACACAATTTTTTCGTTTGCACAAACTTGACTTGTTCTGAGATTGACATGTCCATGAACCTTCGACATGTGTAAAAACCATTGTTTGACTTGTCACAAAAGATACACAGTTTAGCATCTGTTTTTTTTAAGAGCTGCTTGCCAGCACCTTTGCACCCACACTTCGCGTCTTTGGTGTCTTTTCATCATAACTAGACTTCAGGGTGTGAAGAGAGGTCACTGGATTACAAGCTATCTTGACTTCCTTTGAGACAAACTCAACAAATTTGCTGAAGCTAGGGAATGCCATAGTTGCTTCTTTGATTTCAATAACGGTTCTGTTCCATCTGGCTGTAACCAATCACACCAAAATTTCCGGTGCGTAGGCGCAGACCATGCACCCAGCCTGTTACAGTCGCTCCTGTTTGTTTTCTTGTTTTTTCTAACTTTTCTCCTGTATTCCTTTTATTTAACTCAGTACTTTTTAAGATACTGACTTTTGAAGTTGTGCCCTCTCCAAACATGCTGGTGGAGAGAGTTCTGGTACTTTTTTTCACTCTGGAATTACTTTCATTGAAACATCGGACAGTCGCGCAGCAACTGGAGTAAACGCTTTGTTTACTCCAGAGTTCAGCCGATCGCTCTGAAGCCGGCCGGCTTGGAGACCAGATCATCGGAGATCCCCGCTGAAATCTGGAGAAAAACACAGAGGATGCAGAGGAGGAACGAAGCGACGAGGGAAGAGAGTTGGGTCGATACAACAGAGGCTTATGGAGAAAAGGAGATATAAGCCATGTCTCTCCTCTCTCGTCATGGGCAACGTGAGATCGCTGGCAAACAAGATGGACGAGCTGACGGCGCTGGCCAGGAGTCAGAGGGAGTACCGGGAGTGTAGTTTAATGTGCTTTACGGAGACATGGCTGCACCAGGACATTCCCGACGACAACGTTTCCATTGACGGCTTTCAGACCGTCCGGGCCGACAGGGATTGCACCGGGAGCGGTAAGCGCAAAGGAGGGGGGCTTGCCGTTCTCGTTAACAACTGGTGGTGCAATCCTTCCCACATCACCATCAAGGATCGTGTCTGTTGCCCGGACATTGAACTGTTGGCTGTTGGACTCAGGCCGTACTATTTGCCCTGGGAATTCTCACATGCCATTGTTGTGATTGTTTACATCCCCCCCTCTGCCAACCCGAAGTCGGCGTGTGACGTCATTCACTCCGCCATAGCCCGTTTACCCTGGAGTGGAATGAGGACCATCACGGGTTTCAGGCCAACCAACAATGGAGGAGTGTGGACCGGGCCAACGAACTGAATCTGTTTTTCAACAGATTTGACACTGTGGGCCCTGCCACACTTGGACCCCCTTCAGTTCGCCTATCAGCTACAACTTGGAATTGAGGATGCCATCATCTACCTGCTCAACCGCGTCTACGACCACCTGGATAAGCCGGCGAGCACTGTCATGTTTTTTTGACTTCTCCAGTGCGTTCAACACCATCCGTCCAGTTCTACTGGGTGAGAAGCTGACGGAGACGCAGGTGGATGACCCATCGTGTCCTGGATTGTCAACTACCTGACTGGCAGACCACAGTATGTGTGCTTACAACACTGTGTGTCAGACAGAGTGGTCAGCAACACCGGGGCCCCACAGGGGACTGTCCTCTCTCCCTTCCTCTTCCCAGTCTACACCACGGACTTCAGCTACTGCACTGAGACCTGCCATCTTCAGAAGTTTTCTGGTGACTCAGCAGTAGTTGGATGTATCAGTAAGGGTGATGAGGAGGAGTACAGGGCTGCTGTGGACAACTTTGTCACATGGTGTGAGCAGAACCACCTGCAGCTCAACGTGACAAAGACAAAGGAACTGACTGTGGATCTGAGGAGACCAAGGTGCCGATGACCAGGGGGTCAGTGTGGACATTGTAGAGGGTGGGTCACTAACAGGCGGACCGCGGTCCGAGTCCGGACCCAGACGCCGTCCTATACGGACCCTGACCTATAATCAATAAATTGTTAAGGGATTTTAAATTTTGACGGGGCACTGGTTTTGCAGATCAGGAAACTCACAGACCAATTGCATACGAGTTACGCCAGCCCACGTGATGCTCCTCAGCCAATCAAATCTGTGCATTCCAGGCGATAAACTCTGCGACTCTGAATACAGACAGACGGGAGAGGCGAGAGACGAGTGAGCGGGAGGGAGAGAAGACACATTATTTATTGTGAAATTGGTTGAGACTGTTAAGATGTGAAACAGTTAACAAAGAAAAAGGGAAACTCAAGCTGCTGCTACACTTTATCTTGTTTTTCTAAAATTAAGCACTTTGTTTTAAGATGCACATTTTTTCAAAAGCTATTTTATTTATTTTCTCTCTTGTATTTTTAAATGCAGCCCTTCTTTTAGTTAATGAGAGAAGAACATTATACATATCTACAGTATTATATATCTGTAGAGTTCAATGTTAAGTGACAATAAATATGGTCAGAATGTTTTTGAATTGTACTTTCTTTATTTGAGTCAGTTGTTGATCACATGCAGCCGTTGATACAACTGCTAGGCTACTTCAGTATATATCACACTAAATCACAACGTAAGTTAGACATTATGATGTTCCGGACCTTTGCTTGAGGACATTTTCTCGAACTGGACCTCTTCGAATTTTAGTTGAATACCCCTGTTATAGAGGATTACAAGTACCTGGGAGTTCACATAGACAATAAACTGGACTGGGTAAAGAACACTAATGCCTTCTACAGGAAGGGCCAGAGACGTCTCTATTTTCTGAGGCGGCTGAGGTCCTTCAACATCTGCCGGACTATGCTGAGGATGTTCTATGAGTCTGTGGTGGCCAGTGCTATCCTCTATGCTGTTGCATGCTGGGGCAGCAGGCTGAGGGTGGCGGACTCCAACAGACTCAACAAACTGATCTGCAAGGCCAGTGACGTTGTTGGGGGGTGGAGCTGGACTCTCTGACGGTGGTGACAGAGAGGAGGATGCTGTCCAAGCTGCGGGTCATCTTGGACAATGTCTCACATCCTCTCCATGACGTACAGGTCGGACACAAGAGCAGCTTCAGTGGGAGACTCATTCCTCCCAAATGCACAACAGAGCGACACAGGAAATCATTCCTGCCTGTGGCCATCAGACTGTTCAACTCCTCCCTCTGAGTGTCAGACACTCAGGAAGTGACTGGAAATCTGGATCTACTTCACCTGTTCATACACAACAGTGCAATACATACATTGTTATTGAATACATTTTTTACTTTTATTTTCACTTAAATACTGTAAATGTGTATATTTTTATTTCTATTTTTTATTTTCTATTTCTTATTTTTAAATTTTGTACATACTTTATCTCTAAATTTATGCTACAGTACAATTTCCCCCCCGGGGATCAATAAAGTATTTCTGATTCTGATTCTGATCCTGATAAGGACTGTGTCTGCCCCCCCCGACCACTTAAATGAATTCAATCAAAAATAAAGGAGTCATTAATAATAACTTAATAAAAATGAAGACCACCACTGCTATAGGCCAAAACAATAGCAAAATTAAGTGCGGACTGTTAAACATCTGATCTCTGTCGTCTAAAGCTGTATTAGTAAACGAGCTAATATCAGATCATCATATTGATCTACTGTGTCTGACAGAAACCTGGCTGTGTCATGAAGAGTATGTCAGCCTGAATGAATCCACTCCGCCCAGTCACACTAATACTCACATCCCTCGAGGCACCGGCAATCTTTGACTCAAAGCCTGTTGATGAACTCTAGACCTAAACTGGATTATAACTAATTTGAAAGCCTTGTTCTGAGTCTCTCACTCCCAACCTGGAAAACACTGAAGCCAGTCTTATTCGTTATAGTCTATCGCGCTCCAGGTCCATACTCTGAATTCTTATCTAAATTCTCAGAGTTTTTATTAGGTTTAGTCCTTAAAACAGACAAAGTCATTATCGTAGGGGATTTTAATATTCATGTGGATGTTGATAAGGATAGCCTTGGTGCTGCGTTTATCTCTTTGTTGGATTTGATCGGCTTCTGTCAGAGGGTACAGAAACCCACTCACTGTTTTAATCACACCCTCGACCTGGTTCTGACATATGGACTTGAAATTGAACATCTAATTGTCTTTCCACAGAATCCTTTGTTATCGGATTATTTAATAACTTTTGAATTCCTATTACTGGACTACACGCCATTAGGCAAAAAAGCCTACACCAGATATCTATCTGATAGTGCTGTAGCTAAATGTAAGGAAGTGATTCCATCGGCATTAAATTCAATGCCATGTCTCAATACAACTGAGGACTCCTATGCTAACTCTCACGATCTTGTTGACAGTGCTGCAGGCTCAATGCGATTGACACTTGACTCTATTGCCCCTCTATTGATAATAAAACAAAGAAAGTCAGCTCCATGGTATAACACCCAAACCCGCAAATTAAAGCAAACAGTGCAGAAACTTGAAAGGAAATGGCGCTCCACCAAACTAGAGGAATCACGTTTAATTTGGCAAGATAGTCTTAGAACTTATAGGAAGGCCCTCTGTAAAGCCAGAGCAGCCTTCAGCACTGTAGCCAGGCTGACAGAGAGTCACAGCTCTATGGAGCCATGTATTCCTATAACCCTCAGCAGTAATGACTTCATGAGCTTCTTTAATGATAAAATTCTAACTATTAGAGACAGAATTGATCACCTCCTGTCTTCAGGTGGTACCTTACCTTCAAACACAGGAATCTCAGAAATAGCTGTAAAACCTGATGTATATTTAGATTGCTTTTCTCCCATTGACCTTCACCAAATTACTAAAACCATTTCTTCATCTAAGCCATCAACTTGTCTCTTAGACCCCATCCCAACCTGGCTGCTTAAAGAGGTTTCACCTTTAGTCAGCACTTCTTTACTAGACATGATCAATCTGTCTTTATTAACAGGCTACATACCACAGTCCTTTAAAGGAGCTGTAATTAAACCTCTTCTGAAAAAGCCCACTCTTGATCCAGAGGTTTTAGCCAACTATAGACCTATATCTAACCTTCCCTTTCTCTCCAAGATTCTTGAGAAAGCAGTCGCCAACCAGCTGTGTGATTTTCTACATGGCAATAGGTTGCTTGAGGACTTTCAGTCAGGTTTCAGAGCTCATCATAGCACAGAGACAGCACTGGTGAAAGTTTCAAATTACCTTCTAACTGCATCAGACAAAGGACTTGTCTCTGTACTTGTTTTGTTAGATCTTAGTGCTGCATTCGACACCATTGACCATCATATCCTATTACAGAGACTGGAACATTTAATTGGCATCAAAGGAACCGCAATAAGCTGGTTTAAGTCGTATTTATCAGATCGATCTCAGTTTGTACATGTTAACGATGAATCCTCCGTGCACACCAAAGTTAGTCATGGAGTTCCACAAGGTTCTGTGCTTGGACCAATACTATTCACCTTATATATGCTTCCTTTAGGGGATATTATTAGAAAACACTCCATACATTTTCATTGCTATGCGGATGATACCCAGCTATATCTATTGATCAAGCCAGAAGAACCTCATCAGTTAGCCAAGCTCCAAGCATGCCTTAAGGACATAAAGACCTGGATGACCTGTAATTATCTGATGTTGAACTCAGACAAGACAGAAAGTATTGTTCTCGGCCCTGAACACCTCAGAAACACAGTATCTAAGAATATTGTTTCCCTAGATGGCATTGCCCTGGCCTCCAGCGCCACCGTGAGGAATCTCTGAGTTGTCTTTGATCAGGACATGTCCTTTAACTCCCACGTAAAACAAACTTCAAGGACTGCCTTCTTTCACCTCCGTAACATTGCAAAAATCAGGAAGATCCTGTCTCAAACAGATGCAGAAAAATGAGTCCATGCATTTGTCACATCTAGGCTGGATTATTGCAATTCCTTATTATCAGGCTGTCCCTGAGGACTCTCCAGCTGATCCAGAATGCTGCAGCACGTGTACTGACAGGAACCAGGAAAAGAGATCACATTTCTCCTGTATTAGCTTCGCTGCACTGGCTCCCTGTAAAATCCAGAATAGAGTTTAAAGTCCTTCTCCTGACTTTCAAAGCTCTCACTGGTCAGGCACCATCATATCTTAAAGAGCTCATAGTACCCTATTACCCCACTAGAGCACTGCACTCCCAGAATGCAAGGTTGCTTGTGGTTCCCAGAGTCTCCAAAAGCCAAACAGGAGCCAGAGCCTTCAGCTATCAAGCTCCTCTCCTGTGGAATCGGCTCCCAGTTTGGGTCCGGGAAGCAGACACACTCTCTACTTTTAAGAGTAGGCTTAAAACTTTGCTTTTTGATAACGCTTTTAGTTCGGGCTGGCTCAGGTCCTGCCTGGACCAGCCCCTAGTTATGCTTCTATAGGCCTAGACTGCTGGGGGACTTCCCATGATGCACTGAGCTTTCCTCCTCTCCCTCTCCATTTTTACACATTCATCACCCTCCAATGCATGTTACTAACTTAATATCTTCCCCCAGAGTTTCTTTGTGCTTTCTCATCTCGCGGGTTGCTGTGGATCGTGGTCCTGGTACGCCTGGGTGCTGCTGTCATGGGCCCGCCTGACTCTCATCACTACAGTTATTATGTTTAGTCGTAGTTCTGTTACTATTAAAGCTGTTATTGCTATTATTACAGCTGTACCTACTATTATCAGTCATATTTCCAGTATTATTATAATTATAGCTGCTATGGCTACTGCTAGTGCTGCCATACATCTCTGCCTGTCTGTCTGTCTGTCTGTCTGTCTCTTGAATTGAATTGAATTAATATCAACTGCAATTAACTTAGCTTTAGTTTTAAACAAGTATGATTTTAGAATGACTTAATATGTCAAAAACAGCCTTTTACAATACAGATGAAGTCATTTGACACCTCCCTTTAACACTTAGCAAATAATACCCGTAGTGGTTATACTGCGCTTAAAGTCCCTTTAAATGTTATTTACACTGCGAAATTGCTTTGTCGTCAATAACTATCACTTTTTAAAGTTGTTAATAAATAGTTGCCTATTTACACCTGATGAATAAAAGTCCCTTTTAGAGTTTCGCTCTGTCTTTGGTCTCCACTAACTCTGAGGGAACTGGTAGGAGACATCTGGCCCTTTAGCTCCACTATGCTCACCAGCTAGCCTGGTCTGTCTGTCTGCTGGTTGGTGGTGGTTTTAGAGCTTTTTCACTGAAAACGATGTCGATGAGAGCAGTGAAAGTGGACCAAAACAGTAAAGTTGTGACCTCAAAACAAAAACAGTGAATTCAAAGGTGCTCCTGCAGAGTCGGCGATAAATCTCTGCGACCGGAGTGACCCCTCTCACGTTACACATTGTAATTTGATCCTTTGTTATCATAAAATAAAATGAAAATTTTAAAAAAGTATTGATATATTAAATATTGGACTCAACAACAAACGAACAGTAAAGGTCACGGCGGACACAATCTCAACTGATTGCATCACATGTTGACGCGTGTCGGCTGCATCATGTGTTTATTCTGAAGCTTGTTTTTCTCAACACCTCTGATTGCAGCGGCACCTCCGAGGTTGAGATGGCATCATCTGACACTGATCCACGCAGGTGTGAACAAACTTCCCGTCTAGAGGGGTTCAGCACACCATCATGAGAAGCAACTAATGGGCTGCGTAATGGTGCAAATTAAATCTCATGGGAATTAACTCAGTGTGTGTGTGTGTGTGTGTGTGTGTTGTGGGTCTGCAAATGGCCACAATACATGGGGGAAATTTCAGGGGCAATGTAGAGTAAATGGTCATTTACACAAAAAAACACTGATCTACTGAGAGATGAGTTTTTGCACTAGCTCTGCTCATTAAGTCCACCTGAGCATTCACATTAACTTTGTTTCATTTAACTTGCTGAAAACTAAAATGTTTTAATCCAGTTTTCTTTTCTTTTTTACTACCTTATGGTTGTATTCACTTGTAGCTTATGTCTGGTTTCTCTTAAGTTAGGGTACCTTGCCTCATTTGCGACCTCAGCACTCCCTATGTTACTGCGTGACATTTTGTTTCTACATAAACATGAGGAGAAAAGTCACAAGCATCATTTTTTAGACCCGGTATCCACCAGGCATTCTTGTGATTACACACAAGTAAACAAGGAGAGGTCAGGCAAACTCACCCAAAAGGAGGAGGTCAGCGACAATGGCGGGACCGCTCTCGAGGTCGACCATAAGGCAGGGCGGACGGGCCGCAGGTTCAGCCGGCAGGTTGGAGGTTGGAAAAGGCGGTCGGCAACCGATGATCCTCGCCGTAGGTCAGGGCAGGGCGCTGGACAGGCGGAGCGCTGGATGCCAGAGCAGGAAGCCGACTGGAGGTCTGGCTGGGCGTCGGTGGGAAAGGCCGACTGGGGTGTTTCTGGGGGTATTTCCCGTCGTCTCTCCATTATAGCTTTCTAATAAGGCATAAAATGCCCCCATCCATCCATTTTGTACAACCACTTATCCTTTGCAGGGTCGCGGTGGGCTGGAGCCAATCCCAGCTGACATCGGGCGAGAGGCGGGGTACACCCTGACCAGGTCAGGCCAGTCAATCGCAGGGCTGACACATCATTCACAGACAGACAATCATTCACACTCATGGTCACACCTTACCTAACCCGCGTGTCTTTTGGGGTTGTGGGATGAAGTACCCGGAGTACCCGGACAGAACCTACACAGGCATGGGGAGAACATGCAAACTCCACACGGAAGGGCCTCAGCTGGCCCGGCGGGTTCGAACCCAGGCGACATTTTCAATTTCGGTATACACCGGGTCTGCACTGGTACGTACTACGTCCAGGAAATAGCCACAGCCTCACACTCTGGGCCCCATCACTGTCAAGGGCCTGTCTTCTCCGCATACTTTTTTCCACCGCTGCCAGTTTAACTGACGACGCTGGTGATGAGTGTTATTTCACGCAGAGAAACACCATGCACACAGCCCACACTCACACTCCCATGCAAAGAAAACAAAGCGAGACAATTTGAAATGGTTTTGCACAAAAGTATATTGCGGTTTGAGGTATAAGAATCACTCTCGTATCAGTTTTATTTCCACAGGAAACATGAAATATTTGAGAGGGATTCAGACTTTCCCTGATTTTAGCAATGAAGGTATTATTTTATCAAAGCACTAAGAGAACTATGAGTATATACTGCATGGGTATAGAAATGAATTTACATTTCATGTACCACAGTGTTTTACGTGAAACTGTGGTGTGTGTGTGTGTGTGTGTGTGTGTGTGTGTGTGTGTGTGTAAACATAAAGGGTGATAAATGGAGCACCGGTACCGAGGTGCGGCGGGTCACATGTCACTTCGTGGATCCGTCGGGACATTTTTTCCACGCTTGGATCCGCGCACATTTCGGACATTTCTTTTCCACAAAACAGTGTTTGTGAAAGCAGGCCCTGCACACTGTAAAAAGAGAAGCCGCGTCAATACAGTCCCATCATTCATTCATCCATTAGCGTTCATTTGGAGGTGCGTTCGTGTCACCTCATGAATTTAAGTCCAATAGTGACTCTTTTTCTGGCCCCTTCAGCCGGATAGTTTCATCGCCCACATCCCCCCTGTAACACCAGTCCGGTCTGACTGAGGCCCACGTCTGTTTTTTTATTTGACGTCACCGCTGATCATTTGCCTCCGTCTTACAGCCCGTCAGCCTCACATCCCGCATTTGCTGATTTGAAATCTAGCGTTAGTCAGTGCTTACCTGGGCAGCGCCTGCACGTGTCCCTCTGAAAGGGGAAGATGATGTCTCTTTCGCGGCAGAACTCACAGATAAAACCCCGGGCCAGACACAACTGCGCGGAGAAAGTCAGAAGAATTGTCAGCCCAGTGTGAAATTTGACTTTTGTGTCAGTGGAAACATGCTAACACCAGCGTACAAGGCCCATTTTAGGAACCGATATGACAACAGAACAAATCGGGAGAGCAAGGCCCGCTGACGGCTCATCAAATTGCGGTTTGGTTGAATTGTCTTTTTTACTTAGGAGGCTTCCTCGCTGACTGAAATGACCCGGAAGTATCTTAAGTGGCACGATAATGTCGAATTCCTGAAATGCTAATTAAAGGTGCTGGGCCACCCTTTATGAAAGGAAAGGAGGTAATGCCATCCCACAATTCCTTGCAGCAGCAACATTTAAAGCCACCTCACACGGTGCTTCAGACCGACCTCGCAGTTCTCCACGTGATCGATGGCGGAGCGCAGCACCGCTCTGGCCGGCGCCGCAAGCTGACCCTTCTTCGCCCTCAAGAGGTCGTCCATGGAGAAGAGATGTGGCTGCTCCGTCAGGTGAGCGGGAAGCTGCTCAAACTCAGCCATCACCCTGGGACAGAAACAAACATCAGCGTCAAACCACCTGCTTTCTCCTGCCGGCAAACATCTTTGTTTGTGAGCTTTCGGTTGCGTTTTTTTTTTTTTTTTTTTTTTTTCGGTGCATTTGAACCGGAGTGTTTGGCGCGTGCTGGAGAGGTTGTCTTCCCGCCGCAACAGATCAACACAGCCAAAGCACGATCGGACTCTGTGAAAACCACCAGAAAAGCCTGCACTGCTGGCGAGAAGGGCAGAGAGAGAGAGAGAGAGACAGACGACAGGAGGGAACTCTACCTCGTTTTAGAGAAGTCTCGTGTTTCTTTCAAAAGGTGTGGCCGTTAATGGACGGGATGTGCTGGTGGCAATGTCAGAGCTAATTAGGCCCGAGGCCAGCTGTTCACCAGGCGGAATGAGGATCGCGCTGTGAGCCCTCAGAGGGGGGGGGGGTTTGGACACCCGGAAAGTTTAACCCCATAAGAACCCAGACCCATTTCCCCTCAAAGGAAAATTATGGGGAATACACTGATATTTTATACTACCCCTTAATGTTAAAGATCTGTGATGTCACATACACGTTACATTGGGCGTTTATGGTCAATTTACTTCATAAGAGATACGGTCAAAACAGGTTGACTGTATACAGGACAGACCATTAAAACATTAGAATCGTTAAATGGGTTCTAACTTACCTTTAGTATCAAAATACAGGCTTTTTGAAATGAGTTGCTTCCTTCACTTGTGTTTACATGTCACACCACCGTTTTGAAAAGGTCCCGACCTTTGACCTCAGGGACTTAATGAGTTAAGATCAAGCACAAAGCTGTATAAGGAAGATGCTGGGGGCCTTTGAAGTGTGTGTTACACTGGTGTCACCATTGTGGTTCTTACGGGTTAATGTAAGAATTGGCACAGAATCACCTCTGCTTTTGCATTCAGTGGTAGTTCATTTAATTGCGTGAGGACGCTCATGTGAATGTGGATCCACGTTCACATTTAAAACCTACAACTGGACATGACATAATAAATGACGACTGACGTGATTTTGTGGGATTATGGCATCTTTGGTTTCCTTTTTGCTGGTGAAACAGTGGTCTGCTGTGTCTTTTCTGATGCCGCCACTGGATGGCGCCAAAGTACCACGTTTTCAACTCCTACATCATGGTGACTTTATTAAATGATTATTAAACTCAATGTGATACACTTCAGTAAACCGAGATACTTCTTGGAATTTGCAGCTCTGCAGCAGTTTACACGTTTTTCAACAAACATTTAGTGCAACATTATCTGTAGCCGCAAAGTGTGTGTTTATACTCGCTGTGTGTAATAATGTAATAATGTCTACCTTCCGGATAATCTGCAGACTGTCAGCAGCTTCTTGACGGCCAGCAGCTGCTCCTGGAGCTCCTGAAGGAGAGAGGAAATACAGACAACAGAAATACAGACTTTTTCATAGACGCACACGAACAAATAACAACAAACAAACAAAAACAACTTAAAAACTGGGACCAAATTCAAATCATAGCCAGTGTTTATTGCATCTTACCGTTTCGCGTTATTGTCTGTACATTGTTTTTACACCTATGTCGGTTTAATTTGTCTAATCTGCCTGTTTCGTCACATTTGAAACAAAACGGAAAAAAAAAGCAATATTTTGCTGGCTTTTCGCGCCACATAACATACCTGTGGGGGGGGGGGTGCAACTTCAGCTAAAAATGCGTAAACATAAACAAGGAAGAGTACAAAAATCTGATCATGAGCCCGTAATAATGATGATAATAATAACTCCGTCTCTAACCCACCCTGAACTTGTCCAGCTCTTTCACTTTGCCGTAGAGAGTCTTGCCAACGCAGGTCAGGTCAAACAGAGGCTGGTGCCAAACTGAATCCAGCAGCTGTTTGGAGAAATCGCTCACGGGGTACCTGCAGTGTTAATATCAATTGATAAGGATAACGGTCAAGGGTGTGCGTCTGCCTGTGCCCCTGGTCCCCACCTGAGCCGAGCTGCTGTTTGTTCTGAGGTCGCTGAAGGGGGTCACATCGATAATCGTGTTTTAACTGCACTGACAGCAGCAGTAGCTTTGATGTTTGTCCTGGAATTCAATGTTGATGTTGTGTCATTGCTTTTATTAAGTCATCTGTGGTTAATAATTGAATTGCTTATTATTATTATTATTATTATTATTATTGCTTTAAGATGTTTTGGGAATGTCAATGTATTATTATTGCTGTTGTTATTAATAAACAACCGGCAAAACACCCATACCATGGAGTTCTTTATGATTTCATTTTACTCATAGTTGTCACGACAACGGGCCCCATGGCGCAGCAGTGGCGTCTTCATATCGATCATGACACTAGACACTGATAAGCGACAGATATTGGGGATGACAATATCAGTCATGGACCTGTTAGCGGTTGTATTAATACTGCTACTTAATACTTTTACCTGCCGAAGTCCCAGCAGGACAGAAGACGGCCAGGAACCACAGCCTCAGCGCCGCTGTGGCAGCAGTCACAGAAATACCTGTGAAATGAGTCAGAATGAACTAATGAGAACAATATTGAGTGTTTTGTTTTGTTTTATTCGTGGCTGTAGGGATGACACCTTCTTGGTGCAGACTGTGATGTCTGTCACATTTTGTAGACATCCAGGTCCCCCCCCCCCCCGGATGAACGGCGGCAGGGCCCTTCGTCCCGTTACGATACTGACAGCAAACAAATGATTCCACCTACCTGCCGAGGTATTCACAGTACCGCAACTTCTTGATGTACTCTGGTGGCAGGGAGAGAGAGAGAGAGGCAAAACTCAAGACTCAGTGAATAACAACCTTGCCGCCCTACAAATCATGCGATACTCACTGGGCTCCACCTCCGTCCCGCAGCCTGCACACAGGAAGTGCTGCAGAGCCACTACTTCGCTGCGTCTGGAGGAGGAAACACCAACAGTCAACAGTGAATGTTCACGTCCGTCCGTCCGTCCGTCTGTTGGTTTGCATTTATATTCAGTGTGTCTGAGTCTTGTCAGATGTAATCAAAGACCTGTGGGTTGGCTGAACGGTGAAGATGATCTGGAGGCGTGGTGGCGCCCAGCTCAGGGATCCTCTCATCCGGGTCCTCAGTCTGATCTCCTCTGCCAGGCTGTCGCTGCTCACCGCCACAGCTCCGGTGCCTGGCAACTGTCAGATAAAGAGAGGGGAAGGTCGAACATGTTACCTGCCTTCACATAAGGCGGGGACGGGACGATCGTGTTGAAGTCAGAGCTGAAAGTTTGTGGACTTCAGCTCTGCCTTCAACCCGATCGTCCCGGCTCTTCTTCAGGACAAGCTCTCCCGGCTGAACGTGCCTGACCCCCCCTGCAGGTGGATCACAGATTTCCTGTCTGACAGGAAGCAGCACGTGAAGCTGGGGAAACACGTCTCTGACTCGCGGACGATCAGCACCGGCTCCCCTCAAGGCTACGTTCTTTCTCCTCTACTCTTCTCCCTGTACACCAACAGCTGCACCTCCAGCCACCAGTCTGTCAAGCTCCTCAAGTTCGCGGACGACACCACCCTCATCGGACTCATCTCTGCCTACAGGTGGGAGATTGACCATCTGGTGATCTGGTGCAACAGCAACAACCTGGAGCTTAACGCTACAAAGGCAGTGGAGATGGTTGTAGACTTCAGGAAGAGCGCAGCCCCACCTGCCCCCATCACCCTGTGTGACTCTCCAGTGGACACTGTGGAGTCCTTCCGTTTCCTGGGCTCCATCATCAGCCAGGACCTCCGGTGGGAGCTGAACATCAGCTCCCTCATCAAGAAAGCCCAACAGAGGATGTACTTCCTGAGGCAGCTGAGGAAGTTTAACCTGCCACAAATGATGCTGGTTCACTTCTACACCGCCATCATAGAGTCCATCCTCACCTCCTCCATCACCGTCTGGTACGCTGCTGCCTCCACCAAGGACAGACGCAGACTGCAGCGTATCATCCGCTCTGCAGAGAGGGTGATCGGCTGCAACCTCCCATCTCTTCAGGACCTGTACTCCTCCAGGACCCTGAGGAGAGCAGGGAAGATCGCTGCCGACCCCTCCCACCCCGGACACCATCTGTTTGACCCCCTCCCCTCTGGCAGGAGGCTGCGGTCCATCAGGACCAAAACCTCCCGCCACAAAAACAGTTTCTTCCCCTCTGCAGTCAACCTGACGAATTTCTGATTCTGATTCTGATTCATAACCAATAAAACAAGCTTCATCTGTCGGGGGTGTTTTTCAGATTCGTTCATTATCGTACTTGCTCTCACCTCCTGCAGTGAACTACGGAGGCTTTGCCGTCCACGCCGGGGCCCGTGGGAAGGAAGCCAGCTCCTCCTGAACTGCAGCACCAGCTGCTGGGCCAGACACTCCGCGCTGCATTATGGGAAAACCACAGACTGACTGACTGACTGACGGACAGATGCGTCTTCAGCATTCAGCGTTTACCGAAAGCAAAGTGTGTGTGTGTGTGTGTGTGTGTGTGTGTGTGTGTGTGTGTGTGTGCCGGTGTGTTTTTCTTACTCTCTGAGGGAACCTCTCGGGGTCAGCGTGGCGTCGACGCCGCAGTCTGAATTTAAAACACACGCGGTGAGAGTCAGGAACGTGACGCAGCGTTAACTTAGGAGAAAAGACTTCCTACGGTGAGTTATGATACAGCCACTTCCTTAACTCATCTGCCAATATGGAGATTTAGATAACAAAACCAGGGAAAGTGAGTTCACCTTCGAATCCGCTGTCGGTGGAGAGGACAGAGAACGTCTTTGGTTGGTGCCCAGCTTTGCCGGTCCCTGCCTCCTCCCCGTCTTCATAGGACGAGGGCGTGTTTCCGCGTGGCGCCCTCGAGCTTTCGTCAGACCGCCTGCAGGGGTGCGCCTGTCCCTGTTCGCGTTCGCCCGGCGTCCACCCATCGGAGCTCAGAGTCCACTTCGCGCCTTCCAGCACCTCCAGCACCATGTCCACCACGACGAAATGGGCGTTCTCCTGCACATCAGCACAAGTTGAAATCGAGATATTTTACACAATTTTACGTGTTTACTGAAAGTGAAACTGTAACTGGACCGTGGACTCTCTACTGCAAGAGGGTAACGCACCTTTTCCAACTCACAGCTGGTCTTAAAGATGTCTGCGGAGAGTTCTGGGATGTCACTGAACCTTCTCTCCTTACTGTGTTGTGTCGAGGTGGAGAGGCCTGACAAAACACACACACACACACACACACACACACTTTTTTAGTTTAAAGTTTAGCTTCATTTAACAGCGACACTGAATCAAATGAATTTCTGTACGGCGTTTCTAGGGCTGCGGATCCCTCAGAGGAGGAATCCCACTGACTTTGATGATCATTGATGACTTTTTTCTAGCGTCACCATCAGGTTTATATATTTTGGGGGGGGGGCGGGGGGGGGTTTATAGAAATACCTCAACCAGTATTAGAAGGGTGAAATTTGTTACAGACATTCAATCAATTTGCCCAATATACTTTGGTTTATGACCAAACACCTGCGACACTAATGACGTTGCCGCAGCCCCGCTTTGTGCTCAGTGCTGATTAGCAAATGTCAGCGTGCTTACATGCTAAACCAAGATGGTGAGCCTCGACATGCTGGCATTGTCATTGTGAGCATGTTAGCGTCCTCAATTTAGCATGTGGCTCAAAGCACCACTGTATCTAAGGGGAAGACACTGACGAGGCGACCCGTGAGGTCTCGTTATTGCACGACATTTGCTCTCATCATGCGACCCACAGTTTGCGGTCGACAGAGTGTAACCAGCTTTGTGAGGCTGCTCATCCAGAATCCAAAATGCTGGCCAGGCGAGTTAAAAATGAGGCAGACCAAGCTGAGCTCCCTCTGAGGGGCAGGCCCTCGGTTTGGTGGCACCGTGGCAGCAGCAGTGGATACTACTACCTGACGAATGAGGGGCGTCACAGCTGGTTGAGCCCCGCCCTCCGTGCTCCTCAGCCAATCTCTGCTGTCCACTGAAGGGAAGGTGGAGCCCAGCGCTCAGGAGGCGGTTCAGATTTGACGTGACAGAGACGCAGCTGGGCTTCTTGTCCTCCTGGAGCGGGAACGAGCGGTGACAGGAGCCCGGTTTGGGCCTCAGGTCCTCCATACTGGTGACTTTCGGGCCCCCACATCGATCCAGATTCAGCGAACCAGAGACAGGAGGCGGGGAGGCCGAGCTAAAAGATATGTTTCATCTTAGTCAACAACAAAAAAAAAAAAAAATCATTCCTAGAAAGATCAACACATGAGGTGATTCCTTTTCTGTTTTTTGACCGCTGTCCCTGACTTTGTTTTTGGGGGGTAAACAAAAAATCGGACAGAAAATCTGACTGAAAACCCTCGATAACAAGAATGTTTGTGTCGTTACCTCGATGAAGGAGACGTATCGGTGCCTCCTCCATGCCAGGAGACGGGCCTGTGGCGTCTGGAGATGACCGGGCTGCTCCTGGGAAGGAAGAAGCTTTCCTCCGCAAGATGCAGAAGAACCGGGTCCTCTTCGTTCCCTTTCCTTCCGTCCTCGCCGTCCTCACCATCGCCCTCATCAGCTGGACTACGAGGAGGGGCTTCGTTAACCTTGTGCGCGGCGGAGCTGCGGTGTGGTGGGCTCAACTGGGAGTGACGGGAGCGCGTGAAGGCCTCGTGGTGTGTCCTCTTCGCGAAAGCGGACTGCGGGCGTTGACGGGAACATGTTGGGTTTGTTTCTCCTCCGCTGGCCTCCGGTGGCGACAGGAGGAGAAGTGGGACTGATCCTGGCTGGTGGTTTTGCTGAGAGGCTTCTTCTGGAGTGGCTTCTAGAGAGAAAGAGAGGGTAGAGTCAATGAATATTTCTATAAACTGTCTTTGCTGAGGGACGATAGGGGTTTTTTTTTTTTTTTTGGTTGTCTGTTTGAACCGGAAACAGTCAGGACGGTGATGATTAAAGAGGACCTGTCACGCTCATGTCCAGCTCTGTGTCTTTATTCTGGGACTCCACTAGAGCAGCTTTGCACGATTTGCGGATCAAATAAGTCCCTCTTCATCTTATGGTGGCCCTTCACGCGGCCCCTCGGTTCACCCTTGAGCTCCCGTCTCTTCAAGGCCCGCCTCCCTAAAAGCCCACTGTCTTCTGATTGGCTATCGGACTTTTACCTCACTGATTACTGTACAAAAACACGCGTAACTTTTATTCACAGACTCTGGTTTTCCCTCTGATGTCCTCCGGCTGACTCTGCACCAACTCTCTGCGATTTACGAGAGTTTCCTGACGGGCAGAAAGCTTTAGAAAGCAACCGCTAACTGCTGCTCTTCTTCTTCGCGGGGGTGCTGTCACTGCTGTGCCCTGAGCAGAGGAAGGAGGGAGCGTTCAGAGCAGTCTGAAGAAGCCTGAGCTTTTGGCTCACGGGGGATTACTTTAACATGCGTTTTCCTCATCGTTTGGCAACTTTGGCGACGTTTAATGGGAGCATCCGACCTTGTAACACCATGTATGTGAGAGAAAAGCATAATAGGTCCTCTTTAATAATACTCTCAGATGTTTCAAATGAAAAGCCTACCAGGGAGAGGAGCGGTGGTGACATTTGAGCTGCTGGAAGTCTTTAATTGTGAATCATCTTTGATCAGTGTTTCCCCACAGCAGCTCTGCAAAACCCGATATTTCCTGTGTGAACTCTGTAAACCTATTTTGGATCTCACCTGTCGCCGCCAGGGCCGCAGTTCCAGGCGTTGGAGGCTCCGTGGCGTCACACCCGCTGACATATCTGGATCTCTGGGGGGAGGAGGACGCGTCCCTGCAGCTCCCCCCCAGCTGTACAGAAGAGGAGGGACAAAGTTTCCCAATGACGGCAGCTTTGGTGCAAACTTCCTGGTGCAACAGGGCTTCCTGAGTGATAAGGAAACTGTGGCAGTTACTCACCCAGAGAATACGGAATTAGCCAAATAGATACGTCAATACCAGTGATTGTAGCTTGTCAACCTGTGGGATCTGGGAGCTCGCCTGCCCAGACAGTAGACCCGATCGGACAGGTAGTCAGTCATGGTGGGCTCATGTTTATGGACGCTGGTACGAAGAATTGTTGGAAAATATTCACACACTGAAAACCTTTAAGATGTCGTTTCAGGACTATGACTTAGTTTTACTTGTAGATTCGTGAAATCGCACGAAAAGCTGAACTGAGCGTAAAGATCCACATAAAGTTTACACGTGTGATATATCCGTAGACCTCCTCCTCTGGCAGTCGAGGGGCCCCCCCCCCGACCGTAAAAACTTCTGCTTCTACTTTCTAACATCAACCTGGGGACAACAGGTTTCTTCGTTCTTTGCAGAGCACCGATCCGACCTACTCCTAATGAAGGGGTCTCTGGCCCTGAAACGTTTCGAACTTGAAATAGAAACCCCAGCTGGCACCAGTTCTGTCCTGTGGTACTTCCCCGGTAATGCGACGCAGTTTCGCAGCTTCATAAGCATCAGCCGGTTTCACATCACAAAGTGGAGTCACGATGAGAAACGCCGCTGCAAGCGTTGAGGACATCCAAACCTGCCTCTGGGATCAGCGATACCAGTTTCAGTTACCAGTTTAAAGTGTCCGTTCATGAATTAGAATAGAAACCCGTCTTCTTCTCGGCCTGATGGCTGTGCCAAAGGGTTGAATGGGAATCCTGATTGCAAACATTTAAGTCGTGTCATAACTTGTTTTCCAAGGCCCCTGACTCTCCACCGCTGTCGTCTTACATAAGTTATTAGATATCATGAAACAATCTGATTAATCATTTTGAGCTACGGATTCTGAAACATCAGGAATGAACCAAAAACGAATCAATACAACCAAAATATGCGACACCGGCCCTCCAACTCATCAACCTCTGACTGCCGTTTTCTCTTTGTTATAAGCTGCTGTTAACCAATGTCTCTTCAATCCTTTTTTTTTTTTTTTTTTACTGATTGGAGATCAGCCCCATGTCCTCTTAATGATGAGAAATAACAATAAACGTCCCTTAAAAATGTAAAAACCTGGAATGAAGAAAAGGTCTCAAGTCGCGAGAGAAGAAAACCAGTGACGGTTCGAGTTGGTGTTCAGCCGAGTCAAATTCAGATGGACATGTCAATGTAAACACATTGGTCTCACTTGAGGAGGCTGATTCACCTACAGCAGCAGCACAGCTTCCTGTGTGAGTGCAGAAGTAGTCTCTGATTGTGAATGATAAAGCCAAGATGTTTCCCATTTACAGCAAAAGGAGCAAATGGCCAAAACACCGGCAAGTCGCAACATCAGTCACATCAGACTCACCATTTTTTTTGCAGACTCCTGAGCTGACGCCGCGAGGAAACCCGTCAGAGGGGCCGAAAGGGACTGAAACGAGTCTTCCATCCACCAAAAAGTGTCGCAGAGAAAGGAAGCGAGGTGGTTGGCTCTCGGCACTTCCTGTATTTAACAGTGGTTTGTACTTTCTGTGGCTGAGCCGTCAGCAGTGCTCCTCCTCTCGCTGTACTTCACGACGGAGGTCCCTGAACCCCCCCCCCCCCCAAAAAAGTGCCTTATTTCCTCTTTAATCTGAAACTATTTTTTTTTTTAATGACAGGCAGTTTATTCTTCTTTTTTTTTTATAATCTGCCACATAAATATTTTAGTTTATAAGTCTAGAATATCTTCGAAGAGCGCGGTAACACAGTAAAAATGGAATCGAATAAAAATGGAGACTCAATATGGACTCAAGAGAACATGATGTGAGCAAATTTTTAACAACAAAAAAAAAAAAAAAGATGTTCAGAGGTTATACTGGTGCATCTTCCTCAGCCTAACGGGAACCACAGATACGGCGACGTAAGGCTTTGTTCTGCAGAAAGCCCCCCCCCCCACCCCCCACCCCTCAGCTCAGCTGGCAGCTGCTGGAGAAGAAAAGAGGAAGTTTCTCTCAGAGTCGAAGTATCAGTGGGTCTGATGGCTTCAGTTAACGGCATATGTTTCATTATGTGCTTATAACAGAAAACTCATCTCCCTTTAAAAGGCCTTGAATGTTTGTTGGGGTTTTATTTTTTTTTTTTTTGTCTGTCTTCGTGAGGTCCAACTGGACGTTTTTTCAGAGAGTGTAACATTAGGGTTGTAAGAGTCATGTCAATAGAGGTCCTCGCCGGTATACCAGTACAACAGTGGTTTGGCACACACAGTGTAATCAGTGATCAGCGCCGTATATCTGCTGACACAAGCTTGTTATGTAATCAGTTGACTCAGCACTCCTGCTCCCCACTGGAGCTCTCCCACTGTAACACACACACACACACACAGGCTACATGGACATCAGATGGTAGTAAATATGGGCTTTTACCTGCAACACAAAGGCTCCAGACCTGCTTTCACTTCAAAGCAGCGACCTTTTTATTAAACATTGCACACAGCTTTTCAAATGTCTAATTTACCTGCGTAGGTTACACCGACTCATAAAAGTTGCGAAACTGAAAGAGAAAAGAAAAATGCAGCTTGGCCTTCATGACTAAGGCTGAGTATCGAACCTTTTTTTTTTCTCAATACTTTTCAGTACCAAAATGAAAAACTGCGTAGTACCAAAGAGGTTTTATAGGAACAACATGGTTATATTTCATAAGATCATGAATCAAACAGGTTGACGGGTGTCTGTACGGACACTCGGGCTAGCTCAAAGCTCTTTGGAGTGGGGGGGGGGGGGGTGTCAGTCTGTCGCTGGTCCACTTCAGTCCAGACTGACATGGCCGAACAGCCACTGCCATGACATTTTGAACAGACATTCGTGGTCCCCAGAGGATGAGGATCACTGACGTCTCACCGAGTGCCACCAGCAGGTCAAAAGTCTTCACTTCATCCCGCCGAAACATCTCACCTCCTACTCGCTTCTGTTCAGACATTCGTGGGTTTCAGAGGATGGATTCCTCTTCCTCTAGCAGCGACATTTCGTCTCTTTCCCCCGCAGGATGAATTGTAATAACTTTGGTGACAGCACGGAGCTTCATCATCATCATCATCATCATCATCGGCGGTGATGATGAAACAGCGCACAGGGTGGAGATGGATGCAACGGCAACAACCTTTAGACTGAACAGCGGATCCTTTGAGAAGGATTACAGCTGACAAAAAGTGGCTGGGTGCCTTCACAGAAATAATCTGTCCAGGAAAGATGTCGTTCATTTCTGTCATTTTCTGCAAGCAGGTCGAAATGCAGTCCTAAATATTCAGCAGTTCTTGTGGGCTTGTGGGCCCCCTAAAAAGGACCAGGATGTGGGCTCCACGTGGCTGGAACAGATCGTAAGCCACCACAGTAACCTGCAGCGTCACTCAGGTGTGAGTCAACACTGTGGTAGGACCCTCTGGAGGGCAGCAGATGTCGCTGTTTACCGAGTTTTCCGCGACTGTTCGAAGTCCCCCTGCTTGTTTCACAGCGTCCACAGTCCAGTGCGCAGCCGCAGTGAGTGAGCTGCGTCAAGTCAAAGAAATGCAGAGTGAAGCCGGAAACAAAGGGGGCCTATCTTCAGAATAAAATACATAAGGCAGTGGAGCATTGAATATATCCAATATACATTGACTCAGTCGTCCTGTTGACAATGGAACATCCTGTTTCAAGTCATACTTTTTTTCCCCCCAATGTTCTGTTTTCTTGACTGTAATCATTATTCGACTGACTCGGGCCATTTATCCACCCACACAACTTCAGCATTTTTCTGATAATACTGATTTTTTTTTTTTTTTAAGCTGGAGTTATAGCCAATATCATAATTCACAGACAGCTTTCTAGTTGACCTCAATCATGGTGCCCAGCTAGGGTTGCTCCAGCGTCATTTACGTACACATTTTATATTTGTTTAGTTTGTTGAACAGTAAATACATGAAGAAACATAACAAAACAATAA
The DNA here is from genome assembly GCF_043641665.1 of Enoplosus armatus. NCBI lineage: Eukaryota > Metazoa > Chordata > Actinopteri > Centrarchiformes > Enoplosidae > Enoplosus > Enoplosus armatus. The sequence continues at coordinate 1,554,651 of NC_092190.1, read as the reverse complement.
ACATGGGGAGATGATACACGTAATACAACGTGAATTACATGGGATGGTAGCTTTGTAAACATTGTAATGTGTCGTCTGTGAAAGCGAGATGTGGAAGTTAGCGTGAGTGCACGTAAGCATTCAGGTCTGTACAAATGGAAACGTCTAAATAAGCTAAATGTCAAAGCAAATGAGTGGAGGTTTCTACATGCTCCTTACAGGAAGCGCAGTTTGTGTTGGGGAAGAGTCGACAACTTTATTTTGAAAGTTGACGACCGGATGCCGCTCCGCTGTTTGATCGTTGACGCTTCACGCACCGCGCAGACAGGGAGGCGGACGCGGCGGCGACATTTGAGGAAGGAACTGATGCGCGGCACGGCACGGCACGCCTGTGAAGTCCCGCTGTTCGCCTGAACGTTAGCTAGCCCCGCGCGCGCTCTCTTTCTCGGATATAACCGACACACACACACACACACACACACACACGCGGACGACACCGGAGAGGGGGGATATTATGGCGACGTTGGGGCCGGAGTCGGCTCGTCCTCCTCTTTCCCAGCTCAATTCTTCTCCGTCGATCCAGTCTCACATCGGCAGCGCCAACCTGCCTCCCAACCGGGGCTTGGAGCGGGCTCTGGAGGAGGCGGCGGCCAGCGGCGTCCTCAACCTCAGCTCCCGAAAACTGAAGGAGTTTCCCCGGACAGCCGCCAACCACGACCTGACGGACACGGTGGAAGCAGGTAAGGGACCCCTCTGGCATCTCTCCCTGGCTAGCTTCACTGAGTAGAACCGGGCGACACACCGGTGATGTGCGGTAACGGACTCCCAGTGACGCGTTACGGCGGCGTGGATACTTTCCCCTCTGAGCGTTGTACTTTATTTACAGAGCTGGCGTTTCCGTTGCTCGTTTAAAATCAAGTGTTTATTCATGAGCCACTCGGGGGGTTGAACCCTCCACCCCGGTGGTGTTGACACGTTCGTGGGTCATTTGTGGCCCCGGCTTGTGCTTCACCTGGACCGGATGCACAGCTGGATGTTACTCCTCCGATGAGTGGTCACATGTACACTACATGACGTGTCCAGTCTGTCACTGTGGACAGGATCTGGGTGATCCTGTCCTCATGTAAGACTCATGTGGGGGAAAGGGTCCTCAAGTTTCTAGGCTGCAGGGTCTGACTGCTCAGTGGGCCTGCAGTGGAATTCCCCACCACTTCCTTTTAATCCATTTAGAGCAGTAAACAGGCCGGAGAGCAGGGAGAAGCCCAGACACACAGTCAAGAGGGACCGCATACAGCAGAGAGAGAGCAGCTTTTTCCGTGGTTGTTTGTTATGGGGACGATCCAACTGGCGGGTCCTCATGCCCGCATCAGTGACCCACAGCTCTGACCTCCGCGTGCCCACGGTGGTTTTCAGGATGGCGCTCCAGCATGATGTGGGTCTTGCATGCACGTTAAGCTGATCCGCTTTCAATGTGCTGCAGATCAGTCCACGACTTGGCTTGCAGGCCCCGGGGTCACACAAAGTCAGCACTGTGGAGGGACACCTTTTTTTTTTCTTTTTTTTTACCTCTGCCTGGTGTCATCCATGCAGATCCTTCTGGTGTTGAGGTATCTGGCTGTTTTCAGGAGGACCATTTCTCCGGTCTTTACGGCAATGAATGAGTGGCAGTGATTAATCCAGAGCAGACGGGGACACTGTTACGTGTTTTCCAACCCAAGTTCCATTCACCTCCATTGTGTTGGTCAGACATCTCAAAGCCTCAGCGTGTAAAACTGAAACCATCCACTCATCCGTCTGTTGTCTCCCACAGCAGCATGAAGATCAAGGTCAGCCGTGCTGCAGTCGGACTGGGACGCCTCGGTGACGTTATGTTGCCGTACTTCACTCTGTTTATGTACACACACACAAAAAAAGAAGAAATGTGGCTTACGTAACCACACAGGGGCGATAAGCAGCGTGGAAACAGCAGTGGAGTGAGGGGATGGGGGCTTCGGTTCCAACAGCTCCGCAGCACTCTGGGTCAGGATCCAGCCTGCCTGATAGCTGAGGTTTTGTGTCTTTTGACATTTCTGTCCAGAAAACACACAAACTGAGGGTTTCTGTTCCACGGCGAGCAGGACCACGTCGCTCGCACAAGTATTTAGCCAGTGGTGGTTTGTAGCTGTGCAGTTTGGGGGATTATTGTACTTTCGCCTCATATCTGATGGCGTTTGGAGAGTCCTTACTACAGATTAAAGGTCTCTGATTCCAGTCTAGTACAAATCTCAGGTTTTTCCTCTTACACATTTTTTTTTTTTTTTTACAGAAAGCTCCCCCCTAAGAGACCCTGATGAGGTTTTAACTGTGTCTCATTAAGTCAGCTTCATCTTAAAGCTGTGTGTGTGTTTTGGGTTTCAACTCATGATAGCTCTCATCATCATTTGAATCTGTCGATTCTTGATTTTGAGTCAGTCTGTATCGTAAACAAAGTGCATTATGACATCTGCCACTGTCCAAAACAAGAACGTTGTGTTTTTTGTTTGATAGATGACGGTTCATTTAAAGTTGTGGATCGTCTTGTCGGTCAACTAATTTTATTAACGGACTAATTGTCTCCGCTCTATTCGCAGTGCATCCAAACTCTGCTTTCAGAACATGAGGAAAGTGCACCCTCCCGTTGCTCTCCTGCTTACCCATAATGCCTTGTGGTATAGTGTTGTTCTCTGCAGCTGGTTTAGATTTCATTCTCGCTCCCTCGCTAACAAACAGGAAGTTGCTAATAATTCTGTGTTCAGATTAACGCAGTGTCTGATTCAGGCCGCCAGTGAGGTGCACATTTTGGTCTTCCTGCGGAGCTCACGGCTAACATCTTAACTGCTGCCTCTCCATAAAGCCGTCCTCATATCTGCACGAGCAGCCGTGCATGTGAACATCATCGGCGTTACTGCAGTCGCTCGCTCGAATTAAAAACACCAGGCTTCATTAATCTGAGCCACAGACCTGCGGCTTCAGGTGTCAGGTGTTTACATTGTTCGCTGACAAACACCTGAGAGAACATCACGAACGCTGTGAGGGGTGGACGTGCCGTTAATGACGGGACACACCGTCCGGATCAGGTCATCAACACGCCGGGCTGATGGTAGTTCACAGTCCTGTGTGTCTCCGGTCAAGCCGCAAGATATGGAATGAGACGAGAAAGTAACAGAGTGGGGGGCGAACACGTGGTGGACTCACACACGTTTTCCTCAAACCTGCTGAACTGCACTCAGCAGCAGTTTGTCAGACGCACCACACACAAATATGTATACGACGCCGACGATGTGTTCGTATCGCGCGCTGATGCGAGGAAGGTCACAGCCTCCTCGTCGCTCCACACAGACCTGATGTTTCCAGCTCTTTTTTTAAGTCACGTGCTTCATGTACGGCATGTTGTTTTCCTTTTATCGATACACAAACTGTTCCACGTAAAAAAAAACGTAGACTTTCCTTCAAATTTCTGGCACTTCCACGCAGGGTTTTTATTTCACGCACACATTGAAAATGCGTGGATGGAGATTTACAAAGATTCTTCGGACGCGTATTGCTGCTCTCTCCGACCGCTACTGCTTGTTACGTGGTGGAGCTTCATGCTTCTGCCAGTGTCGGCGTTCCCTCTTTGTTTGGGTCGACCACATTTTGGATTGGGTCTAAATATCGTTTTCATTTCTTGAAGGAGTCTTCCTCGGGTATTTTTCGGATTTGGTCTAAAATTTTAGTCCCAGGTTTAAATCGCAACGTCTTGCACAGATCACTGTGTAACGTTGTGTCATCATATTAACTGCATATTTTTTGCGCAATAGTAAATTAGTTGAATGGAATTCAGCTGGGAGCCTGTTTTGTGGATCCGCCTTTCTGCTTTTCTCCTCTTTATATCATCAGAAACTGAATGTGTTTGTTTCGGACATTTGAAGACGTCGGTTTACGAACTTATCAGTTGGTCAAAAAAAAAATTTAAAAAATGAGTGAGTCCAGGAACAGAGAGAGATGAAGGAGGGGGTTTCCAAACCAAACCAGCCGGTCAGTCTGCTCTCATTCGGCTCACATGGTGGTATCACCTGCATCCGCCAAACCCTGACTGTGTGTGTGTGTGTGTGTAACTGCCAACCTGCTGAGGCCTTGAAGGTGAACAGGTGGTTTACTTCTGAGGAATAACTTTGTTTGGTCTGACCTGCTGTAAAGTAGGCAGTGAGTATATGTGATCCGTCCACATTATTGATTAATCTACTGATTTCATTGTATTTATTGAATAATGCTGCAATCTCTCTAAGCATGGCAATAGAAAGTAAAACTAACGATTGCATTCTCTGAGGAAGTCCTGAGTAGTTTGGAGTTCTGGGGGATTTTTTTTTTTTAAAGATGGTGGATATCACCTGAGTCCAGGAACAGGAAGGTGAAGGAGGGGGGTTTCCAAACCAAACCAGCCGGTCAGTCTGCTCTCACTTCAGAGCCCAAACCGAACACTGCTGACGCTGCAGCAAAGGGTTATTTTTAGGATAGATCTTATCGACTCATCGGCTCGGTCCATAAAATGTCAGAAAATATTTTAAAAAAACACAATTTTTGTCAAGCCCAACTTGACACATGCAAAGTCTTGTTTTGCCTTTGAACCCGAAGATATTCAGTTTAATATCACAGAAGTCTGAAGAAAGCGGCAGATATTCGCATGTGGAAAGCTGGAATCAGAAGGCAGTTTGACACGTTTTCTCAAGAAGAAAAAAAAAAGATGCTCATGCACGAGGTGACGTCTTTTTCTTTTATGTTTAAATGTCTCGTTTGTCCAAACTCCAAACATGTTCAGTTCAGTTCAAACGAACATCAGCAGCAAAGCCAAGAGGACGCAGCGAATGTTTGACGATTGCTTTCCGCTTCAGCTCTAGTTGTTTGTGTATAAGTGTGGGGTTTGTGTGTTTTCATCAGTTTTGTTCTTATCTGCCGGACGCTCAACTGTTTTACTTTCTGTTCTTCTTCCACTGTTACTGCTGCAGATGCTGCTGCTTGGAGAATGATACAGAAACACTGTGTCACCGCCTCTATATACTCTCTCATGTTCTACAATGCAGAAAAATGACTGGCTGTGTGTGTGTGCGTGCGTGTGTGTGTGTGTGTGTGTGTGTGTGTGTGTGTCTGTCCAGTAGCAGCCGCCCTCCAAACCATGTCCCCAGCTTCAGACAATATGCATTTCTGCAGTGTTTGGCAGTTTTTCAGTGGACACACACATACACACACGTCATATTGTCAGAAACAACATCCCCTGTGTGTGTGTGTGTGTGTGTGTGTGTATAAATGTGTGTGTTTGAACCACGCAGAGAGAGAGATTACATAAGATTACGTGTTGGTGATTCACATTATAACCATCTGCAGGATTTTTTTTTTTTTTTAGCTCTGACTGACCTCCTTCTCTGCTCACATCAGGCTCACAAACCCAGATAAAAATAGATCTGCTGTAAATTTCACTGGGTTTTTTTTCTGTCCGTCCCTGCTCTCAACTCTTTTCTTTTTTTTGTGTGTGTGTCTTCTATTTTTGCTCGTGAAATGTTCGCTAATCCACACATTTCTCATCACCACAGTATTTCCCAAAGTTCACACGTCGGCCAGTCACACCCGAACTGTTCCTTTCCTTCATTTATCTGGTGGTAAAGCAGTTGGCTCTCCTCCATAGTCTTAAAACAAATCACCGGTCAGTAGATTAGAAGAGTTGAAAATAATCAGCAGCAATGCAAAATAATGCGAGGAAATGTAAAGATTTGCTGCTTTTCTCATCTGAAGGCGTCACGTGGACTTTTCACTCTGTTCTGACATGTTACAGACTGAACGGTAAATCGACTGAAGAAAGAATCAACAGATGAATTGATAATCAGTTGCAGCCCTGCTGATAATATCAGCTCCTTTCTGCCTTCTTCTTCTTCTTCTTCTTCTTCTTCTTCTTCTGCTGCGTGTTTTTTGGTGACAAACGGTCTGATGTGAAGGTGTCTCCCATCCAAAGACAGCAACATTACGTTCACATTGACCTGCGGAGGTGGAGCCGCTCTCTGGCTCATCTTAAAGGGAGGCTAACCCAGAAAATGTCAATTTTTATGATGCAGCAGCTCGTTGAGGCCGTCGGTCACAGCGCAGCAGCGGAACAAGAGCGATGCAGGAAGTGCTGCCGTGTTTTTAATGTGTGCATGGATACATGACGTGAGCCTAAGGCATGATACACCACCCAGAGTTTACCACCCTCACTTCCTCTACCTCACTGCTCTTCCTTCCCCTTTTTTTTTTACAATCCACACACACACACACACACACACACACACACACACAGAGAGGAAGCTGTGGATTCCCAGGAATGTGGTGTGGTGTTGGGTAAGAGGAGGGTCTATCCGCTCCGTGTTCCCGCCACACCTGAACGTAATGGCAGCTGGGACGGAAACACGCACACCCTCTTATTTATACTTGTGAGGACATCTCTTTAATAACTACAGTACAATACTACACTAGAGTATTTCTTTGGATGTGTCCAAAAACAATCAGCCTTTTTTTTTTTTTTTTATAAATTGTGACAGTTTAAAGGCCCCCAAAAAAATCCAAGAATTGTGCCAACTTTGATTGGAGCGGTGAAAAGTGGGCGTGTCACAACCGACGTACCATGCTAGCTAGCTAGCTAACTAATGAATGTTAGCTCTGTGCCGCTAAAAGTTGATTGATGGGTGGATGTCATGATATTATTTGTTGAAAGCACACGTCATATTTTGTTTTACAGGAAGATTTTGATGTAAGAATACAAAGAAATAGATAGCTATAGATATAAAAACTAGATTTATTTTTTTTGGACATATATTGTTTGTAAGTACACAGTGGATGTGATCTAAAAGTGTTAAAAGGGCATTTGTCATTCAATCTCTACTTTAAACTGACCCTGACCGTGACCTTTAACCTCACAAAGACATGCTTTTACTTGAACACTTACTTTAATTTTCACCTTCAACCTCATTCTGTTGATGGACATAGGGCTGTGGAGGAGGGGGGGGGGGCTCATGCATAGTGAATGAAGCACTTAATGGAGCAGTTAATGGTTTCTCTCAGAGGAGCGAGCAGCTACAGAGACAGCCGACAGAATGGATGCACAACAGGAGATCAGAGTAGAGCACAGCGGACTGAGATAGAAAATAATAGAATACAATCAAACAGGACAGAATGGAGGTCGACTGCTGTCAGGCTGGATCAGTGCACAGAGGTGCTTCACTGTAGTATAATGTAAAACAGGAGGCCGTACATTTCTTCAGTCTGCCCGTTGGAATCTCTATATTTCTCTTTGTTGCTTATTTGAAACCCTGCCATTGAAATACTAATGAAATGTGTGAATGATGAATGGTTTGTCATTATTTACAATGTGTTCATTTTTATGGCTTTTACTTTTACTATTTTCTTTTTTTCGCTTTGTGTTTAATATGTTTTGGTTTTATTGTCAAGCACTTTGAACTGTTTTGAAAGGTTATAGAAATAAAGTTTATTATTTCAACTTTAAGTGTCTGTTGTGCTGTGGCAGCACACAGCACAACAGAGCTGAAACAAATAGTATTGTAATCGATTAGTCAGTCGGCAGCTGTTTTGGTAATAGATTCATTGTTTAAGTGATTTTTCAAGCAATAAGTGAATGTACAGCCAAGCTAGCTGCTCTTTGACACAGTGGTGCTTTGAGCTAAATGCTAAGCTTAGTACGCTAACGTGCTCGCCGATGGCCTCTGTTCCTCTAGCTTTGCTCAGACTGTATTTTTCTCATAGAGGGTTTGGGATGCTTCCAGTGGTCCGTTGAAAGCTAGCGGAGCGGAAGCTGACCTGAAGCCGGGGTTTAGGATTCTCGCTATTGACACTGTGAGGTGGGGTGCCGTGGTGGAGCTGGTCCTCTCACCAGCACAGAGACAGGAAGTGACCGCTCCCCACCTCATTGTTTTCAGGAGGCAACAGCTCGGATCTTTTCCTGTCAGGGAAACCAAGGACCCCCCCCCCCCCCCGCCCCGCCCCACCAAGCTGTGAAGTACAGCGTCTGTTGGCATCGTTTCAACTGCATGCCTGCCAAATATTAGACATTTTTGCAGGTAATTGGCTGTAGATATGTAGCACTTTTATATCCAAAGCGCTTTACAATCTGCCCCTCATTCACTCACACTCTGACACACTGCAAGCTACCATGCAAGGTGCTGGCCTGACCGTCATTCATTATCAGGGCACCACGGATATCTGTACTAAATGAAATGATAATCCATCTAACAGTTGGAGATACGTCACTTAAAAACAAGAATGTCAAACAGCAAGTGCCGCAAAAAGGAAAAGTCAGGGAATCGGCTAAACCAGTAGGATTCATCCTCTTGGGACCATGAACGTCTGAACCAAATTTCATGGCAATCAATCAAATAGTTTTGGAGATGTTTCGGTCTGGACCAAAGTGGAGGATCAACCGACAGACAACCACTGCCTTCCCTAGAGCCAAACTGCTAGCATGGCTAAAAAGCCTCCTTTAGCCAGTATGTGGTCCAGAGTGGAACAGCTGGCAACCCATGTCTCCGTTCAAAGGTGGTCTGTAGGTCATATGAAGACAACCATCCTAACTCCACCTGCCGATGAAGCCCGTGATATACAGTTGAAAGCGCCAGAGAAAGCTAGTAAGCGGACCTTAAAATAAAAAGGTTATTTTGTCAGACTACTCTTCCCAAAGCAAGGATGAACTTTCATGTTCAACTTTCCAGTTCAGACTAAAGACTTTAAGATTACATGAAACATGAACCCTTCCCTGAAAAACGGACATGTTTGTAGTCCGTCTGTCTGTGATGAGAGTGACGCTGCGTCTGGTCAGAAAGGATCTTTGTGCATCGGAGGAGGTCATGGCCTCACTGTGGGACACCTGATCACGCAGGAAGTAGTCTTTTCTTTTGATACCTGACACCGGCGAGTCAGGCCGCGACATCGCTTTACACGGTGAAGCCATGAAGGTGACGTCACACATTGCATCATACGTTTTTGAACTCTTTGCGTTCACTTCCAGCTCAGACCTGCAGTTGTGTTGCTGTGTTGAGGTCATGTCTTGTGTTTGTGCCCAAATTAGGTCTTTTGAGGCTTTTTTTTTTTTTCCTATCAGTGCTTTTCATCTGCTGCTGCACAGATCAGACCGACTCTCTGAAGCTGCTATTTGGAACAGAAAATAGAAACTCACATTCACAGACTTCAGACCAGACTTGACTCTCTGGTGACGTAAACCTGCATTTGCAGCGCATGGACTCAATGGACCCCCCCCCCCCGCCAGGGGTGGGTGGGTGGGTTAGCAATTACCATGACATTTAGTACATATGTTGTTTCCCACAAGATAAATCCTAAAGGTGATCCTCTGACTTTTCCTGTAGCGCCATCATCGGGTCTATATTTAGATTTTATAACCGTATACAGCCAAACTAATGCCATTCCCATCATCCTCGGCTGCACTGTCCGTTAACAAATCTTAGCATGCTGCTGCACCACGCTAAGAAACCTGCTAAACATTGGCACGTTAGCGTTGTCATTGAGAGCATGTTAGCATGCTGAGATCAGCATTTAGTACAGCCTCACAGAGATGCTAGCATGGCTGTAGACTCTCGGGTTAGTTTATTTTGAAATGTTTGAATATTCTTTGATAACAAAAGGTTTGTATCGAAAAAAATGATTATTTCGGTGTACCAAAACCCGGGTATCGTATCGGCACTAGTTTAAACGGCTTGCTGATCTGTTATATTTGGTTTGTTTAGGTTCCCACTGACTAATGACACCCAGCCACCTGACTCACAGGGAGTGCGTTTACTGAACAACCCGACAATAACAAACCAGTCCGGCCTCACTGCTGTAATTTACCTCCTCTGGAGTTCAGCTGAAAATGGGCATCGGCACAGTCCTCATTTTGGCTTTCTGTGCAATAGGCTCTGCATCAGTCTCCCTCTACCCATAATCCCCCGTGACTTGCGTTTGTTTGTAGTGGGTTTATACTGTGTTCTTACTCGTAATGAATCACACTGCCTCTCTCTTCTCAGAGGACTCGGACTCTTGTTTTTGGGCGTTTATGTGCTGTCATGTGGCACAAAGAGGTGGTGTACAGTTCAGAGAACACCGTAATTACACAAAACAATATATACAATAGAACGGCAGCAGAAGTGTTTAATAATTTCAGGGGAATATAAAATGATCTCAAAGCAGTTATAACGCAGAAAGTATGGAACAAAATGCTCTTCATTGTGCACCGTGTAATACGTAATAAAGCTGCACACGAGCTGCAGGCCGCCGTGAAACAACATCATCATCATCATCATCATCAACATGGCGTCGTCCTGCAGCTTCGGTGTTCCTAAATCTGAGACGTACAGTGTGAGTCTGTCCTGACAGACGCCGAATCCCTTTGAATAAATAAACAGGAACAGTCTCTCATCCCTCCAAATGTAGGCCAAATTCACCCCCAACACACACACACACACACACACACACACACACACACACACACACACACACACACACTGACACACACCTCTATCTCCCACTTAAATCCCCCTGGCATCATACTGGCATCCAAATATCGTACACACACACACACACACATCCATAACTGGTTCACCATGACGAGCACATACACTTTCCATACCCCTCTCCTTCAGGCTTATCCTAATACACCATGAAGCACACGCCAGCATACATAAATGAGTGTTCACATATGCTCATAAACACACACACACACACACACACACACACGCATAAAGCAAAAATAAATCCACATCCAGACAAATGAAAGCTGTGGTATTAAGCCTCATGAAGTAAAATCCTTTCAAATGAATCTCAAGTTTCAGCGTCTGGCAGCCTCACCTGCTCAGGTGTGACATTAAATCACACGGTGGGGGTGTTTTGATGGGGGTGGCGCGTGTGTGTGTGTGGCATACATATTCATGAGTTTATTTCTGCGCAGATATTTTAAGCGTGGTGTTGCTGTCATGAAGAGTCTGTTGGTTGCCGATGCTACACAAGTCGGCATAGGGGGTCATTTTGTTTTGTTTTGCGCCAACCAATCAGTAGCAAGTGTCTTTGCTAGCCGCTGGGAGCAGTTAAGGGTGACAATACCGTTGCTATGGTGCCACGTTTTTTATGAGTGGCTCTTCTGCTTGTATCATGCACATGCGCGTGAGCAACGTGATAAGACACTCCTGGTGCTATTCCGTAACACGCCAGCAAATGTAGCAATGCACCAGCGGAGGCAGCGAAGAAGACTGCTAGCAAACGTAAACAACGCACGACTTAAAGTATTTAAAAAAAAAACCTAGCTTTGTGTTTTGTGAGGAAATAGACTCAACGCGTTTCTCAGAGCTCAAGGATTCTGATGCTGTTTTTCAAGGATGTAGCCAGGTAGCTAGCTAAGAAGGAAAGATGGCATCCCCGTTCTTCATCCCACCCGATTGGTTGGCTCTCTCTCCAACCCAGGGGAAATAGCCAGTAAAAAAAAAAAGTACCTCTCCTTCCAATCAGATCTTTCTGAGGGCCAGGGCCCGCCCACATCAGCAGAGCTCAGAATTCCAGGAATCATGTTTAAAGTTTGTGTGTGTGTGTGTGTGTGTGTGTGTGTGTGTGTGTGTGTGTGTGTGTGTGTGTGTGTGTGTCAGGGTTGGCGTGTGTTTTGTGTGTGTTTGATGGGACTGGGTGGTGGTTTGTGAGCATGCCATCCCCTGCAGCCACACACACACACACACACGCAGACAGTTCCGTGATATGCTGACAGCAGAGAAAGATGTGGGTCAGTGGTGGGGGTCTTGTTGTTGTATTTGATGATGTGTGTGTGTGTGTGTGTGTGTGTGTGTGTCAGCAGCAGAGTGGTGTATGTTGACAGTGTGCCTGGTGGGTTGCCAGTTTGAGGAAACTCCCCCTCTCTAATCCTGTTAGTGTCTCTGCCTTCCAGCTCTCTTCCTCTTTTTCTTTCTATTTTTAAACTTGACATTTTTCCCTCCGACTCTCGCGCTGCTTTTCTGTCTGTCTGTCCGTGCGTTCACCATCCTTGTCTTCACTACAACATCAGTGATTTTGTTCTTTTTTTTTTGTGTTGTGTCTCTTCATTTAACGCTTCATGTCAAACACTTTGAATTGCCTTTTGCGTCTGAAAGCTGCTGTTCAAATGAACTCTAATGTGCTCTTTCCTTTTCTGGTCAACATGCTCTGTCCACCTCTACTCGGTTACATGTGGAATAACAACGGCATAGATTAGATTATAGAAGGATTATGTCAATGTGCTTTTTTGTAAATTGAATTGGCGTAATGAGCTGCACATTCGTGGGGAGTCAGTGAAGGAGTTTAAAAAAAGGTGATCCCAGTATTTCTTCTATGCGCAGTATCTTCACTCACGTTAGCTGCCTTTATAGATAATCACTGTCTGAAATTAAAATCCTTTTTGTTTTTGATGTGTAGAAATCAATATTTATCTGTGTGCGAGACCCCATAACCATCAGCCCCCAACACTCTAAATCTACCGCATACCGCTAATCCATGGCTGTCTGCTGGTCACTGGGTCAGACAGACGAGAGATCACACACACACACACACACACATACACACAGCTTTTGTTTTTGTGTGTGTGTGTGTGTGTGTGTGTGTGCCAGATGGAATACAACTGGTAAACAGAGAGGCCACTGCAGGTTATAGACAAGCACATACAAACAGTACAACACATGAGAGGTCTTCACGAGTCCGGGACCTGAGTCGGACCGGGTCCAAATGGGTCTGTGTGTCGGTATATTTATATTAACATAATCACCACGGTAAAAACACTTCTTCAAGACTTCTACAATCGACAGAATCTTGTGTGTCTTTGTCTCCCTTGACTTTCATTTCTATACATTTGTCTTGCAAGATTACTTTATGCACGTCAGGTAGGTTTTACCCGTGAAGATCCCAGTCATAAAAACCAAACATGGTTGAGATGGGTGTATTGAGCGTAATGGACAGATTCGATTATTTCCGTTCTCGATTAATCTTCCGATTATCCGTTATCCGATATTCACATGCGATGTAAAACTCGGCTCTCGTGGAGAAGGGTTGGCACGTTGATTTTGTCTGTGGGACACCCAGCTGATGACCTTTCAGTGTTCATTAAATCGCAACACACACACCACACACACACACACACACACACACACACCGTACATCAGGTTCCTGTGAAGTTTCAGCCTGCTGCTGTGTTATCCTGATTGACACTTCTGACCTTTGCTCACCTGTACACACAAGCCGATGCTGTGAACACACACACACACACACACACACACACACACACACACACACACACACACACACACACACACAGTCATATGATGATATTTGGTTTACTTTATCTAACAGCAAAACGCAGCAGATGTGATTGTTGTTGTTTTTTCTTTTTTAAAGATGGAAAGTGTAAAATCTGACATGTCTGACATTTATTTCACCTCCCACCCAGAGTCACCTGCACTTTCAGTTTCATGATCACCAACCTGCTACAGGAGCCCGACAGGGTCAAAGGTTGCAAAAGACTGTAAAACCGCGACTGTAAAACGAAGCAGTGAGAGTAACAGAAGACAGTCACTCCAGTTTCCCGTTATTTATTAACTTAGAACTTATTGGTGTTTTCCTTCATGTGTTTCATGTGTTTTACCCCCCCCCCCCGATGAGTTGGGGACATACGATCACACACTGCGCTGTAATGATCTGTCTTCTGATCCGGTCGCTGCCCGTTGTTTTTATTAAGATCGTTTTAAACATGTTTGATTTTTTTATTTATTTATTTTTTTTTCACAAACTGGGATCAGGACTATTATCAGGAGAGTGAGCTGCTGTAAAAACAGTTGTGCCATGGGTTATTTAATAATCCAGCACATCAGGTCAGAGCCACAGTTCATCTTGTACAATATCCCCCCGGGGACCAATAAAGTATTTCTGATTCTGATCTGAAGTTCACCTCAGCCTGAAGAGGCTTTCCCACTGCTAGCATGAGCTGTTTTTGACGGCTGTCGGTGTCAGGGAATTTGTGTTCTCACTGGATTTTTGGGATCATACAGTCATGTGACTCCAAACACAGTCCACCTGCCGTCAGGTGTGTTGTCTCAAATCAGTCGAAAAACCAGTGTATGCTGTTATGTGTTGGGTTTAGGTGCACCGGGTTGTGGTGTTGAGCTGAAAGGATAGTGAAGCTGTCTTCCCTTTATTGGACAAAAATAGTTTTCAAGCAGGCTCCGCGAGGAATATGTTTTTATTCCATTTGTTTTGATTTATCTTGGGGGTCTTGTTCTCGAGTGTGGTTCAAATGGAGCGTGACATCGACAGGCGGAGCTGGGAGGCAAAGCTTTCAGTCCACCAGTTGATGTGCGCTCCAGCAGCCCTCACCTCCGGTCATGAGCTTTGGGTGGTGACCCAAACAATGAGGATACAAGCAGCCGAAATTAGTTTCCTCCGTCGCTGCTCCTCTTTTTTTTCCTTTCTTTTTTGTCTGGCCAGTTGGGGTGGTTCGTGCATCTGATCCTCCCTTTAGAGGAGACCCAGAGACAGGCCCAGAACACGCTGGATAGAGTATATGTATCATCTAGCCGGGGAACGCCTCGGGATCCCCCCAGGAGGAGCTGGATAACGTTGCTGGGAAAGAGGAGCCTGCTGCCACTGTGACCCGGCCCCGGATAAGAGGATGTTTTTATTATTATTGATTTCATTGTGGGGGGGGTGTTTTTTTCCCCGTCCACCATAGCAGGGCTGGGGAAACGTGAAACCAGAAAGCTCATAGTGATGTAGCTGCATTATAAGTTTACAACTTATAACAGCGGGAGCTGCCTGTCGAGATTCACTCCGGCTTCACTAACTGCACCAGAGGAATCGAGACAGCCTTTAATATCAAACTGTCTGTTCACGGAGGTCGACGCAGCTCTGCTAACCTACATACTGTGTGTATGTGTGTGTGTGTGTTTAGATTCAAGTGTGTGTGTGTGTTGCTAATTTGCAAATCTTCAACTACAGTCATTTTACTGCATTTGCCAGGCATTAAACAACTACACGTACTCCATCATATTATTGCTGTAACAACTTAATTAGACACGACTTTCCACAACGTTGGCTGTGTGTGTGTGTGTGTGTGTGTGTGGATGAAAGGAGGAGACTGATCTTTCTGGGTGTTCTTCTTCTCTCGCCCTACTTTTCCTCCCGTGGAGGCAGGAAAGTGGGACGAGCGAAGCAGCAGCAGCAGCAGGAGGACGAGACGTTGATCTCTGCTGCGTGATGAGCAAACGAATAGACGACAAAACAAACACACAGATTGCAGACTGTTTTCTTTACGTTCGTTAAGTGCAGCGGTTCCCTCCCCCCCCCTCACCCCCCGGCTGTGGCTCCGTCAGTGCCGTTCTGCACACGAGGCTTCGCTGCTCCACTCAGAGTGAGTGGATGTGGGTGGGTGGTTGCTCGCTGGAAGTACTTGCTCTCTGTTATGCAACAGTCAGTTTGTGTCGCTGTTCTGGAGAACAAAACATTCAGAGTCAGAGACAAATGGAGCGAGGGAAACGAGACGTGGGGGGGAGGGGGGGGGGGGGGGGTCTGAGAGGGAGGAGGGGGAGAAGAAGAAGAAGAGTGAAACCTCCAAACAACAGGATCAGGATGGTATTATTATATATTTGTCTTACTGGCAACAAATCCCATGAAAAGCTCCAAAGCAACAACGTGTCATTCTGTCTGTTACATATTCTTCTTCTTCGTCTCGCTTCTGTTCGGTAGATAATCGTGCTCTGACTTTTTTGGAAATGCATTTCCCACAATTCTTTGGATTTCGACAGGAAGTGTTGCCCTTGTGTTTTGCTAAGCCTGTGTTTGTTTACATTTTGTCAAGTTAGCGCGATTTGAAAGTGAGCTGAGTCAGCTGTTAGCAGCTCCAGTTCTATTGGGACACAATCGTGGAGCAGAGAGGCTCCTTCACCGTTTATTTCTGTGGTCTGTCCAGAAAGTCTTATTCTGCTGTGCACTTCACTGTAAGCCCCCGCGGATAGATCAGCCACACAGAAACTGTCTCCATATAGAAATATGAGACATAGATATATAGAGTCCCCCCCCCCCCTGCTCTCAGTAGAGATCACTGCCTGTAGTAGAAAAACAAAGTGGACCTGAGATCACTTTCTGAGGTCAAATAAATCTCCTTCTGGTAGACGAGGAATGTTCCAGTAGCGCAGGAAAACAATTTGGGGGGTGTGTGTGTGTGTGTGTTTCCCTCCCATAAACAGACCTTATAAAGCAAATCTCATGTTTTAATGGGTTTTTTTTGGATGTGAGTGAGTGTGTGTGTGTGTGTGTGTGTGTGTAAGAATGACTGGCCTCCCACAGGAATCCTACATGACCTATTTCTCGACCCTGTCCATCTGCCGCAACACACACACACACACACACACACACACACGCACACTCATGCCCACACACACTCATGCCCACACATATTTGTGCAGCCGCTGATGCGTTCAGTATTACAGACATGTGACTCTGCATCCATGCAGAAAGTCTCACATGGTCGTCATGGTGACAACCATCAGCTTAGGGCCGGCCAATATGGCCAAAGTCTTCGTGGTGTATATATATATATATATGTCATCTTATACCACAGCACAGCAACTGCTCCGTAAAGTCATTCATTGATTTTGTTCCAGGTGAACTTATGAAACGTAATGAAAACATTTTCAGCCGTCACTGATTTGAAGAAGGGAACCGTGCCAGAGGGTTTTATGGCGCTGCTCTCTCGGTCGTGCTGCATTTGAACTAGTGGAAACGGTGAAAGTTGGAAGTCGCCATTGGTTGGAAATGGAGACGATGAAGAAGTAAAGCTCATACTGCTACTGATTTTGCCTCAACATTTCTGAAAAGAGTGAACCGTACATTTGAAGAGTTGTGAGTCACATTTCTGTCCTGATTCGTCTCCGTAAAGTGGCATTAATGAAGTAGCTTCTGGCTGTTAAGACACCACACTCAGTACAGCTGTAGTTGCTTCTCGGTGTTATATTTCAGTGTCATATGAGAGCTGGCTGCTGACACAAAGCAGATTATCATCATCATCATCAGCACAAAACCGAGTCTGAGGCAGCGTTTTTTTTTTTTTTTCCCCCTCCCAGCAGCACCTTCAGCATCCTGGACCGACTCCACCCGTCTGAGAGCCAGCTGTTTCCTTTGTAGTCAGCAAGTGGTGAGGACACCGCCAAGAAAACCCCCGTCCTGTGCCACGCACACACACACACACCCTGTCCGACGTCCCTGCGTAGTTCAGCTCAGTGATTCACATCTGCACTCCGGACCGAACGTCTTGCTGTTCTCGGTCTTTGTTTAGATGAACAGTTCCAACTTTGTTTTCGTTCATAACAGACTTGTCGTGTGAAGGGAGTGTGATTTACAGAAACTGGTGTGTCCAAGTACCTGATTTCATGGCAGTTATACTGATGCACGGAGAAGTGATCACATGACATGTTGTGGATCATTCTGGCATCCCAGTATCACCACAGACTGGTGTTGCCTTCATGTGTGCCTGTAGACTTACACATGTGAGTACATGTAACCACAGAGCCACTTGTAGTCATGGTCATGCTGATAATGATGATGATGATGATGATGATGAAGATTAACCAAAGCAATAAGGTTCAACACTTCTATTTTTTTCTGCGCTGCACTCGGGGTGAGACTGTTTGGTAGTCTTGCTCTATTAGGGTGTGTGTGTGTGTGTGTGTGTGTGTGTGTGAAGCCTGTCATTACCGTACTGCAGGGAGGAGCCTCGCCTCTTCCTGCACAGCCAGAGGATGCAGCTGCAACACACACACCCCCGAGCGTATTCTTACTTTAGAGATCTTCAGGCGACCTGACTCGCCAGAAACACTCTCCACCTCCAGCCAATCACAATGCAGCACATGACTGACACATTTACGCGTTAGCAGTTTCACCCCCAACCTTTTTTCTTTCTTTTTTTTTACGCGTAGTTTGCTTTCTTTATGCTGGAATCAAAAAGAACACAATATCGTAAACGGTGAGCCGCACCATATGGTCGAAAATGACAAGAACATGGAATTAGGCCCGCTAAAACAATAAAAGTAGGTACATTTACTAATATTGTGACAATAGTTACTGCTAAATAGTGAAAATTGGACAATATATGTCTAAAAATCTCATCGTGGAAACATGAGTAATCAAAAGTACATGATAATCACAATAGCTACCCCCCCTCCCAGAGACAGAGCTCTGCGTTAATGAGTAGGCAGGAAACATTCTTGTGCCTCATTCAGCTGCGCTCAGCCTCCACATTCCTGCTCCCTGTCTGAGTGTTTGTACAGTACGAGTCTTTGTACATCCGAGGGCACACAGCTCCCACCACTGCTCACATGTCGCCTTTCTGCACTCCGACGAGCCAGTTCGCGCAGTCGGGCCCGGATGAACGGATCTGGGTTTCATGTCAATCTCCGCCATGTCATTTTACTTGCTCTGTCCGACTCGCAGTGTCACAGAGGTGACGACGCGTTGAAAGAGGAGATTCACGGCGAGCAGTTGGCGGGAAAATAAAACTCACGCTTCGGGACGACAGTGTCAGCGCCTCCTGTGGCCTGTTAGCCTGTGAGGTGCCCCACGCCCCATTACATTCACTTGAATGTCAAACAACTCATCTAATTCGGGGGAACTATCAGACCTCAGTCATTTTTGAGGCTTTTAATGTGAAACAGCTGCGCAGGAAGTGGTGCGTTCATTGATGGCAGCTTAACAGGGACTGAAGAAAAAAATGAAAATGGGAGCAGGTCATGACACAGGAAGGCTCATCACTAAAATAAAAGCTATACTTTACTAAAGTCCTAGGGGGGGAAACTAGGACCCGTCACCAGTCAATGTGCAGACAACTGTCACTGGATTACTGTGATACCGGAAACTATGATTCTGCAGTTAGGAGCCTTTTTTTTCGTTTACAATGATGATAACGACACAGCATATCCGCTTCATGCCTCTCCTCTTCTTCCCTTTCCTCTTCCAGAGGTCAAAGGTCGCACCCCGACAACACCTCGTGACCCCGATGACATCGCCCCCTGTCTCCTGAGAGAGGGAGAGTGCTGTTATTAACACAGGAAGCCCCACGCCTGCTTCACAGGGTGGGGTGCGTGACTGTTGTTTGTATTGCAAACAGTTTTAAGGAAATCGGATTAACAAACGAGTTCTTGTGGAAATAATTTGCCACTCGTTGTTAGTTGTGGCCTAGTTGTTTATAGGTTCAAACTTTGCCTAGTTATAACGTACGTGTTCGCTACATTGAAATAAATATTTATTTATTTATTCTTTTAAACAGTGCAATACATACATATATATATATATATATATATATATATATATATACATGCATTATTACTGTATATATTTTTTACTTTTGTTTTTCACTTAAATATTGTAAAGGTGTATGTTTTTTATTTTTTATTTCTTATTTTTCTTATTTTTTTCTATCTTATTTTGGTACATACTCTCATTTCCAAATGGATGCTACTTTCTACTCTTGAATGGGAGCATTTGAAGGCATCAGCAGTCACCTGCGGGACACCGTGGTGATGATGTTTGTAAATGGATCTGTTGCTGCAATGCGCTGGTGCAGTTGATTTCCTTTCCTTCCTGCATCGTCGCATGCTTTCTGATTGGACGCTGCCACCGATGTGTCTTATTAACTGATCTAGACATCAAGTAAAGTCTTCTCTTTGTTGACTGGTGCAGCCCAATTCAGTAACTCGCTAGTTTGCAACTAGCTGAGCAGCCCTCTCTCCGGTTAGGCTCATTAGTGTGGTACAGTACTGAAGTGCCTGCAGCAGGCTGACTGTTAACACAGCCACCTCCGTACACAGCAGCCGCTGACGATCAGGATCAACAAACTGAAACCTTGAGAGGAGGTTCACTGCCGGCTTTGCTTGTTTACCTCTGCTGCCGCAAGTTGGAACAAGTTAACTGGAGAGAATTTGGCCTCCAACTCTGGCGCGAACTCAGCTCGTGGCCTCTGAAACATGTCAGGGGCTCAGACATGAGTTGAGAGAGGGAAGAATCCTGCAGGTTAAGAGCTGCTTGGTTGCCGGTTTGAATCCCAGACAGACTGGAAATGATCCTGATCCATCGGCGGCAACTGTCGGCGGCGTCTCGAGCGTATTCGAACGCCACATTTGGACGTTTTTGGACTCGGTGTGGTGTGTGTGTGTGAGCTGTGAGTTCTGTGACACACCTTCAGCCTCCTCAGCAGCAGCAGCAGCAGCAACAACAACAACAACAACCGCCGCTGCTGTTTAATGCGCTCGTGTTTTATTGGGGACGTGACTGGAGAACACGTTGGTGCTTGCATGAAAAATGCAAAGACAGCATTAACATGAAACATGACACAGCAGTCACATCACAAGTTAAAACAGGGAGCGTCTATATGAACTCATATGAACTCGTCTGTAGGAACCACATAAAACATCAACATAATACTTACTTACTGCTTCTTTCAGGACGATTGACAATGATTATTTAAAAAACATTCATTCACACTTACATGTGTTAAGTGTGTGTGTGTGTGTGTGTGTGTGTGCGTGCGCGAGTTTGACCCTCAGGGAACAGATGCTCACTTGCTCACGAGGTCAGCGGTTCGTATTGATGCATCCCGTCAACAACATCAACTAACGTCTTTGATAAGGCTCCATTTTAAATGAGGCTATTACAGAATATTGACCAAAATATCTGTAAAAAAATGTGTGTGTGTGTGTGTGTGTGTGTGTGTTTCATGGGTTACTATCATCACTTGTGTCACCTCACATGACATCATGCAACCTGACAGATGTGTCCCTAAAGTGTCTCTCTTCTTCTTTGTGTGTGTGTGTGTGTGTGTCCGTCCAATATTTTGCAGTACGAGTCATTGTCCACTGTATTATTTAGAGGTTTAAGAGACGGGATGGTGTTGGGCACGGACACACACACACACACACACACACACACACACACACACACACACACACACACACACACACACACACACACACACACACACACTCACACTCTGCCAGTAACAGCAGTGTGTTTTCAGACAGCAGTTGAGTCAGACTGCTGCCGCTTGTTTGGAGGATGAAAGCAGGACCGAGGAGCCGTTTGTTTCTCTGCCGCACTGTTTTAAATAGCACTTCCTTTGACTCCCGTGCTGTTGATGCTCGGATACATCAGACCGGCATCAAGGCCGCCCCCCCCCCCTTAGAAAGAAACGCGCTTCCACATAACGAGAGAAACAGGAAACAGCTGAAAAGCTGTTGTGTAGCAGGTTGTAAAACTAAAAACAACCATATTAATAATAAAAAAAAAGCACGAGTGCTGGAACGCAGCTGGTTATAGGATTCTGACAGATATTCAGCATAAACAGTCCATGTGAGACGTGTCTTTTGTTTTGACATGGCTGAAAGTATTATTAGTAGTTTTCAGTGTTTTGAATCTAAACACTGAATATAAAAAATAAAAAAAAAAACACTCAAACCTCTCCATGATTGTTGCCTCCGGAGGAAATGAACTCTTGGTCTGTTCTCGCTCCGTTAACAAAACAAATGTGTTTTTAAGGGTTCAGCCTCACGAGAACAATGTGGAGTAATTGGCCCGACAGCCCTCGGCCTTATTTGGCAGGATGTGATTTCACCAGTCCTGGCCTCGAGCGGCTGACCTCGGCCCCTCCGGCCGGGTCTGACGACAGTCGGACCTCGAGTTTCTCTGCTGCTGCTGCTGTTTGTACGAACGGGACAAGCTTCATTTTCCCCCACATTGAAAAGTAAAAGTGTCTTCCTCTTCTTTCTTTACTTTAAAAAACATGACCCTCTTTGTAACATCATGTATTCAATCATTTTCTGCCCGCAGACCTGTCAAAGAACAGACTGACCGACGTCCCCTCGGAGGTCTGCCACCTGGTCGCCTTGGAGACACTAAACCTGTATCACAACTGCATCAGGACCATCCCAGACAGCCTCATCAGCCTGCAGTCACTCACCTCCTTAAATCTCAGGTACACACACACACACACACACACACACACACACACTTGGTGTCATTGCAGCCTCGCAGTGTGAGAGCCTCAGCTCTCGCTCTGCTGCGCCAGGGAGAGCTTGAGGAATTTAAGAGGGTGTTGCGTCCTGGGTGCGATGCAGCAGTGTTGTTGCTTGTGAGCCTGTCGGTATCCAATATATACATGAATATACACACAACACAACATCCGTGCGTCCGTAATTGTAAAGTCAAGGTAGAACATTCTCGGCAACAATCCAACACGGGTCCAGTTTCAGACACACGGCCAGCGTTTAAAGGCTGCTGTCAGATTTGTGCCTCCACTAACATCAGGCTGAATCAGAGTGACGAAGCAAAAACAAAACAGTGTCATTGTCCCTTAATGTGAGCAGACTGAATTGTGTGCGGGCTTACTCTTCACTGTTCTGCCCGTCTGAGCTGTGTGAGTCACTGCAGGTGTGTGTGTGTGTGTGTGTGTGTGTGTGTGTGTGTGTGTGTGGCCTTTTCACCAGCGCTGTGCCATTGGTGGGGACATGGCTTTGTGTGTGTGTGTGTGTGTGTGTGTTGTACCATCGATGCTGCAGGCTGAAGCGTCGCTAACACAGTTCAGTGGACTGAACCTCTCTCTCACACACACACACACACACACACACACACACACACACACACACGCCTTGTGCTGACCTTCACACACACACAGCGTCTGGCCCTCTGTCAGGTTGTGTTTACAGGTCGAGGTGTCCTCTCCGCGAGACGTGACTCTGTTTCTAAATCGATTGATCAAGAAGATTACCAAAAATTCTCTGTGTCCAGCTTCTCAGTCCCGATGATTTTCTGTGTTTCGGTGGTAATTTTCATTATCTGTGTTTTCTGTCACAAAAAACTGAATATCTAAACGTCACTTTGCTCTTTAGCAAATAATGATTGGCGTTTAAATACACTAAACACATAATATGAAACTATACCATTAAACATTTAAAACAACACCAATAAAACCAGCAGGAAGAAATAATGATGTGAGTATATATATATATATATATATATATATATATAAACATGTAAGAGCTGACAAGGTTAGAGACCTCCAAATTAAAAGCCCGAGAGGTCTTTCATTTGTTTTTAAAATGGTAGGAATGATTTTCTCTTCAGTGAATCAGATCGTTTCCTCTCGGCTTCACACCTGCAGTCACCTGATCATGAGTGACTCAGTTATTATACATCCCCACACACACACACACACACACACACACACACACACACACTGTGTTTCCAGTCATGGTGCTATCGCTGAGTAAATTAGTAATTTAATGAATGATCAATTTAATTAGGCTTTTAAATGCTGATCTGGTAGGAAGATAATCAGAATGGTGTGTGTGTGTGTGTGTGTCCAATTTGAAGTTTGAATCCACACACACACACACACACACACACAGACAGTCTGTGCTGTCAGAACAGGAAGGACGCTCTGCCTTCCTCTCCAGGAATAATGCCGCGCTATTTTTAGTCTTTAAAGTCAAACGGCTCGTTGTCTGAAACGGAGAAGTATGATCATTTGACTCGTTTGACTCAAATTACACACATGAATAGAATTTTTTTTTACAACACAAGCAGGCTGCTATGGCTGTTTTGAAATGACCACAAATGTCAGTAGGATGAACCGTGAATATCGGAACCACGTTTCACAACGATCCAAGTCTGTGAACGCTAAAGAACCCCGACACGCTGACAGTGAAACACTCAGCACGTTAGCCGATGTTAGCCCTTCAGCTCACAGCACCGCTGTGCCTCGGTACAGCCTCACAGAGCTGCTAGCATGACTGACGACTCTCATCGCCCTAAAACATAAAAACAACCCCGAAAGAAGCTGCGGGGCTATTTTAACAAACTTTATCTCAGATGTGTGGTCAGCTTCAACAAATATAATGTGGCTGCTTTGTGTGTGTGTGTGTGTGTGTGTGTGTGTCTGTGTCTGTGTGTCTGTGTCTGTGTGTGTGTGTGTGTGTGTGTGAGAACAGCTGGATAGACTCACTTATATTTCCGGAATGTTATTTTGAGAGCTGAGTCAGAGTGGGTTTCAGTCTTGTGGTGTGTGTGTGTGTGTGTGTGTGTGTGTGTGTGTGTGTGTGTGTGTGTGTTTTTCTGGTCGGAGATTAAAGACGCTGTTTGGTTTCTTTTCTCAGTGAGATTTATTTGTACAGAACGCCCAAAGTGCTTTACAGTGTAAGTTAAGAAAAAAAAAAAAATCTAAATCAAAAGTAGTTTTTATTGTCAAGTAGTAGTATTTCTTTAGTCTTGAGTCTGGTGTTTCATCATCATACTAGCCAATGAGAGAGCCAGGACAAACCAATTTTGTTTTTATCATAATATGTGGGTCTCCTGGAGGTTTCAGACAGGTCACCCCCCCCCTGCCTTAAACAGAGTGCAGAGTCACAAAGTGCAATCTGAAGTTCAGACTTGACTCAAAGCAGAAGAGCACGGCTTGTAGGGGGAACGTCAGGGTGTTTGCATGCAGTCGAGGTGATGAGTCAACAGGAAAAGGTTCCTTTAGTTCAGCCCACCGAAGGCAGATCAAATACAGTCGTCCAAGTCGCTGTGTGCTCATCCTGCGTTATGTGCCGAAAGTCACACACACACACACACACACACACACACATATGTTTGGACGACGTATCTAACGTCTCGCGCTCTAAGATATAACCAGAAATCAGACCACCCTTGAAATGTCCGAGCGAGCACCTGGCCTAAAAGTAGTCGACATCACAGCATCGGGATCAGCAGATCCAGGCGTCCCGGTCCTGTGTCTGTTTCCTCCGGGTACGGCAGCCGTCAAGTGTGCACTGTGAAGCCGTACTATGTAATAAGAACAGAATTATAACAGTAAATACTTTAGGTTTGACACACACAAAAAACATGATACCTATCTGAAAGTGCAGCACAGGAACAACTTGTTGTGTCATTTATATTATGATTCATCTGTGTATATGTATATATGTGTGTGTGTGTGTGTGTGTGTGTGTGTGTATTATAGTTATATGACCACAAACCTGTTGTTGAACGTTAGTTGTTTCCCTACTGAGATGAGCTTCCTGTAGCTCGACCGCATGTTGCTGTTCCCTCTTTGGAATTTAAACATATCAGATGCATGTGTGTGTGTTACGTCGTGTACGTGTAGAGATGTCATATCTTCACATGCGCACACACACACACACACACACACACACACACACGTATGTGGAAGAAAAGGGAAGTGTTGACGTGAGATTATTATTATTAATTTATTTTTTGTCCCGTGGGGCTTCCTGTTGTCTGTATGACACAAAACTACCAGCAGTAAACACCTGACACATTATAGAACGCATTTATTCTACGACGCATTCACTGTTCCCGTCTGCGTTGGAAGAATCGGTGTTAAGATATTCGCACGTATGCCACATTCACGTTCCTCCTAATGTCTTTGAAACGGCTGACGTGATCCTCTGCCATCGGAATTAGTTTTCTGGGTGAATTCTTTAATATTTCTTTGTTTTATAACGGACAGTGCACATTTATCAACTCCAATATAAATGCGCCACAGTTATCTTGACGGCTAGTTTTGCAGCAGTCCTCCCAGATAACAGTGTCTAAAAGATAAGTGTCTTTTTAAATGGTTTTCAGACTTTCTTTTTTTTTCTCTGTCTTTTGATCGTTGAACATCATCGACGCGATCATAACTCCGTGTTTGTGTTTGCGTTGCAGTCGTAACCAGCTGGGCTCTCTGCCGGCCTGTCTGTGCGGCCTTCCCCTGAGAGTCCTGAACGCCAGCAACAACAAGCTGGTCAGCCTGCCGGAGACCATCGGACAGCTGCACGGCCTGATGGAGCTGGTGAGGCTGGTTATACTGGTTCTGCTGGTTTTTACTATCCGTAACTCTGATGGGCGCTTCATGTGTTTTTGTGCGGATATATAAAATTGATTTTGTCCCAAATTTCTTTGAGCAGAAAGTGTTCAATAGATGTTCTTACTTGCAGAGAAAGTATTCTAAAGTATAATTAGCATGATCACTTTGTGAAAATACTCTCATTCAGTATAAAAGTATTAGCAACAAAAAGTAAAAGTACTCATTAGGCAGCAGATGGCTCCAGTCACTGTAATGCTACTGTATTATATATTCTTTTATCTAATTATTACTATTAATGTTGTAGCTCATTTTAACCACAATACTTTATATACGTTATTATTATTATTATTA
Source organism: Enoplosus armatus (assembly GCF_043641665.1). Lineage (NCBI taxonomy): Eukaryota > Metazoa > Chordata > Actinopteri > Centrarchiformes > Enoplosidae > Enoplosus > Enoplosus armatus. The sequence continues at coordinate 1,528,400 of NC_092190.1, read as the reverse complement.
TTATTATTATTTATTTCAACCATTAACAACAAAAGATTTGAGAAGCTCGTATGTTTTCTGTGTAAAATCCTGATCTTTAAAGTAACTAAAGCTGTCAGATAAATGTAGTAAATATTTTATGTTTGTACATCAAAATTGTACTGAAGTACAGTACTTGAGTGAATGTACTCAGGTACCTTCCAGCACTGATTATTTGTATTTTTACGTTTCCTGGCATCAGTTTGTCAGCCGCTCTGTCCGAGGACTCTGTTACAGTAATCTGCCTCCAAGACATTAACAAAGAGAAACCAGCCAATATTTGATCTAAATTTAATATTTTCCTATCTTCTTTTCACCTGGATCTGTGAGTGAGAGGTGTTTTCGTCCATTTTTAAAAGAGAATTTATTCACACAGAGAATAATGAACCTGAAGGGGGTTCAAAAGACATGTGCAAGCAGGTTGTCTGTCGTATGTATTGATGCTCGACGGCAGACGGTGTTATGACCCGTGAGTCAGCGTAAATCTGTCAGCCGTCACCGTGGAATAATGAAATGCATGCAGAAGCCTCAGCAGCTGTGAACATTCGAAGCGCTGTTGTTTCCCCCCCCCGTCTGCAGGACATCAGCTGCAACGAGATCACGGCTCTTCCTCGCCACATCGGCAGACTCAAAGCCCTGCGAGAACTAAATGTACGCCGAAACCTCCTCTGCGTCCTGCCAGAAGGTGAGTTTGAGGGGGGGGCATCTTTCTTTTTAAGTTCAATGTTGCCCGAACGATCCTTTCTGTCCTTTTCTTCTCTGAGGTTGGTGAGGTTTACTTGGAAAACGTTTGACCTGCTTTCAGAGTGTAATTTAGACGAAACTACCGTTGACGTTCTCTTTAGTTGGGATTGTGATCGAACCAGCCCCCGCCCCCCGTTTCTGTTTTCAGCAGAGCCCTCTTCCCCTTTGCATCTTGCAGAAGAGCGCTGTGCACTTCATGAAGGCAGTTTTAGCCGCTGCTTTTACTTTTATTGATGCTCTGCCACACCCGGCCCAGTCCCCCAAAATATACTTCAGATACTGAACCTCGGCATGACCGAGGAACAACCTCCAGTCCCCAAATAGGTCAGGGACACAGAGACCAGTGAGGACCACAACACTCTGGAGCTCATCTGGAGAGACACCACCCTGACTGTCTGTCTGTCGGACTGACTGACTGACTGACTGTCTGTCTGACTGACTCACTCACTGTCTGTCGGACTGACTGACTGTCTGTCTGACTGACTGACTGTCTGTCTGTCTGTCGGACTGACTGACTGACTGTCTGTCTGTCTGACTGACTCACTCACTGTCTGTCGGACTGACTGACTGTCTGTCTGACTGACTGACTGTCTGTCTGTCTGTCGGACTGACTGACTGTCTGTCTGACTGACTGTCTGTCTGTCTGTCGGACTGACTGACTGTCTGTCTGACTGACTGTCTGTCTGTCGGACTGACTGTCTGACTGACTGACTGACTCACTGTCTGACTGTCTGTCTGACTCACTGTCTGTCAGACTGACGACTGACTGACTCACTGTCTGACTGTCTGTCTGTCTGTCTGTCTCTCTGACTGACTGACTGTCTGTCTGTCTGTCTGTCTGACTGACTGACTGACTGACTGACTCGCTGTCTGTCTGTCTGTCGGACTGACTGTCTATCTGACTGTCTGTCTGTCTGACTGACTGACTCACTGTCTGTCTGTCTGACTGTCTGTCGGACTGACTGTCTGTCTGTCTGTCTGTCTGACTGACTGACTGTCTGTCTGTCAGGTGTTGTACCTGTCGGCTCATTGCTTGAAAAACACAATACCTGCTCAGTCTGTGTTTCTGTTGGACGGATACAGTTCAAATAAACCGGAGTCTACAGTTGTTTGTTCAGTTGTCTCTTGATGGACCAACCGTTAGTGTTGAACAGCAAGTACTTTCCCAACCTCGCTGCACTCTCGTTATCTTTACTCCTTCACATTTTTCTAGAGTTACATCTGTGTTTTTCTGAGGAGCGATGAATTATGCTGCTGCTTCCTGAGCCTCCTGATGTTCGCTGAATAGAACATTTTGAGCTGAGTGTTTTTGTTTTTTTATCAGATAAGCTGTCCAGGGTCACGCTCTGATATTTGACCTCGTACTTCTTCTTTCCTGATGAAACTTAGCGGCTCAAAATACTTTGTTCTAAAACTAAAACTGATATGAAACCTAAACACAGTGCACAGGAATAGAAATGCGTGTAAATGCAGCCGGAGCATTAAAGCAGTGTTGTCACTCTTCCAACATGGTGGTGGGTCTTTAGTAAACAGACTGGAAGACAGTCTGTTTCCTCCTGTTGATGTTCTGAATGACGAACGACTGCAGTTTTCTGGATGATTCGTCTGGCTTCATCCCTGCGCTTCAAGTCCGCCAGGCTGTCTGGATTCGCTGCTGTATTCTCCTGACTTGACGCACGCTTGTCCCTCACTATTGTGGCCATATCCCGGGTTGATTGATGAGCTTTGATCTGGCTCGGCGGCTTGATGCCACAGCGACAGGGAGGCTTGGGCCGAGCAGACTGGACGGCAGCCTGACAGAGGGAGGGATGTTGCTTTTGATTTAATATCTGTTGAACTTGTGCAGACTTCGTTGCCGCTCCGCAGAGCCCCAGAGATAAGACCACCGTGACAGTTTTAGTGGTTTTTTAAAGGTTGGCCAAGCTCGGGGGTGGCGAGACTCTAATGTTAGAGAGTCAAACTCAGATCTGAAGATCAAATCTGCAGACCTGACGGAAAAATGTTCCTCGAAGCCAGAAACATCCCTTTGGCAGCAGAGATGCTTTGGTTACAACAACGGTAGCACAAAACATACAGCGGTAACCTGAATGAAAAGCTTTACAGAGCTGGTTCACTGTTTTAAACTTGCAACCTCCGTGAGTGAGGCTGCAGGGATCTTCTAGCAGTTGACGATATGGCCAACTTCATCCCTCAGTTAGCTAACAAGTCGTTTGATAACAGCTAGCATGGTTCGTGTTGAAATATGATGACGTTTCCCTCAGCTGGCAGGACAAATATTCATCGCAATCTCAACATATCTCTTGGACTGACGCGCTGACATCACGGTTACAGTGCGGGATTGGGTTGTGCAGGAAGTGTTTGAAGGAGAAAACAGCTCTTCAGATAAACAGCCATGTTGGTTGTAGAATTGATGTAAAAGTGAAACATTTGTTTGGTGTATTGAAGTTTCTGTGACTCAGTGGTTTGAGTTGTTCTGCGGTTATACTCGCTGCCCAGTAACCTGCTTTGTAAACCAAAGTAATCCAGATGGTATGGGTTAGCTAGTAGCATTTGGAACTGTTTACTGGCTTACAACCACATGAAGGCAAACCTCCGAGAGGCTCCTCCATAGATTCTGTGCTGCTGCTGGGTAGCAATTACCTGCCCCGAGAGACACAAATATACCTGCGCTCGGCTGACTGGTTGCTTTTATTCTTTGTGGACGATGACGTGTTGTGTCGGTGACTCAGCGTTTACAAAACACAAAATCAGTGAGGAATTTCATTTCCAGGGCACAGAAATGTTGCCTTTCAGCCCTGAGTTTTGTGCTTAGAGAACAGAACATCGGTCGGTTTAAACGCAAGTACAAAAAAATATTACAAAATACAAATGTAAAAATATAAAATACAGGCATTCATGGTCCCCAGAAGATGAATCCTAAAGACTTTGATGATAGTCTGACTGTTATCGTGCTAGCACCAGCAGCCAGAAAACGTTGTTCATGAACCCCCCCCACACCCCCCCTCTCAGGATGAACTGTAATAACTCTGGTGATCCTCTGACTCTTCATCTAGCGCCATCATCAGGTCAACATGTTCATGCGTCACTTTGGTTTATGAACTGATGACACTCATGACGCCTCAGCTGGACTCAGCTAATGTTAGCATGCTAACACGCTCAGCCAAGATGGGCCAGCATTTAGCTCACAGAGGCAGAGACCGTCGGCTTATCCCGTAGCTTCTTTGCATAGTAAGTATTCTACCGAGTCTTTTCTGACTAAATTTAAACAGTTGTCCTCTGTGACCTCAGCAGGAGTGATCATGTTTTTGTATACAATACAATCGGAGACATATTTTTATCCAGTAACCAGAGGAATGCTCTCTGGTGGCGGCCCTCCCTCCGTCATGGCTGCTCAGCCGACATTATTACCGCCTACAAGGGGTTTTAATTACGAGACGCTGTCAGGAGGAGTCTGTAATGTTCGCGTCGTCAGAATTGATGGGTGCTTCAGTGATGCATCATTGGCAGTCTGCAGGATGTGACTCCCCGAATGGTTTCTCACCACAAACCCACACATCAGTCTGAGCTGTTTGTGTTCGCGTCCGTCCGAGGGGCCTGAATGTTGAAGGATTCACGTCAACACACGCACACATCCAGTGAGGAGGAGTTTATTTATAGAGTGACGGGGAAACAACCAGGAATGAGAACCACAATGTGTTCTACATCGGAGGAATACTGCACAGGAGTCGCTTTCAGTATTCATTCATCTGCCATGTCATTCTTTCAGCTCAGCATTTAGTCTCGTCCGACACGGTCGCGAAAAGTGACATCTTCAAAACTAGGAACTACAGTCAATTGACCAACTAATTAATTAACCAATGAATCAGCTAATCACGTTAGCACTATTCTTGGGTGTCAACTAGGATTGCGAAGGGTCGGTAAGGTTTTTAGAACCTTCTGTAGAAATCGTACTTTTTTCATAGTGCACAAAGAAATAAGATGAAGGTTAAAATACACAGAGGTTTCGTCTTCTTCTTCTTCTTCTACTGAAGACACAACATGAACAGCAAGAGTCAAAGGGTGGAGGTGTCCAACGTCTCAGGTCAACAGGTCAACCCTCCTCTTTATATATCAGAGCAACTGATGTCTCTCAGTCTCTCTGTCTGTCTCTCTCTCTCTCTCTCTCGGTCTCTCTGTCTGTCTGTCTCTCTCTCTCTCTCAGTCTCTCTGTCTGTCTCTCTCTCTGTCTCTCTGTCTGTCTCTTTCTCTCAGTCTCTCTCTGAGGCTCTCTTTCGAGGGCCAGGTCTCTCTGTGTCTCTCTCTCTGTCTCTCTCTGTCTCACTCTCTTTCGAGGGTCAGGTCTCTCTGTCTCTGTCTCTCTCTCTCTCTGTCTCTCTGTCTGTCTGTCTCTCTCTGTCTCTCTCTCTCTCTTTCGAGGGTCAGGTCTCTCTCTCTCTCTCTCTCAGTCTCTGTCTCCCTGTCTCCGTCTCTCTCTTTCGACGGTCAGGTCTCTCGGTTTTAATAGGTGAAGTGATCTCTGCTGAGTGAGTCAGCAGCTCTGTAGTAAACCACCCACGTGCTGAATCATTCGGTGTTACCACTACTTTTAAAATTGAAACTGACTGATCCTCTCTCAGTCATCACAGTCAGAACAAACGATGCTAAATTGAACATCTTCGAGTTTGTAACTGTTTGTGGTTATTCCTACTAGTTCAGCCTGAGGTGACTGATGACGTTCAGGTTCCGCACGTGTCCATGTTCAATGTGAACGTCCTTCTCAGCTCTTTAACTTATCTGGTCACCAGTTGGTTGAGTTTTATAGCTTCAGTTCACGCAGAAGCCTGCAGACATGGCTGTAACTGTTAGCAGGCTGCGTTCACCTCGAACACTGAATTAAAGCTGAGGGACAATTAGAACAGCCGTTTATTTCCAGGTATTTTAGTTCTAAAGTTCAAGAATCAAGTTCACATGAAGAGAACCGGAGAGAGACGCTCGCCTGCTAACAATTACAAACCTCTGGAAATAACAACAGCTGCATTGTTCTGTGTGATGGGAAACATGTCGGCGGTTTGAGCCGTGTGAGAGAGTGTGTGTGTTTGTGTGTGTGTGTGTGTGTGTGTGTGTGTGTGTGTGTGTGTGTGTGTGTGCGCGCGGTCCACTCCAGATTTGCAAAATTCAACAAGTCTTATCAGACACCACCTTGTAAATGTTTTATTTCAGTTCATTTTAGTTCAGAATTGCAAGTAAGAGTTGGCTTCAAAAGACTCACTATAAACAGGCTGAAGCAACAAGCTAACACAGCAACATGAAGTCCTCGAATACAAGATGACCTTCACTTTTTCATACGGAAAAAAGTGTTGTTTTATATCTGATCTGAAATTAAACCTGATTAACCTGTTTAACTAACTGATGATTTTGTGTGTGTGTGTGTGTGTGTGTGTGTGTGTGTGTGTGTGTGTGTGTGTGTGTGTGTGTGTGTGTGTGTGTGTGTGTGTGTTGTTGTTCCTGCAGACCTGGCTGACCTTCCTCTGGTGAAGTTTGACTTCTCCTGTAACAAAGTGTCGACCATCCCGGTGTGTTACAGAAAGATGAAACAGCTCCAGTCCCTCCAGTTAGAAAACAACCCACTGCAGAGTCCACCTGCCCAGGTGCGCACGCACACACACACACACACCCCACCCCACTCCTGTCTCTTAGTACCACAGCAGATATCACATTAAAAAGACCTTCAGCCCAAAGTCACTTTCGGTGTCAACTAGCTCAACCGGAGACATTTCTACTTCCTGTGTGGACAGGAAGTTAAAAGACAAAGTAACAGAGTCACTTCCTTAGAAACACTGCAACCTGCTGCAGTGACAGTGGAACACAGTTCTTACATTTACCACATTGAAACATACTGTATATAAATATGAGAATTATATAATTGTACGTTTTCAGGTTGATTCGGACCACGTCACATACGCCTGGGCCGACATGTTCCCAGGAATGAGATCACATGATAACTTGAAGTAGGAAGGTTAACCCACAGTGAGAACGGTATCACCATCATCAGTCTGCTGCTTGACAAGGCATCAGTGACATCCTGCGTCATAGCTTTAGCTGAAGACTCTCCAGGTTGTTCAGGTTGACGTCTGCGTTGACGCAGGAGAAGAGAAAGCCGTTTCTCCTCGTCCTCATCCTCATCTTCTTTTCTCTTTCAGATCTGTATAAAGGGCAAAGTCCACATATTCAAGTATCTGAGCATCGAGGCATGTCGCAGTGAGAAGATGCCCGACTCTCTCTACCTGCCTGTCATCGAGCGACTCAGCCTATCGCGGCCCACCACCGGCAGGTCAGTTACTGTGGCAACTTAAACATCGGCCAATGGGAGGACACCATCCTCTCCCTCTCCTCCGCATGATCCCTCATCTGTTTTTATGCTTGTATCACAGCAGTTGTTAAACCAGTAAAACTTAATGGGAACACTGTCGAACACAGTTCTGGCACATGGAAGACTGATGGCCTCATCGATCTTGGAGCCTTCTGGCACATGAGACAAAAGCACCATTTTAATTTTCCAAACAGTCATTCTGGAGCAGCTGCAGAGCGCGCTAAAATGATGTTATGATGTCATTTTTCACATGTTGATGATGAGCAAATCTTATATTTCACTTCAGGTATCTGAAACATTTGAGTGATGGATTCTCTGTAGTTCTCTTGAGTTATTCCCGGCTCCACATGAAGAGATCCAGTTCGTTTTCTGCGTAGACTGACTGTCGGACTGTTTCTTGGCCGGGACCAGTAACTTCCTGAAGTCTCTACTGGTTGCCTGGCAACTGCTCAGAGCCACAAAGTTGTCCAAATTGTTGTTTTTACACTTCAGTTTGTACAGATTTAAAAAAAAAAACAGATATAACGGGTTCATCTGTGAGCTTTAGAGGTGCTGGTGGGTAGATTTTTCTTTCTGTTTCCCCCTGTTTCCAGTCTTTATGCTAAGCTAAGCTAACCAGCCGCTGGCTGCAGCCTTATATTTAACAGACAGATATGAGAGAGGTTTCAATCTTCTCAGCTAACGCTCAGCATGAAAGCAAAGAAACCTATTTCCCAAAATATCAAACTATTCCTTCGAGTCAACTACGATTCCCAAGGTGCATTTCAGTGAGAAACATCAAAGCGTCGTGAATTTGTCCCTTTTAACTGTTTTTGTCTCCATAGCAACGGGGGCTGAGGTTAATGGGTATTGTAGTTTGGTTTGAACGACATCACGCCGTGTGGAGGGACGGCGTCTGTCTCTGCTGGAACAGAAGCGGCTGTCTGAACAAAGTTTCCTCAGTTTCTCAGACTGGAGCCAAATCCCCCATTAGTCAGCTGAAACTGATCCGTCCCGACTCCCCGCTGGGTCTCGCCGACGGCCCGTCTGCCATCGGAGGAGTCCGCCGCAGAGTTGGGCCAAATCCCCCCCCCCCGATGCCGGAGGATGAGATGAGATGAATGATTGCTGGACGGAGGAAGATACAAACAACAGAAAGAGCGAGGAGCAGGTGAAGGAAAGAAAGAGAGGAATCTCACAAGAAAACAAAGGAGCAAGTGTTGGCGTCGCGGACGGAGGAATGAAGGGAGTGAAGCCAGCCGTGTGATCAAAGGGAGAGATGGAGGAGAACGTAGGAGCAGAAGTGTCAACAAGGGAGCAGTTGTAGAAGTGGGAGACTGATGGAAGGAATGCGCGGACAAAGGAAAGACGGAACAAATGAATGGACAAACACGAACGAACAAGAACGACTACGCGGCCGCTGGACTGCAAATGAACGAGGCAGTAAGGGATGTGCACAGACGAGAAGTAAATGAAGGGAAGTGTGTTTTAATAAAGCCGCGGTGAAGGCAGAATACACACTCGACGAAGCCGATAATGAAGCAACTCTGGCTGCTACAAACAAACACGCACGTCAGACTCTCAGTTTGAAATGCCTGAACGGTTTTTACAGATGTAGGCTGAAAGTCAGCTCAGCAAGAGCACTTTAGGACGTTTGGACCGCGTTTGACGAGGTGTGGATGCGTGACCTGGGAGTCCACAAGTCTCACAAGAATGGCCTGTTGACTGGGGGGGGGGGGGGGGGAGAGGTGAAGACGTCAAGGACGGAGGGAGCGAAAAAAGACGAGAGAAGCGAAGCGCGAGCCGCTTCAGACCCTGAAACTGAGCCTCTCGGAGGACGTTGAGCTCTGTAATGTCCGCCCTCATAAAGCGCTCCCAACACGTGGGCGGGAAGAACGCTTCCTCTTCTCTTCTCCTGGAGCGCACACACCCACGCCCCTCATCAGATTTGTCCTCCATCTCTCTCCGTCATCCCGTCCTTCCCTGTGGTTTTCTCTCTCGCTTCCTGTTTGCTTGTTTATCTCTCTACCCCCCCACCCCTGTCTTTATTCCTCTTTCTTTTACTTGCGTCTCTTTTGATTCTTCCCCAGTCTTTATTTTTTCCTCTCTCTCTCTCTCTCTCCCTCTCTGTTCTTTCTCTGGTCGTCTCTCTTCAGGAGACTTTGTCGACATCTGACATGTGATGCCGAGCGACTGTTTTAGTCAACAAATCCTCCAGATTTTGAAAGATGAATTCAGATGTTCTCTCTCTCTTTCTCTCTCCAGAGGAAGCTGAGAACTGATTCGTGCTATTTTTAAAACTCCATTAAGACAAAGACCTGAAGAGAGACGGAGATAAGAGTGACACGCAGTGATGCTCAGTTTGCCTCTGCAGGTGCCCCGCCAAAATAAAACGACAGTCTTGAGTCTGATCCTCTCGTCACATCTGCCGTCGGAGAATTGCATTTGCATTATTTGGCATTTACGCGATGATTATCAGTGTTCAATAAGCTTTGTGTTTTAAATCACTAAGATGACGAGCAGGTCTGGGGTCAGAGGTCACAGAGGGACCGGGGACGTTTATCATGAAACAGCTCTGTGACTGTAGATCAAGTGGAAATTAATTCAATCAATTCAGGATGATCCAGTGGAGGAGAGGAGTGCAAATATTGCCCACAGGAGCTTCATTTAGTCCTAGCCTGTGTGCGCGTGTGTGTGTGTGTGTGTATTCCAGCACACAGCATTTTTCAGTTGCTTAGAGACTGCCACAGGGCTGCGTTCACACTGCAGCTGAACGCTGCACACTTGCCTCAGATCTGTTCTTGTAATTCAGTGTAAAGAGAAAATGAAATCAAAAGTTCTTCTCCGGTCAATGTGATAAATAAACGAGGTAACAAGATGACGTGAGATGATGCTATTTGGCAACTTACAGCTCCGCCTGGCCACTAAGAGGATGAGACAGCGATAAGGTTACACTACCGAGAGAAACTGTTGCCGTGCACCGTTGACAGAGAAGCTGTTCCAACACGGACGCGGAAACACAAACTTAGGCGGCATTCGGACCGAATCCGGTGTCACGCTGCTGAGATCAGATCGGAAGACGCCCACGAGAAGAAGAAGAAGAAGAAGAAGAAGAAGAAGAAGCTTGTTTTCCGAAAGTAAATGTGTGTTCTAAACGTGTTGATGCGGACGGACGACCTCCCGTACGAGCCGGCATACTAGCAGCTCCCACACTGCCGCACAGCCGAATGCAGCCTCGCTCTATCACCTGAAGGGTCACCGCTCAGTAAACCACTCATGGCAACGTTTCACTCTGGGGGGTTTCCAAAGATTGATTGATTGAAGAGTTGTGTGTTTATTTTTCTGTAATTGATTCCTTTAGATAGACTTTGTGTTTTCAGCTCTTACAGTTCTTGCTCAGTTTTTAGGATTGAAGAACGCTGCTTGGGGAAATTTAAGCTTAAGGGGATCCTGGCGCTCAACAAAGTAGTGCCTTCATTTAGTGATGTATAGGTTCTGTCATTTTGTCCGTGTTCGTCGTTAGCACCTGCCTGTCAGTGTGGAAAGAGGAGCTGTTCAGAGCCGTGTTAGTCACTCTGCAAAACCTAATTAAAACTGAGCAGGAAATCAGGATTTACAGAGCAGTGTGAACACATCCTGACGGGGTGGGGGTGAGGGTGGGGGGTAGAGATGGAGGCTGTGCTCTCTCTCTCTCTCGCTCTCTCTCTCTGTTTCACTGCGGCTCACTTTGTCTTCAGCTCGCACACACACAGTGTGTGTGTGTGTGTGTGTGTGTGTCAGGTGTGTGACCTGTGCTGTGTGTCTGCAGTGTGGAGGACATGGAGCAGCAGAAGAAGCAGGACAGCGACTCAGGAGTTGGCAGCGACAACGGAGACAAGAGACTGTCTGCTACTGAGGTACTGAGAGTGTGTGTGTGTGTGTGTGTGTGTGTGCCTGTCTTTGTGTAATTGTCTCTATGTGCTGTGTGTGTGTTTCTGTATTTCTGTTGTAATGAGTGTCTGTTGTGTGCTGCTGATATTTGAGTTTCAGCAGTAGAAAATGTTTCTCTTGTTTTCTGATCAGCTGTCTCATCCTTACTTTTACTCTGAAGACTCCACCTTGTCGGTGACATTGAAGTCGGATTATTTGAGAGGTCACTCTGTTGTAACAAAGCAAAACTTGTTCTTTAAATTCTTTAATCCCTCTATGGACTTCTGCACTGTCTGTATGTGTTTGAGTCGATAATGAAAGTAATTGTCAGTTGCAGACCTGCATGTTGCAAAATGTCTTTGGAACATTTTGAAAATTCTGATTGAGAAAGAGGGTGCAGTGTTTTACAGCTGGAACAACCAGCTTTATTATCAAAGACGACGGCAGCATTAATTAGAAGATAACGGTTAATTTAATTTTAACTAATAACTTTCCCATCGAGTCCGACTGCAAACAGAAGCGGTCTTCAGCACTCAGTGTTTCTTCATTACACTTTAAAGTTGTTTAGAGCTGCAGCTAATGATTATTTTCATAACGGTGACACGCAGTGACGTCTTTAAATGTCTCGTTTGTCCAACCGTCCAAACCCCCCAAATATTCTGTTTGTAAAGATATAAAACAGAAAAAAAGCAGCAGCCGGGACCATATAATGTCTGGCATGTTTGCTTAATAAGTGACTTAATCTACTAATCAAATAATCAGTAGTTTCAGCTCTAAAGCTGTTTGTTGTTGTTGTTGCTGTTGTTGGTTGCAGCCGTCGGATGAAGACAGCCTGAGTCTCAACGTACCGATGAGCCACATCACAGAGGAGGAGGGGATCAGTAAAGACGACTCGAGTGAACACCTCAGCTCCCTGACAGGTACGCGCACACACACATACACACACACACACGCGCACACACACACGCGTCATCTTAAATGATCGACTGAGGATCTACATGTTTGCTGATGACTTTCGTCGAGATATGACTGACACGAGGTCGGCTAGAGAGTCTTGATGCTGCTCTCCGTATTTCCCAGCACTATCATCTGATAGTTTCAGCACTAACCGGATTTATCGACCTGTTAGACTGAAACAGGAAGGTTTGTGTGCTTCACACAGTCACTGTGGCTTCTCTTCATTACCTGCCTGCTGTGTGTGTGTGTCTCTCAGTATCTGGGCTGTTGGACTCTATTAGAGACACAGCAGCTCCCCAGACACACAGTTTAAATAGACTTCAATCAGCCTCAATCAGGTCACAGCTGATGGAGGGTCACATTTAGCTGAGTGAAAAGAGGCTGTCTGGGTTATTCTTCTCGCAGCCTCTCAGCGTTCTGTGCACCCGTCTTTTCAAAAATGAGCAGGTTTGAACATCCAGAGGTTGCTGTGATGACAACTGACAACCCGTTTTAGTGAAGAAAGAAATGTGGAGAAAACACTAATAAGTCCCTTAAAGCCCCTTCGAGTTGACATCTCCTATAAAACCAATATGTATTATATTCTACACACAATAAAAACGAACAAACAAAAATAATTGTAATGGGATTATAAATAGTTTCTGAGTGGAAATAGAGAGCAACATATCCACTGAGTCTTGTTTATTTTATTTGAATAAATCACTTGTTTTCCTTTAGTTAGTATGTGAGGCTGAACTCACCTCTATCAAATGTGCAGTGCATTGTGGGATTGTTAGCAGAAAGTAGTGCATAAGACATTTTAGGACAGGCGCTACGGTGTACGAGGATCACCTGAACGCTCCGTGATAAACTGATGGAGATGAAGATGATAACAACAATACATTTACACACTGAAGCAAGATGGCGGACAGCGAAGTGACTCCAGAGCACGCGTGTTCGAGACATTCACGGCTCACGTTTCTTTTGTTCCAGCAGACCCAAACTCCGACTCGGTCCGGCTGATCGAGGAGAGCCCTACGGAGGCCCTGAGGGACCAGTTCAGCTACAGAGACTCTGCTCTCAGCACTCGCTTCGTCAACTACATCAAGGCGAGACTGCATGTTGTCGTGCCCCCCCCCCCCCCCCCTCAGAGTTTCACTCAGTTTATTATTAAAGAGCGACGCAGTAAATGGTCCTCTTCATGAATAATGAAGGGTGGTTATGTAAAACGTGTTCCACTGTTAGTTAGACTGCTTGTCATCGGTGGGGGGGAGGGGGGCTCCTGAAGTCTGCAGCTTGTTCTAATGGAGCCCAAACTGTCACTGTGTGTCAGTAAATAATCATTTGATTTACTTTTGGAGTTCAAAGTTGTCTGTTGACGTGTCACGAAAAGCCCAGCAGCCGGAGAGAGAGACGGCCCTGTTATAGATGGTTACGTCACACTGAGCCTGTGAGTCACTGTGGAGACTCGGCTGTGACCAAATAAGGACTCAAGAATAAAACAAGCGGACCACACAAAGAGCTGAGGAGCCGGTGGGTGTAGATTCATGCAATATAGCTGGGTATTGAAATCGAGTCTGTAACGGTGAAGAAGCACGAGCACGTCAGGCGACCTCCAGATTAGACGAACGAAGGTGACGGCAAAAATGACACCCAAACTGTCTGATTGTAAACATCCGTCACAGCTCACAGATTCCGCTTCCCCGCCTCAACTTTGACCTGCCGTACTTGCTATAGCTGTGTGGGGATTATTGCCTCCAGATAAAGTGGTTTAGATAATCTGGATAAACTGTTCCGTGCTCCCAGATCTCAGATCAATGAACTTGGCGAGTCCCATGTTAATATTACTGACAGGAAGGAAAACTACCAAAATAAGACCCGAGTTTAGTTCTGTGTCCTTACAGGCCCGTCTAAATTGGCAAAATATGGATTTGGCTTGAAAGAAGAAGTGACAACAAAAAGTGGTCTGGCTTCATCCCAGTTAACCCATTCATCCCAGTGAGGAACAAGGAGAGAGACAGAGAGAGAGAGAGAGAGAGAGAGGAGGAAGGAAAGACTCTGTGACAGTGTCCTTATTGTTGAGTTTATGTACCAGGGGATGGCGGTCTCTGAATTTTGGCCAATGGCTGAGTGATTGTGTGGATCATGTGACAGCTGCAGCCGGTGCTGATGGTGAGTGTTAGTGTTAATGTGTGTGTGTGTGTGTGTGTGTGTGTGTTAACATGTGTTTCTGTGCAGGGCCGGACAGCAGCAGACTTTGACGAACCCCTCAGGATAGAGGAAGACTCACAGTGGCCAACACAACAAATGTAAGTTCATCCGTCTGTCTGCGTTTCTGTCTCTTATGTTTTGCGCGTTTGAGGGCTTTTTATTATTTTTGCCACAGTTGTGAGTCAACAAAGGCAGAACTGAGAGATGTATAAAAACACACTTTCAGCATTTTATATTTAAGTTAAACTGATATGAATCTGTATTTTATATTGTATCAATAGTGTTAATGATATTTTCATGCGTTTTATATCTAGTTGACATTCAGGCAACTCGTGTCCTCTATGGCACGATGACCACCTGCGATTGTAGAACATTAACGTTACTCACCATCACTTGCGTCTTCGGGGGTCGCAGGTCAAAGGTCACAGGGGGCACAGAGCTCCACATCGACATGATCAACCAGCTGAAGGAGGCTGTGGAGCTGCTGCAGGACCCGAGCAGGTGAGAACCAGCAACAACACGTCACGGAGTGGAGTTCAGGTCGAGCTGCGAACCTTCTCCACACTACTACTACTGAGTAGTATTGCGTTTCTCTACCTTCATGTTTTCTATTTCATGTCTCATGCAACGGTTATGTTTTCTTAACGCTAAAAGTAGCACTGCAAGCAAAATGCAGTGTGCTATTAGCAAAATTACTGTTTATTGATATTCAAAATAAATAGCGGTCAATTCCCAGTGCTTTGAAACATTAAAGTGCAAATAAGGAGCCCTGAGAATGATTTTTATCTCAACTAGAAAGCACTCTGTGTAGACTTGCACAACCTTCAAATTAAGTTATTTTAATTACAGAAATGTTTAGGACTTGCTCTGCATGCACATAGTTCGGAATCAGAAATACTTTATTGATCCCCGGGGGGGGGGGGGGGGTTATACAAAAATGTGGCCCAGGAGTTGCTGCGCGACTGTACGACGTCTGAATGAAAGTAATTCCAGGGTGGGAAAAAAAGTACCAGAACTCTCTCCACCAGCATGTTTGTAGAGGGCGCAACTTCAAAAGTCAGTAAAATTTAAAAATATACGGAGTTAGGATAAAGGATAAAGGACAAAAGTAAGAAAAAATAGGAAAACAAACAGTAGTCAATGAGAAACAAAATCCTGTTTCACAGTGTTAAAGAAATCCGTCACTTCACGTACACATCACTTTGCATCCCTGGGGACAGCCATGTGTGAGGAGTTTGAAATCTCTAAATCAAATGAATCGATTTGATAACGACTTTCTCGTGTTCGTCAGAGTGAACGCAGAGCAGGACGATCTGTCTGGAGTTCGGCTCTACCCGGTGGAGATGGTCACAGTGGAAGAGTCACTCAAGTAAGACTTTGAGTGTGTGTGTGTGTGTTTACTCATTTCTGTTTGGCTGGTAAAATTGTATATAAGGACACATCAGAGGTGGTTCTGGTCCACAGTTGTTCTAACTCAGCGCCTCAAGGTATGTTAAACTGAATGTAACCATAGCAACAGTACTGATGTTTCATGCTCTGTTAACTGCTGGTGAAATGACGAGTTAAACTGACCGTCTTTGGTAGGTGTCAGTCCTCCATCCTTTGTCCAACTTTTCCAGGAAATACCAGGATCGCACTGCCCAGTGTCCGACCTTGAAATGACCCACACTGACTCCCATTTGAGAGTTCTTTTAACGGCGTACGGCTTTGCCTTGTGAAGTTCAGCCACTCTTTTTACTTTGACTGTCTGCATGTAGGATAATCAGTAGATGCATTTTGTCACTGCTGCTGTGTCTGCATAGTTCATCGTGTCCTTCCTTTGTCTCCAGTGGGCAGGACAGTGATGACGGCGTCACCACACCGAAGGTACCGTGTGCAGACCTTCTCTTCCTTTGAGTCAAAACAATATGTTGTCGTCAGCGTACGTGATGATAGTTGACACCTGTGTTGTAATTTGACAGTGAATAACAGCACTTGTTTTATATTGAACTTCAGTCATCGAGGTGACGCTTTTATCTGGAGAGACTTCCAGTGAGTTTGGCGTAAACTGCAGTTTCTAGATCAACAATTTACAGAAAAACAACAGTAAGGAGGTCAATCTAAGATCACAGAACTAAAGGCCCTGTAATGAGTTCAGAAGTCTTCATTACGTCTGTCTTTGATCATGTGACGGATGTCTGTTGGTGTCCAATGAAAATATGTGGTCAGTTACGATAAATGTTATGTTTTTGGGAGTTGTTGAACAGACGCAGCCTAAACATGATATGGCACATTTATGCCTTGAACATTAGCCACAGCTAATAATTATTCAATATCAATTAACCTTCTTTCAATTAATCATTTGAATATCTATTCAAATGGCCATCCTGATTCAGCAGAGCCCAAAGGGAACCTCACGCTGCTACATGGGTCAACAGTCAACAAACACAAACGTATTCAATACAAATGACACAAAAAAGCGTCTGTGGTCATTTGCTGTCTGTCTTATCTGATGCTACCACTGGGGGCGCCAACGTGGGACATTTTGAAATCCTGCACATAGTGGCGTCACATCTAGCAGCTGCCGTGAAGTTAAATGCATTTTCCTTGATAAGTACACCCGCATGGTAGAGATCCAGTAGCTCCTAAACCACTTTGTGTCTCTATAAAGCCGATAAGTATGTGAGTAATACGATTTAAGGTAATTTAAAGCGTTTGATGCGTTCTGTAGCAGCTCACGGAGGAAGGTGGCTATGAGTTCCAGAAGAAGAGACAGATGATTCTAGAGAAGGCCAGGTTTGAGGCCCAGCTTGCATGCCGGGAGTATGAATGGCATATGTCAATCAAGGTAAACCTAGCACCAAACCACTGGATGTAGGTTCTGTCCCGCCCCTCAGCCCTGAACTGTCCTCAGTCGTGTTCCCCACTAATCTGACGCTCTTTTACTTGTGTGTCTGTTTGCTGTGAGTTATTTGGCAAATAAACCACACTGAGCTTTCACATGTGTCACATTTCATCTGGCAGCAGGTCACCCGCGTTAACAGGTGGGGAGTATGTTTGTGTATCGCTCTACATCAGTCCGACGTCAGGTGCTTCACCAGTCACTCTTGAGTTCTTGAGTAACATCTCATTTGTTTGACTAAAGTCTTGTGTTGCATCCCCAAATACTGTAAACTTCCTGGAAAACAATGACAGGAGCCAGGCGAGCCACTTCCCCCTGCTTCCAGTCTCCATGCTAAGCTAGGCTAACCACGTCCTGACTTCAGTTCTGTACTTGACGCACACGACACGAGATGGGCGTCGATCCTCTCATGTCATGTTTGCAAAGAAAGCCAATGAGCCTGTAAACCAACAGTTTGCACTGCCAGCAAACATCACAGCAAAACCACTTAATGAGGACAAGCGGTCCTTTAGGATCATCGTTGACCTCTGTCAGTTTGTCCTGGAGGACGGGCTGGAAAACCTCTCTGCTCTGTTGTTTTTGAGCTGAATCCCCATCAGCTGTTGTTTGGGCTTATCTCAGGATTTCAGGTATCGCGGAGGAAACCCGGAAACCTGATTTAGAGGATTTCCCTTTGTGAAAATCTCTACCGCTGTAAATTCTGTTAAATTGAAGGGGGGTCTCTTCTCTTAAAGAGTGCTGACTCTGAATCAGTTTCTGCTGGTTACGTAAGATGAATGATGGTTTAAGACAGGAGGGAGGATCAAGTAGAGAGGTTAACTTTAGGCCACTGATCTGTTAAAACATCTAACTTCATCACAGGAGCGTTTGTGCTTCTATGTACTTTATGTCTCTTTTTGTGTCTTTCGTCCGTCTGCGTCTTTGCAAACATCCCCGACATGAAGCGCAGGACAGAGAACATCCAGCGTCTGTTTATGAATTATACTTTCACTGTTTGTTAGTGAACCTGACTTCTGAACTGTGTTGTTTTTCCTTTTCTGTCGCCGCAGCGAGACGACAGGTCTCCAGCCAGCGGACCCCCGTCCTTCTCCAGCCCGGTGTTTGGACTGAAGCCCCGCTCAGGTGAGTTGGATTTGTGCTTAGAGGGTGGGTCAGGTGCCCGGTCTACCCGACCCATAGGTCGATTCACTGGGTGGGGTGTTCTTCATATGTTGGTTTTCTGTACAGCATCGCGAGTACAACGTCTAAACAAATCTAGACGTGATTGATGATTTGATCAAAAAAGCTCTGTTCATACATAGTTTGTAGTTTTTGCGGTGTAGTTTAAGGCGGGTGTAAGGAAATAAAAATCAGGATTAAATCCAAACAAGAGAAGCCGTTAACATCAATACAAAACAAATTAAATCTGTCATCTTGACTTTAAAGAGCCTGAAAACACATTTTCATTAGAACAGATTAAGTTGTATGTCCGCAGAGATTTCTGTTTTGGGTTTTTTTTGTGGTTTCACAGTGGTGAGTTGTTTGCGTATGTTGCCACGTTACTGTCAATCAAATCCGACAGGAACCACACCCGCACGGTCCCCGACGGGCGGACTAGCTGAGTCTTTGACCGTTCAGTTCTCAATATAAATATGTAAAGATTTGTTTGTTCAAAACTTTGATTGTTGCTTATTTAGTCATGAATATTTAGCGTTATTGAGACGTTTTTATGAGCTTTACTGGAAGACAAAACAACCTGCCAGACACAGTGGTGGAAGAAGTGTTCAGATCTAAGTAAAAGCAGCAAAACCACAGTGCAGAACTACTCTGCACTGACCCGACATCAGTTTTTTTCCATCTTAGATTTCCTACCGCCCAGTGTATTTGCATTTTCAGCAGTCGTCCTGTAACAAATGTGATGAACGATCCAGGACCGCGATATGAGCATGACCGTCCTGGATCGGCGCTACAAGCTAACCCAGAGTCGGTGCAGACTATCAGCCCCCTGCTAACGTTAATCCAGTTCGGCAGCCGTGTTGGATGCAGCTTCGTGGCCTCTTGCTTGTCCGCTGTGTTCGTAGGATCATAGCAAACTTCAGCCTCATGCTTTTTTTTTTTAATTTTCTTTTTTAGAGCTAGCAACCATCCAGCCTTTGTTTGCTAACTGTTACCAGTGTGCGAAATGTTGCTAACTGCTAATGAAGCTAACATGATGCTAACAGCATGTCAGGTGATCTGTAAAGTGAAATGCCACTAATCTTTATTTTGTTTTTGTGCTGTTGTGTGTTATGTGTTGTCATGTCTTGGTGTGTCTCCCCGCCCCCCCCCCTCCCCTCCTCTTCACATCCTCCTTTTCTTTTATACGTGATTCATTCTGTTCCTTCATTTCTCCTCTCACTGATCTGCTGCATGACTCTTAATGTTGAAATCATAATCTGCCCTGCCTGCATGTGTGTGTCTCTTGTATCAACACCTGCCTCCCATTGGTCTATTTATTTCCTGCCAACCAATTGTTCCGGACCTTTCTCCTGGCGATATTGGTGTTTTTTTTCGGGGTGTGTTTTTGTGGAATGAACTTTGCCTTGCTGTACTCAATTCACCATGGTGCACTACACACACCACGCCCACTTCCTGCGTCTCTGACCACGCCCACCTCCTGGTTGCAGCCCCGCCCTCGCTGCCCTGCTCGCCCCCTCCTTCCTGTCTCGACCCCTCCCTCCTCTCACAGGCCTCGCCCTTCCATAGAGATACACCTCGTAGCCATGACGACGGAGGCATGCACAGCCGCGGTAGGTCCCGCCTCTTTAAACTAACCCGCCTGGGAGGCTGCAGAGTCAGGTCACACACTCACCTGGACGCAGGCTCTCATGTCTGTACGGTAAATATGAAGGTATAGCCAGGAGGAAGTTAGCTTAGCTTAGCATAAAGACGGGAAACAGCTAGGCTGGCTCTGTCCAAAGGTAATAAAATCCACCTACTGGCGCCAAAACATATCCCTCTGCCGTGGCCCGGCATGGACATGAACTTATTAAACTGTATGTTTGGAAAATACCCACTAGATGTGACAATCAATACAGCCTTTAGTAAAGATTTGTGCGTGTTGTTTTTTTTACGTGAGTTAAAACTCCAGTCCAGGATTTGGGTTCACCTGAAGCATCTAGATCATCCACAGCTGAATGAAGCTTCTCTTTTTCATATTAAATGATTCCTTGACAGATGCTATGAGTAGTGCAGCCCGACAGAAGCATCGGTATCAGTTGATTTTAGCCTCGTCATACACATATCAGCCAATAAGTGAGAAGAAACTGCAGAGAGAAATGTCAAGACGTGTTTGGGAGAGTCTCCATTACATCGCGCGTCCACCCAGAGAGCACTGACGAATCTGAAGTCACAATTCTTTGATGAACACATTAAAGTTCATTAAAGCTTGTACTTTAATATATCAATGTTGGCCTCAAAAATCCAATCATTTTAACTCCTGTTTGATGTAACGATAATATTCATATACAGGCTACTGCTCGCAGATAATTGACATATTGCAGCATTTCCGCCTGCTGTCTGAACCCGGCGTTAGGGTGTTGTAGATGACTGCTGCAGCTCTGTGTGTGTGTGTGTGTGTGTGTGTGTGTGTGTGTGTGTGTGTGGTAGCAGCAGACACTGATCAAAGAGCACCATACACTGCTTTCATCTCCAGCTGTTCACATGTGTGTGGTGTGTGTGTGGCGGCTGTGGACGAGCAGACGGTAAAAGTTAGGTTCCCTTTGTGTGTGTGTGTGTGTGTGTGTGTGTGTGTTACTATAGCAGTGTGGTCACACACAGACATTGAAGCTCACCAAAATGTGTGAGCATTAAGATTCTGGAAAAGGTTGAATACAGGGTGTGTTCAAGAGGAGTCTTGTAAGGTCTGAAATTATCTAAATTCAACACTGTACTTGAGTACGTGTTACAGTTTGTGAGGACTCAACTGTTCAGGATCTAATGAAAAAGAGCTTTTCTGTGGCTTCAACAAAAGTTTTATTGAAGTTTGAGTTTTTCTCAGCTTTTTCATTTTGACAGTGAAGGTCCTGTCTTGAATACATTTAGTGACGTAATGAACAGCCCAATATCTGCATCTTAAATATCGGCATCTTAAAAAAGCTGTTTGTCTTGGTGCACTTTTGTTTTGGTGAGAATTTGAATCTGACGGAACAAGTTTAAGTTTTTCTATGTTAAGTGCCATTTGTAAGAAAGTCTTAATGGCAACTTACTTACCAGCAGCATCCTGACGTACGTCGTCACTCCTGTTGTCCTGTTTCCCTCCGTCGGTACGTGTCGAGGTTCCAGAGAAGCAGCGGTTTTATCTCGTGTTCTGGCTGCTGTACGCTGACTACTCCCTGTCTGTACGGTGCCTCAGAACCTGAGACAGCAGAGGCCTGATGTCTCTCCAATTAGCTTTTATTATCTAATTATCTGTGTGTGTGTGTGTGTGTGTGTGTGTGTGTGTGTGTGTGCGCAGCGTCTGCTGTATGAATGAGTCTGTTCACATTTGTGTGTATGTGAGTGTATTTTTAGCTCCTATATTTTAAGTGTTAGATAATGGTCCCTAAAGGAGTATCCCACTTCCACTGGAATGGAGTCCAAGATTTTAGATGGATCACAGCTGTGTGTGTGTGTGTGTGTGTGTGTGTGTGTGTGTGTGTGTGTGTGTCCTCCCCGAGGCGAGCTGTGTCAGTCAGTTGGTCCATAAAAGGCTCTGTGTGTTGCAGGAAGTTAAGAGTGACTGTGAGCTGTGAAACTGTTCTCACATTAACTTCTGAATGTTAACAAACCCCTCACAGACCACAGAGACCCTTTCAGTTTACTTTGAAACCACAACATGTTAAATCTTGGTTTTACTTCAACCTCTGATGGCAGGGCTCATCGCTAACATCTGAATCAAAACTACAACGTATGCTATTGTGCTAGCACGGCGCCTACAGTAACTTAACATACCAGTAGTGCTTAAAGTTGTCATTGTAGTGTGTGTTATGTTGGTGAGAAGCATCAGTGTATTAGCATTAAAGCTATTTAGCTTAGCTTGTGCTAAGCAACATGAATCTACGCGTAAAACAGGTGGTGCCGGTAGCTTGGTGACGTAGTGACTACCTCAGGACTAGTAGGTTAGTGACTGTAGCTGGTGAGCTAACCGGTAACATGCTAGCTAGCCGGGAACATGCTAACATATGTTGGAGTCCACTGATTGCAGTGAGCCCTAGTGTATGCATGTGCAGTGTGTTAGCATACTTTTAGCGTATGCTAAAATGTTAGCATGGAGCCCTCTGTAACTCAGCATACTGTATGCTAAAGCAATACCTTTTTTAACCCCTATTTTACTGAATAGATGTGCTAAACAATGCTAACAAGTATGCTAAATATGAAATGCTAAACTAACACGTTTTGTTTCTGGTGTGTAATGAACATTACAGTCTCACAGGGCTGTAAAGTTTTTTAATTTTATTCATATGAATTTTTAACTTTCGCCCCCCCCCCCCCCACAGTTATCCGACTCTCAGCTCTGACCGTAGAGGACAGTTCATTTACAAATCAGTGAGGATCAGTCTTTCTGTGCTCCGACTGACACAGTTTGGTGTTGCAGTGATAAGAACATTTTTCCTCTCTGAAAGCGTTGCGTGTTTCTACATGAAGAAACATTGCCTGTGTGCGAGTGTGATAACACATTATGACTAATGGCCTGTAATGGGCCCAGGCCTCAGGGAAGGTGACATCACCAGGAACTGACACGCTCCCATCATCATCGCTCCTGACCTCATTAACAACCAATCATCCCCCTGTTTGAGTGTGTGTGTGTGTGTGTGTGTGTGTGTGTGTGTGAGAGAGCAGTAACAGTAGTTTCTCTCGTGGTGGTGGTGGTGGTCCAGCTCCATCTGTTAACAGGAACTCTAATATTACATGTTTTGATCGGCCTGCCGGTGGAATGAGGTGCTGATAAATGTAGTTTCAGTTCCTACGGTGGAGGTGAACGGAGCCCCAAGTTAGCGCAACTAAATACGGACAAGGTGGCGATTTCAAACCCCCGAAGCTGTCTGCATGCCTCAGTGCCAGTAGGCGTGAGAAGAATCTGTTTTTGTGATTTGGATGAATCGGCCCTTTAATAAGTCCTGCTGAGGTGCTGTTGAGCACGTGATGCCGACTTCAGAAGATACACACAAATACACCCATTGCAATGCAGGCGAAAGATAAAGTTCTGTTAAAGTTCTGTTGTTTCCAAGGCTACGGCGCAAATGGAGTTGAGATACAACAAGACTATGGAAGCATTTACATTTTACAGCAGGGAACAGCAGAAAAACCATGTTGTTCACAAGCTGTTTACGTTATACACAGCCAATAAGACCCTAAACTGGAATTGTGCAAACATATATGTGCAGAAATAGTGAGCAAATAGTGAGTCTAATAAGAAATTGACAGGAAAAAAAAAAAAGCTGCTTCAACAGGCTGCCAACCAGCTGGTGCCGTCTGTCTATAAAACTACAGAGTTCAAGTTTATAGGTTTTTTTTTTCTTTGTTTTTCTATGAATTCATTTGTGTATATTCTCTTTAATATTTCTGTGTATATGTTTTCCATCTAGAGCTCAGAGGAATTAAACCTGGGACCTCAGCAGAGGCAGCACATTTATACAGAAACTCTCAGAATAGAAACAAACACTCACACTGTGAGAAAAGTTCACTTTCTCACACACAAGCACCAGCTCAGCTCTCTGATCAGAGATATTATCTGTCAGCTGTACCAGAGAGAGAGAGAGAGAGAGAGAGAGGTGCAGGTAGCATCAGTGGCACCGAGCAGTCACCATGGTAACAAAGAGACGAGGAGCTCACACAAACAGTGACTTGCTCTGAACTGTAATAACTCTGGTGAGCCTCTGACTCTTCATCGAGCGCCACCATCAGGTCAACATGTGTCCAACGCTTTGGTTTATGACCAAACACCTGCAGAGCTGATGATGCTCATCAGCCTCACATGTTTACTGCTAGTTGGCAAATGTTAACATGCTGACACGTCAACCTAAGATGGTGACCATTAGGCGTTCAGCAGCTTGACCTAGAAGATAAAAACCCTAACCCGAGCCAAACAAACAACTCATCACTGAGTCTGCTGTACGTTCAAGAGGCTGTTCACAGCTCCAAGAATTGGAAAGACTGGAAAGACTCGTGACCATCCTACCCGAACCTGAGTCGATACAAAACACCTGCAGGTGCACGTTAACACACACACTCTCTTCTCAGCAACCTGAGACCCACTGAATCACCCGAAAAAAGAGAAAATGAGTGTGATATTAATGTTATTTATTTTATTTACAGTGCAGATGATCAAGCAGTTGATTCATCCGTTGATTGTAGAACCAGAAGGACATGAAGATTTCTGACTAAATGTCTTTTCTTTAGGAGATGTTGAATATTTGCTGCCTTTAGACAATTTCCAGAAAGTCAGACATGCTTTTAGTAAAGGGTCTTCCTCCAGTTTCAGGGTGAGAGAGAGAGAGCTGAAGAGAACGTTTTGAGTGCTTGAAGACCAAAACATTCACATCCTGCAGACTTCATGTCCCCCCGCTCTCCACTACAGGACATGAACCCACCGTAGAGACCCTGTAGCTCCCTCCTGTGTCACTCAGCGGAACTACACATCCAAAGCCGCCTGCAGCTTCATTTAGCTGTAAAAGGCAGAGGGGGGGGGGTCATGTGTTGTTGGTTCAGTGTGTGAAGAGGCATGTTTCACTCTGTCCTCCTACACACTGTTTGGAAGCTGCTCTTCTCTCTCTCTCTCTGCCTGTTTATTATTAAAGAGTCGGATTCTACTTATTAATTCCAGTTCCCATCGAGTTCTTCTTCGTCTGATTCGTCTCATATTGACATTTTGGGAAGCCGGGTTGTTAGCTCAGCTTAGTTTAGGGATGGGGGGGGGGGGCGCTCTGTCCAATAGTTCTGTCCAGTAGTTCTTTAGTTGTTTGTCGAAGATTTTAGGAGTATTAAACTGTTATGTTGAGCTTTACCAAATTATTCCTATGAAGGAAACCTCGTGCCATCAGAAGCAGCTGACAGATGTTGTAATCCTCTCCGCACACAGAGCTTTTAAAGTGCAGTCAGTCAGTTTTCAGTGCGTCGCTCTTTGCAGGCTGCCGCAACCAGAGCCATGAATTCCCTCCACGTGACTGCTAAAAGCTAAAAGTGCACTGAGCTCCGACTGCACGGGTGCGCGTGACTGCTGCGCTTACGTAAGCCCCTCTGCATCTTTTATGGCAGAAATGCCTTTTTTCTGTGTCACCGAATATCTCCAGTGTGGATGTGGACAGCGTTTCTGTCAGCGAGAGGAGACTTGAGTAACGGAAACACCTCAACGCGCGTCCTCGAAAAGGATCCCACAGCCGAATCAGCTCGCCTCTGAAATAAGCCTCAACACAAACTGAACATTATGACCTTCGTTCTTTCTTATACTGCTGTACTATCATGCTACGGTTAACTAGCTTCACCATTCAATACTGGTGAGGAGGCAGACTTTTTTTTACTGGGGACCCATTAGCTTTATTTTTGCACATCACAGTCCTGAGCGAGCGTGATGTCGTGGATGGAGCCATTAAAAACAGCGTGTTTTGCGGGTTTCTCATCATGTTAGTCGGCGTGAAACGCTCAAAAGTTAACCAGGACAGAGTTTCAACCGGTGTTAGTTGGTGTTAGCTAGCATGCTAGCTACAGCTGATCGGTCTGCCAGAGACGGTCATCGTTTCAAATTCAAATTAGAGGCTAAAGGACCCATTTGTTCGAAGGAAAAAAAAATATATATATATTTGATGGTAAATCTGCCTCTGTTATCATCATAAAATGCATATGTGCAGTTATACAGTGGAAAGCTTGACAGGCGTAGCAACAGTAACTAAGGGGGGGGTGGGGCTTAGCTAAACCCAGCTCCTCCCATCAGGCAGACCTCGAAGCGGAGGTGATTTCTCAGTGTAACGCTGGCCGCCCCCTCTCGTTGTGTTTGTCGCAGTGTTCCTGCGGAGCCACAAGAGTCTGGAGTCCGTTGATCCTCAGTTCACCATGAGGAGAAAGATGGAGCAGCTGCGCGAGGAACTGGAGCTCATGGAGCAGCTGCGAGACGTGAGGCACACTTAACTTATCACTGTTTGACGAATCCACCAGTGTGTGATTCCAAGGGACGCTCTGTTCTGTCCATTCATTCGGTCACGGGAAAAACATTGGAAAAAGCAGACGATCACACGATCACATCGAGAACAAATCTCGAGCAGAGAACACGTGGAGCTTTCTGAATCTGTTGCAAACATCCCACAATGCAATGCACAAAGGAAACGGAGGACTGCTCTGTCGTGCTTCTCTCGATGTGCATCAGTGAAACTCTTAATGCATAATTTCGTGTTCGTACAAAACAGCGAAAACCTTTCATCTTTGATTTAATAATTAAAGTGATGAGTTTTGCTTTTACTTCCCTCCCTTCCTGACTCGCGAGTGTTCATGTCCGCCGTCTTCTCTCAGAGCATCGAGAGCAGGCTGAAGGTCGCCCTCCCCGAAGACCTCGGCTCGTCTCTGATGGACGGCGTCGTGCTCTGCCATCTGGCCAATCACATTCGCCCGCGCTCCGTCGGCAGCATCCACGTCCCCTCGCCTGCAGTGGTACGTCTCCCGACAGTCGGTCTTAAACCTTTTTACCCCTGAGATGAATGAATATTCATGACACTCTTGAAGCCAAAGTGCATAAAACATTCCGGATCCTACGCTTTGTTCAGGAAACGATGATCTCTGTGTGACTTTGTGCTTGCAGCCCAAACTCAGCATGGCCAAGTGTCGGAGAAATGTGGAGAACTTCCTGGACGCCTGCAGGAAGATTGGAGTACCGGAGGTAAGACATGCCACTTCATACAATACACCCCCCCCCCCACCACCACCACCACCACCCTGTTAGTGCTCTGACAGCAGTACAGTCGCCTCTCTGAACTGGGGGTCGTTTTCAAGTTTAAACACATGAAACACAAACATCCATAAATCGGTTCAGATCCAGTCGTCTGTTCATCCAACAGCTGATTCAGCTACTTTTCAATGGAGACTGCAAACAAATATAACTGTCATAACTCTCCGACGTTACGCTTCCTGTACTCCCTCCAAAGCATCATGGGAAATGAGAGCGGCAGTTGATTTTGTGTGTCGGACCTGTTGTGGAGGACTGATGCATTGAATCTATGTAGTTTATAACTGAGGAATCAATGCAAGTAATCAGTGGTTACACGCTGGTCTGAAACCAGTTTGTTGGGGTTTGAACCCAGCAGCCTCCAGCCTGAAAACACCTCCAGTTCATCAGAGAAACTTCCCTGACAACAATAATACAAAACAGTCGCAGCTCGTCGGTGTTTTTCCGGCTTCAGTTGACTGACGGAGATGTAAAAGACAGTACAAAGGAACTGTGAAGGTGTCCTGCAAAAAAAAAAAAGAGGAGTCTTCAGTCTCCTGAACACTTTCAAAGATCAATTATCCCACGTTAATGAGGGCGGCGGCGGCGGCCACGTTGTCTTGTGATTTGTGTGGGTAAGCGAGGTGGAAAGTGAAACTGAGGATTTTTGCAGGACACTGATCACGACGACACTGAAGTGTCAGCCAGATCTGGGAGGACGGCTGGTGATTCCATGTTTTTAACAGCAGCAGCAGAAATAGGACAGGACTTTTTTTTTAAGAGAAGCCTGGACCCTCAAAGTTAAGAACTTGCTGAAACCAACCGGTTAAAATGTGTTCCTGTCGCTAAGTTCAAACTCGAGAACCACTCGGCGTCCTCCCAGGACTGGTTCAGTGTTCCTACCTGCCCCCCCTCTGTTCTCATCGCTTTTAAAATGGGTTGTTGATGTCGACATTTAACGCTGACTCATCACCGCTGTCATCGCTGCCTGTGGCTTCCAGCTTCCTCCATCACGACAGGAGTCGATCCAACAGAGCTGCTCGGGGGTTTTACTGTGTGTGTGTGTGTGTGTGTGTGTGTGTGTGTGTGTGTGTGTGTGTTGCTGTTCATATGCTCTGCCTGGTGGCTTCTGGGAAATACAGCAGCAAAGAGAGAAAACCCAAAGGCAGTCTTAATAGAAACGCTGCACTCTTTCTGGCTGAGTTAGAAGAGAGGATTGAAACTAGCTGTTTCCCAGCCTTTGTGCTAAGCTAAGCTAAGCTAACCGGCTGCTGGCTGTAGCGGCATATTGACCGCGCCGTGTCAATCGTCTCCTCTGACTCTCGGCAAGACAGCGAATGAGCGTATTTCCTCAAAATCCCTTTCCTTTCGAATCAACAGAAAAGCGCTTTGCACACTTACAGTATAGATTCGGAGGCATCGGTGGACGGAGACCCGCAGTTTGTTTGTATTAAACGTTTGTGTCACCATTAAAACAACCATCTGAGAGCTTCTGGCGGGGGGGGGGGGGGGGGGGGTCAGTTTAATGATGCTGACTGCTGGTCGGCAATACTTGACAATATGATTCTGTTCATATCGACATCAAACCAGGAAAGTGAATGATGGAAGTTTTCTATCAAGTCAGGATTGTTTGGTACTTTAATGTGATTTTTATCTTTAAAATCATCTTCGTGTGTAACTCTTTAAAACGTCTTTTTTTTTTTTTTCCTTTACAAAATATTGGCCGGGTCAATGGCTGTAGTTCTTTCCCGCTCTGAGCTGTTTATCTGCACTGACTGGTTGACCTTTGACCTCCATCTCTGCTGCTGCTGCTGCTGCTGCTGCTTGCTGACTGTTCCCTGCCTCTGTGTGGACGCTGCTAACTAGCCGGCTACCTGCAGCCTGAATGCTTTACTGACAGCGCTTCTGCAAGCTGACGTGCTAACAGCTTCTCCGAGCTGACGCGCTAACAGCTACTGCGCTAACGTGCTGGCCTGCTGCGCTGTTGGCTGACTGCACTGGTTCTCCCATCAGCCACCTCGCTCCTCATCGTGGTCTGCTTACTGGGAGAGAGGAGGGGGTCACCGTCGCCTCCGTCCTCTCAGTAAGCATCCCTGCTCGTTTCCATGGTAACCCCTTGCCTGCCCCCCCCCCCCCCCCCCCCCCCGCAACGCCTCATCCCACCAGCTCACGCTCTCTTTGTCTGTGACCTTTGACCTCTGTGTTCATTGGTTAACCTCCTGCCTTTTCTTTCTCTTTTTACTTTCCGGCTGGATCGCACCACGTCTTCCTCCTCCTCCCTCTCCTCTCCCTCTTTCCTTCTCCTCTTTGTCGACATTCTCTCTTTTGTATAATTTGTTTTTCACTTCTTCTTTTTTTTTGTCTGTCTTCATTTTTTCTTCTTGATTATTTGAAACCGCCTCCGAACTTTTGGTTTTGGTTCAATGGTTTGTTCATCTCTCTCGTCCCCCGTCCTCTTCATCACATATCCGTGTCCTCTCCTTCATCCGTCACCTTTTATTATGTTTCTGATCTCCTCCATCTTTCCTCTTCGCCCCTCCGCTTTTTGGTTCTTCCTCATTGTTTTTTGCTCTGAGAATATTTCACTTGTCTCTTCTTCTTCTTCTTCTTCTCCTTTTTCTGGTTGTAAACACTCCACCTCCTGCACTTCTTTACCTCCAACTCTCCCCTCCTTCTTTTACCCCCTCCTCTGTTTCCTCCTCCCATCTTTGTTCGGTCTTCATTTCCTCTTTTCTTCTGTTATCCTTCCTTCATCTCCTTCATCCCTTATTCCCTACTTCCTCCTCACTTCCTTTGTTTCCTCCTCTTTCTTCTCCTCCCTGGCTTTTTTCTCCCTTTCCTCCTCCCTCCCTCCTTTTTTTTTCTTCCTTGTTTTCATTCTCCCCTCCTGCCCTTTTTTCTCCCTCCCTCCCTTCCTTCCTTCCTTCATTTATTTCCCCCTGTCTTCCTCTCGGGGGCGCCAGTCTTCCCTCTGTTCGCCCTATGACATCATCCAGTGCCGCCTGCAGCCGGTTCGCGCCACAGTTCAGGCGCTGGTTGCCTTGGATACAACCTCTCCGGACAGGAAACAGGAAAAGGCTATCTCGACTCCAAACCCCGCCTCCTCCGGGGTGTCAGAGACTCCCTCACTGGTTTCTGTTACCACTCAAACCCCGCCTCCCGCATGGCAGATCTGGGACCTTATTGGCTCAAGCCTGCTTCACGTCCTCTGCCTAGTTCTGCTGTTTGTGGCCTATAGTTGGAGCGAGCTAACGTAACCCGTGACAACAGGCCCTTGTCAGTCACCTGCCAGCCCCGCCCTCTTTCTGCTCCGGTCTACTCCTCCTTTTTTTTGCTGCATTTATGTCACATGGGAAAAATCACACTCAAAAATAAACCTTGTCTGGAAATGTGTAACGACACCCAAAAATACAGCATGCTCAGTCACAGTCTTTAAAGAGTCTCTGCCCCCCCCCCCCTTATTTAAAATGCTTTTGTCTTGTCACTTTTAAAGACTGTGGCTCCGAACCGTGATGGACACCTCTGGTTGATGCATTGATGATGAATGAATAATATGAATAAAGAGACACCGGCCCCACAGACCCCCACACCGGTAGAGACCCATGTAAGGAAACACCCTGGCTGAGCTACAACACAGGTGCCCGCACAGAAACTCTCTCCGGGGGAACGCAAACGTGCTTCTGTGACTCCCTGGGGGTCTTTGGGCCGACCGCAGTTGCTCGTCCCTGGTTAGGGGTCAGGGTTATTTAAGGGTGTTCTTGCTCTTTGTGAATCATACAAAACCAAGCTGACAACAAACTATTCATACACTCCTGTCATGACATTTTATTGATCCTGTGCGGGATCAATAAAAACCCTTCTAATCTTTAACTTTCTCTTCATCCCATGTGATTGGAATGCAGCGTCAGCATGAGCCTCTCTCCTCCTCTTTGATTTTTTTTTTCTTCCTCCTCTTGAATCAGCTCGGACGTTTTTTTCGTGTCTTTCGCAATAAAAAGTGGACACTGGACTCGCGTGGAGCAGCAGCTCACCCAAAGTCACCGCTGTCTTATCAACGCGCTGTACCGCGGCGATAATCTGGTCTGAGCCCTGGTTCAAAACGTTCAGGATCTAATTTTAAGTCCACCTGCCGGAGCCACGTACACACACTGCGTGTACAGTACGTAGAGCAGCCTGGTGCCAAATAAGGTCACAATAGCATCTGACTTGCTCGGCTCAAATCTCCCAGCAGCCATTTGGCACCATCATGGAGGTCTAGTTAGACGGCTGGCTGAAGGGGCAATGACAACTGGGTGTCCATGTAGCTACTCTCTGTTGTCGGATGTAGATTACAGATGACCCGGTAAAGGTGGACCCCTCCACTGTTCATCCATATCTAGTAATAATATACAAAATATTTGTGTTTTGCTTTAGTGGTCCGCCTGAATGCTGATGTTTATGTTTTAACCTAGATATCTGAAAGAAACTCACTTTTTTTTATGCAGTTTTAAGTAAGACGTCTTTTGACCTCAACCCACAACAACAACAACAACAACGACGACTGTTAGCTAACGAGCTAACAAAGCCAGTCAGGTGGACCGGTGGAACGCGTCCACCGCATGATGCGGAGAAGGAGTGCCGGAGACCTCCAATATGGCCGCCAAATGGTTGAAGCGCCCGCGTTTGACCAGTGACGCTCTTGAAACGAAGAGCGGGACGAAGGACTCGGTTTCACTTGAATCTTGAATCTGATCCACCCGCGCATTTAAAACTTGAAGTCGTGCGTGGTGGTTGCTCCCGTAGGCACGGGGGGGGGGCTGGACCGTGCACAAGTGGCGCTTTTGTTCTTTTCAAGCGGCGAGGAGCACGCGGAAGCCATATTACAAAAGCTATTTAGATGTTTGTTTTTCGGTCTGAATTTGTCGGATGATGATTTTAAAACGGTT
This sequence comes from Enoplosus armatus, assembly GCF_043641665.1. NCBI lineage: Eukaryota > Metazoa > Chordata > Actinopteri > Centrarchiformes > Enoplosidae > Enoplosus > Enoplosus armatus. The sequence goes on along the minus strand of NC_092190.1, from coordinate 1,496,541 downwards.
ATTCTGAGATGTTTTGACATTTTAAGAAAATGTGGATTTTATTCATTAGACTCATTAATTTCCATCTGTTTTGCTTTTCATTTGTTTGAATTCACACCGACCAACTCTGCTGTATCCTGATATGCAATGTGACCGTTTCCGAAGGGCTACAGACGCTAAGATGAGTTTACGAAGTTACATATTTATTCTTCTTCTCGAGCTGCTTGATACGAATACGGAGATTAGAGTGCCGCTCCGTTTGTTTGTAATGTTGCGATTAAAGCTGAGGAATGTGGATATTTTGCCGTGCCCGCTAGAAACTTTGAAAAACCTTCATCACTTAGCGCCGCCATGACGGCAGCTGGATCGGCTGTCGGGTTAATTCACAGGAACTGAACGAGTGCAGACGTGGAAACAGAAGGTGGCTCGTACATCATGAGGACTGGGACGTGAACGTTAAGACGCAAACCCGGCGTCAGAACCGTCTCTGGAAGCCGCACTTAACTGAAGTCGTTCGCTCATTCGTGTTCTGTGAATTAACTCCCGCAGTTCACTTCAGTTGTCTTCACCTCGTCTGCACAGATTTTCTAACTTTTCGTGCTGATGTGAATGGATTCTTTTTATGACTTGTGTGTGATGTCTGACGGTGTTTTAAAGACTGAGGTAATAAATGCAGTTTCGGGATGCAGTCTGTTCCGCGGAGTCATTGTTTCAGAGGCCTTTGAAGCAGACCTGCGGGCGAACACTCGAGGACCTGACCCCGACGGGAGACGCCGCGCTCTCATCTGTCCGTTAGAAACGACTAGCGGCCAGCCGAGAAACGATCCGGAACATAAACCCCCCCCCCCCCCCCCCCCCCAGCTCGTTGTTTTTGCCCAGATTAAACATGAGTCGGCGAGCTTCGGTTCCCGGTCTCTTTACGTGAAGCCAAGCTAACTGTCTCATGGCTGTCGCTTCATATTTAACGGACAGATGCGTGGTGTCGGTCTTCTCTCAACAAGAAAAGTAAATCAGCATGAAGTGTCAAACAGTTCCTTTCATCTGAGGTTTAATCTGAGGTTTAATCTGAGGTTTAATCTGGGGTTTAATCTGGGGTTTAATCTGGTCCAGAGCTCGACAGCAGCTGGAATAACTGGACGCAGAACGCCAGTTGACATGTTTCAAGTCCTGTTACATGAGACAAGATCTTTTCTGTTCAAGTATCAAGTATGACCCCCCCCCTCCCCCCCCTCCAAGATTAAACTACCCAACTAGTGTACTAACAGTATACTATTGATATACTTCTACTTTAGCTGATAATTTACATACTTCAGTAAGGTCTTGAACGCAGGACCTTTACTTGTACTGGAGTATTTTCACAGAGTGGTATTAGTACTTCTGAGTACTTCTTCCACCAGTCGTGGAAGAAGTACTCCAGAGCTCCAGAGTGCTGTGTGTGTCTCTCATGTCTCACTTCGGGTCTGAACCTCTAAATCTATCAGACCTTCAGGCTTTACACAGGGCTCGCTAACAGGACGTGTTTATTCTTCCAAGACCCTGTGTGTGTGTGTGTGTGTGTGTGTGTGTGTGTGTGTGTGTGTGTGTGTGTGTGTGTGTGTGTGTGTGTGTGTGTGTGTGTGTGTGCGTGCTGAACTCAGCAGGTGTTTGCTGTCCAACAGAAGTGCAGGTGAGACAGAAGCACACCTCACGTTTGGCAGCATTGTGTCTAAATCGTGTGCTGCCCTTGTCTCCTTCCTCCTCCACATCTGCTCCTCTTCTGTCTCCTCTCCTCTGCCCTGACTCTGGTCTCCCAGGACAAACTGTGCCTTCCCCACCACATCCTGGAGGAGAAGGGCCTGGTGAAGCTGGGCATCACGGTCCACGCCCTGGTGGACGAGACCCCCTCCAAACACCCCCTCCTGACGTGAGCGGCGGGAGACGGGCGGCGCCTCCACTGGCCGGCACGTCCATCAAACGCGCGCCTCATTCCGCATCCCTCTCTTCGACGGAGTGTTTTTTATTAGATTTCAGGATGCAAAGTGGTGTTCAGGGAACTAAAGAAGTGGATTTATTTACTGAGTCGTGAGGGGCGAGCCTCTGGTGGATTAAGGACTGATGAATCCAGCTGACGGAAGGTCAAAACGCCTTGACTGGTTCCCATCACGTGTTTGTGTCGGTTTCGGGGTGCGAGTGGAAATGAACCCCCGATGATTTCAACTCATTCCCTTCAGGTAAACTGTCGACTGAAGGGCGTCAATGCAACTCCGCTGTTTTCTTTTTAGAATTTCCTACACTGATTGGTACCAAAAATAATGACCGGCGGGAGTATTAGGGCCGCCGTGAGAGGGAGTAAAGTCAAAATACTTTCAGAACATCATGAGAACAAAGTGGTAGTATCACCAGATTTGATGGCTTTATTTATAACTGTCGTAACATTGCATATTTTTACTTACTTCACTCTAAAAGATCTGACATGTTTTGGCCCTGATGCTACTGTTGTACAAACATAATTTTTTTTTTAAAAATCCGGTATTTAAACGTAAATGAGATTTAGCGTCCGTGGAGCCGTTTGCAGCTTCCAATCTGAACCCTCTGGGCTGCCGTAGGACTTCACCTGTTTATTTCCTGCACTCTTAAAATGATTTTACAGACCAGTCAGTCATCCACAGATGATGGGCTTAGTGTTGCCGGACTGTTGAGGATTTGCTCTCAGTTCCCTGAAGAAGAAGAAGAAGAAGAAGAAGAGGAAGAAGTCGACTTTTAGAACATGAACGTATTTATAATATAAAGAGACGCTGAGATAAAGTGTGCGAGCTGTTGTAAACATTCAAGAAGAAATATCCCCCAAAAAATATTTTTCTCTAATATATTTTCGGTATAACCGTGTGTTTGCTAAACGTTTTCCTGGCTTTTCTGTGGCGCTCTCTGGATGTCCCCGAACCGGGTCCAGAGTCTGTGGGGACCCTGATGTGTGTTCATCAAGCCTCTGCTGGATTGAAACCAGTCCAGGTAATACTCTGATTTGGTCTTCTCTCACATGGCGGTAGTCAGTGTTCAGTCGGGGAGGGGGGGGGTGTAAGGGGCTAAAGGCAGACTTTTGAAGTGAAACTTGTTCATGTTTGGTTTCTTTACGAGATTCAGTGTTCTGATGTGCCAAAACTCGCGAGGTGTCGCTGAGAGGTGAGAACACACCCGCCACTGCTCAGAGGGTCAGCTATGATTCATCTCACCATCGATGTAGGCAGATAGAGGGGGGGGGGGGGGGGGGGGGGGTCGGGGTTTACTACACTGTCCGTGCTTCATTCCTCAGCCTGCTACGTCAGCAGTATTTCTGTGTGTGTGTGTGTGTGAATAAGGGAGTTGGCCTTTTGAATCATGTGGTAAAGCCGATCTGGCACAAACCTTTTTAAAGGGGCAGCAAGTAACTGTTGACCTTTATTAACCTGCTGGAAACTACAACCAACGCTGACATCACCGACTTCACCGTCGTCCAACTGCAGCAGCTGAGGATGCGTTCACAAATCTCTCGAATCTCAGAAAGCCCGTTCGGTTTTTCTTTTAAGCTGCTTTGATTTGGTTTTGGCCGCTAGAGGGCAGAGCACGCCGCGTTACGAGTGAGAATGATTTTTAATGAACCTCCAGGCTTTCCGTTCGTTGATTACTGATTCAGGGACAGTCAGAAGGCGGCGAGGCGTGGCTTGGGTTTGGTCACACATTTACGCGCCGCCCCCTTTTTAAACGCCACAGTGAACCCTCTCGCAGCGGCAGGCGTGTGTGAATGAGGCTTCGTCTTTCTGTACATATGAAGCAGCTCGGCACCCAGAGCTACTCTTTTTACGTTTCAGCAGTAACGAGAAACGCGAGCTTCCACTGGATCGATCCGACAGTTGCCAAAACAAGCATTTCCTCTCTTGCGAGTAAAGGACTTTATTTAAATGTACTATAGCCTGTGTACATATTATTTATCACGAGGACTTCTTGTCGTTGACTTCAGATTTGAGTCTGTATTTTATTTAAATTTTTTTTCTTGTACACTTCACCGCGAAACACTCACAAACACCTGTTCTTCACAATCTGCTGCCGAGTTGTCCACAATATCAAACTTAAGATGAATCCATGTTCACGCATTTCAACACTACGGGCAGCAACACAGATATTATAATATATATCAGCTATTATAACAGTATCATGTCTCCTTGTTGGCTAATCTGTAAAATAGAAGTCTTCCCAACAGTAAAACACCTTCACGTCAGGAGGATCCCGTCGGCCTTCTTGTGGCAGAGACGCCGACGTCTGTTTGTGTTCCAGCCGCGAGACGGATAAAGGTTTGTTCGTACGGGACGCGATCTCAAGACTCGTCATCGAGCGTGTTTTTTGGGAAAAGCAATAAAAACCAAAGCGGCTGCTTCCCCCCCCCCCCCCCCCCCCCGACAGAATCTGCACTTTAAACGTCCGTGTTTGTGTCTTTGTTTTGGCAACTGAGAGAATCGGAAATCACCGTTTAATCTGAGCTGAAGAGTTTCAAATGTGGCGCTGGTGTGAAACGTGCACGCGTGGATTTCCTGCTGAGCGCGAGGCAGCGTTGGGTGTTTTCTAACGTCTCTCTTTGTAGATATATAAACGGCCTCCCGCTCCCCCTTTTTTTTTTTTTTTTGTACTTTTCTGACTGGGAGGAAATGTATTTTTTAACGTGGCTTCTTTTCAGGTCTGTTGAAGCGTCGACGCAGCGAGACCTTTTGTAAAACTCTTTGTGAACCCTTTGTGTAATTTGTTGTACAGCAACTCAAATTGACATGCATGAAATGCCCCCTTTTAATGTCGCCTTAACTGCTGTGAATACTGTAAATACATGCACTGTATTTCTCATCACTTTATCAGTAAAGACCTCAACTGTCAAAACACGCTGCTTGTGTTCATTCGGAAGATGCTGCGGATGCTGAAAGGGTTCCACGTTCCCATCAAACCTTGACTCGTTTTGAAAATAAGAGTCAAAGTGATTCGACTTGAGTTGGTTGAGCCGTTGATTTCCAGGGGTTTAAATATTAATGAATTACTTGATGAGTGAAACATACTTATGAGTTATTTAACTTACGTACTGTAAATGTGTACATTTTTACATTCTGTAGAAAAGCCTGGACTGTAGTACCTTAACACAACTTATGAAATGGATATTTAGCTATGTGTTGATCTTTTTATCAAATGTTAATAATGGGATTGCAGTGGTGGTTGTAGCTCTCAACCTCGGAGGGATCCTGGACGATGATGATTTGAATGACCCCATGACCTTTCCTCTATCGCCACCTTCAGGACAAACTCTACACGTTCAGCTCCCCGGCGGGTAAGACTGTAATAAGGTCCGCTCCGCCGTGATGAAGAACACGTTAAGGTGTTTGGCAGGTTACTTTCGGTCAAGAACAAAACACCAAAATGAACAACCGAGGCTTTTATTCTGAAAAATACAGCTTTGACGGCTCTGCATCAACAAAAAACGGGCCGCAGGAGCGTTTCTTCGTGTTTGTTCTTATTCGAGGCTTCGGGTGCAACAGCTTCAGACTGGGTTGAATTGGTTACCAGGAACAGGGCTGAACACGAAGCAGAAGAGCTGGAGGCGGAGCGGAGCGCCCTGAGCCGCCCTCCTCTCTTGGTGGAGGTTCAGGCGTTCAGGTACTTGGCGTGGTGCTTGATGTGGTCGTTCATGAAGGAGTAGATGAAGAAGTAGCTGTGGTCGTAGCCCTGCAGGAGGAAAAACGCAGCGTTACCGCCAAAGTCTTGAACGTGTCTGCAGGTTTTGCCTTTGAAGGAAATTCGATGGATGTCAAAGGCTTTAGATAACCTTTAACCAAGAGGATGTCGATTCTGACGGAATCTCTGGGGCCTCGGCATGCTTGTCAATGACGAGATGAGGTCTGGGATTCATTCGTCTACATATTAATAATGAACTGAGGTATTTCAAACAAGTTTACAATAATAAATGTCAGACAAAACAAGACGTCTGGAGGTCTAGACTGCAGAAAAGTCTTTCTATTATCTGTGACTTTCACTCGTAATTCTATCACTTACGCTAGTGAAACGACTCACTTTAGACCACAGAAGGGTGGAACTGGGGTAAATTATAGACAGTCTGCAGCATGTTGATAAAAATAAGATGCACTTCAACTGTGAACTGATAGCCTGACGCTGTTAGTTTATTATGAACATGATGTTAAACCATTTATCTGTGCACTTGAATTAAGACCAGGACGTGAGGCGCTTTGTCTATGTGGCCACATGGTGGCGCGGTGTGTGGTTAAAAACTACTTCCTATACGCTGAGAAAATAAAAGCTGATGCTCAAACTGTTGTATTAATAATATTAAAGGCTAAACTGACTTCAAGCTGATTCATAAACTATTTACAATAAGTTCTACATTTGCATTTTTCCCATGTTATATCTTAGATGTTTAGATATTTATGAATGTGTTTATTATCAATTACACATATCATTTTCTTAAGCATGTAGTTTTGTGAATAACTACTTTTTTCTTGCTTCTTATTTACTTACACACACACGTGTGTACGTGTGTGTGCGTACAGACAAATAAAATTGTATTGAATTATATCACAAAGGTCGTAAGCACACATGCCATTGGAATGTGTCTTATTAAGTTTCTCATTTCATGTCATTATAAAAGCATAAAAACAGGTTTATGGTCCTCTGTCATATCTGATGCTACATCAGACTAACTGATTCTTTTGGTTTAAAAAAAAATAAACCCATTCAGTAATTAATAATGAAGATGAACACTGTAGTGACAGCCCTAACACACAACACCTGACTGCCTGCCACGATTCTCCCAGCATGCAACCGTTTTTAAAGAATGTCTTCCTGAGACTTTACTGTGAAGAGTCAGTGCTTTTACTCTGACAGACTACGGGAACTGACCGGCTGCAGTCGGAAGACGACGGGGATCTTCTTCTCGGAGCAGACGGCGATCAGGTTGTCGGGCAGCAGCTGGCTGGCCGACAGGAACTGGTCGTCACGGCCCTGATCGATGAGGATGTCGAGCTGAGGACCGGAGTACGCCGCCGCCAACGCGGTCGCATCGTACGCCTGAGAGGCGGCGAGAGGAGAGGAGGGTTAGTTTAAAACACCTCTGACACCATCGATCATCGACCGGCAGTCCGGGGTGCTCTCACCTCCCACGTGGACCTGTCGGAGCCCAGGTACCCTGAGAAGGCCTTCTGTCCCCAGGGACACTGCATGGGGTTACAGATGGGAGCGAACGCGGAGACGGCCTGCGGGAGACGGACGAAATACAAGCATCGACAGGAAGTGGTTGACAAGGTCAATCACTGATACTTGTCCCTGTATTTATGTCATCATGTTTGCACATTGCGAACAATAAAGTTTCTCACTCTTTACTTTGTGTTTGTTTTGTTTGTCAGCTGTGGTTCACTCTGTAGCAGTGACCTCGTGTACTCTGTGTGTGTGTGTGTGTATTTAAATAACATCACTTTCACCTGTTACATTACTGGGGGGGGGGGGGGGGGGCTTTTGATTTGGTATTTTTGCTCAAAAGAAAATTGCCAATAAACCCCAAACTGCTGTCTGACCCTCTGAGGTGGTTCATTAAATACTGCCACACTCCAATCATCAGTGTATGCTGTACCTTGTATTTCCCGGGGTTCTTCAGGGCACAGGTGAGCGCCCCGTGGCCGCCCATGGAGTGACCGCTGATGGACATCCTGTCGGGGTCGGTGGGGAAGTTAGCGTTGATCAGTTTGGGGAGCTGAGGGAGAGAGAGGGAGATCGTCAGGAACACTAATCAGCTCGAAGTACAACTGAAAGGTGTTTTTCAGATGAGCAGGTGACGTTAAGTCCAACGTGCCTCCTGAGTGACGTAGGAGTACATGCGGTAGTTGGTCTTCCAGGGGTCCTGCGTGGCGTCGACGTAGAAACCGGCTCCAGTGCCGAAATCCCAGCTCTCGTCCTCCCCCTCGATGTTACAGCCGCCTGATGCAGGAAACAGGAAGTGATCTAAAGCGGCTCAAAGCTGGTTGCTGGTCCAGGCTTATGATTGGCCAGTCATACAACTCTCTCGTGTGTGTGTGTGTGTGCATACGTGGGCTGGTGTCCGGAGCTACGATGATGATGCCATGCTCTGCGGCAGCCAGCTGACTGCCAGCTTTGGTGATGACGTTCTGCTCGGAGCACGTCAGGCCTGCAGAGAAAGACATGACTTCTGATTTTAGGTGAAAGGTGATCAGGTCTTATATTTTATTTTATTTAATTCACAGCCTGATGTCTTCCTCTTCTTAAAACTCATCAGGGAGCCTCACTGTTGTTTCCTTCAACACACACACACACACACTTCAGTTTATCTTGACACACACGCACCGCCCTGCTGCCCCAAACACTCACCACATTCCGCACCACATGTGGATTCATCCGCCGATGAAAATAGTCCCCAACACATGCACTATTTCCTCCTGTTGGTTTTGATGAAAACTACAGTGTAGCAGCTGTTCGGGGGACACGACTGAGCCTTTTGAAACATGAAACTACACATTGGTTTTGTAGTTGTTGTTTTTTTAGGATTGACGTCTTCACCGAGTGCCACAGACAGACGGGAAGCAAGAAAGTGTTGAGAGACGGACACTTTTTTTTTTTCATGGGATTTGTTAGCAATAAAAATTTAAAAAAAACAACACAGAATAAAGCTTTAAGATTTAAGAAGATGAACATGTGGCCTAAGTTACTGCACCAGAAGACCTCTCCCTCTTTTATCTCTTGTGTGTGTGAGCTCGTTCATCACCCGACAGCCGGCCGCGCACTCACCAGAGAGCCAGTACATGACGGGACATTTGTCGGCCTCAGCTTTGGGAGGCAGGTAGACGGCAAACTTCATCTTACACTTGAGCTCGGTGCTGCACGGAGGAGGAAACACAGACGCACGCGTGAATTCACAGCTCCGCAGGTGCGCGCCACAGCTCCCCGCTGAACCTTGGGGGTGTGCAAAGATCTCACCTGTCGTGTTCGAACACCTTCTGGAGGCCACCAGCGCACTTGTTGGAGGACACTTGCGTGAGGGCCATCTCTGATCTACAGAGAGACAGGGGCAGAATGATAACCACAACTGAATCTCATACTACACCACTGCTGTCCCAACCAATTTAACCCCTAACACCTAATTGAGGATCGATGAGGATCTCTCCCAAAAAGGCAGACGAACACATTATCAGGTCTGCAGTAGTTTGACGACTTGTGTAAAAGTTGGATTGGGGGGGGGGGGACTGACGCACACGTTTGGAAAATGAATGAGTGAGGTTGGTGAGCATTAATAACCAGTTAGCCCTCGTTAGCTAAAAGGAAATAAGCGTCACGTCACTCTGCAGTTTTATTGTTGTTCACAGAACTATCAATTAGCACTATTAATTGACTCATATTAAGCTGCTTCCACTGACTCGTGGCCTCCTTTGAAATGGTAGAATAAAATATCACTGACTTTCAGACGTTACCGTTAGTGGCAGCGACACACACACAGCACATTAAAAACCACTACTACGTCATTCAAATAACGTTTCCCATCGTCCGTGTGCCCACAACATGTTTCCAAATTCGAAATAATTATGAATATATGCTCGACCACCGCCTAGTTTAATAAGCAAAGAACATTAAAAAAAATACATAATATTTTGAATAGAGTTTGGCGTACAGTATCCCATATCAGGGGGCGGTGGGAGGGGGGGGGGGGCGCGTGCAGGGGTTAGCAAGTAAAGTTAGCGCTCGTGTCAGCATCGTTAGCTGCTAATCATGAACGCCAGCTTTAAGTTGAATCGCTTTATAAGTTGCTAAAAGCAGACAAACTAACTACTACGTATATTCCTCGGAGCATACCTCACTGAAACACGGTGTTTCGTAGAAAAACGTGCTAGCTAGCTAGCTAACTCCGCCGCCGGTGCAGTCCAGAGCGTCCAGAGTCCAGCGACGTCGGGGTAAACGGGGTGACGTCAGGGGAGCCGCCCCCTCCACGGTTAACGCCCGAGGCGTAACGCGCACGCTCGGACGCTAGATGGCGGTGGTGTTTACGTATGGGTATCTCTATATGCTGATGTAGATATGCATGTCCAGTTCATTGACTTCTTGTGGGTTAGGGTTATTATTACTTGTCACAAGCACAAAAACAAAGTAGATGGATTATTATTGTGAGACTAGTAAAACATGGCTCTTCTGAATGCTTGACATCACAGGAAATGTGCAGTTATACAAAACAAATAAATAATTCTGATGCAAAGAGATATCCCTTCATCCCCGTGCAGGTTTCATTTTTCCATTTTCAATTTTTCTGTTTTTACAGGAAGGAACACACGCTGATCAACGTCCCCGCAAATGTGTCAACTGTTGTTCCTCCATCAGAACGAGAGATTATGATATATATATATATATATGTAAATGAAGCTACCCAGCAGTATTTAAAGCTCCACTATCACCAGCTGCAACAATAAAGTGATGAACACATTAAAGCATCGATAAGCAAATAATATGATATATGCTGTATTATTCTGAAATGGGCCATTCTGCATAATGAGTACTTTTATAGTATGTTTTGATGATAACACTTCTCACATGAATGCAGGACTTTTACCTGTAACAGAGTCCCAAAAGACATGTTCCACCTTTGGAGACACATTTAAGTCTTTTCCAAAGAAAATAGATATAAAACCTCACAGTTGTTGAAAGCTGAGCATCATATCGACCATCCCTGATCACCCGTGTGTGTGTGTGTGTGTGTGTGTGTGTGTGTGTGTGTGTGTGTGTGTGTGTGTGAGAGAGAAAACTCACTTCGTGTGACTAAAACACTGGAAAATGAAATGACTGTCCCTCTGTGTTTTTGTAGTCTGTATCATTTCCCTCTCTGGTCATATCTGCCTGTTTCCCTGCACCACCTTCCTCTCCCTGTCAGCCTCCATCTCCTCTTCCTCGCTCTCCATGTCATCAGTTTCCTCGGCGATCTTCATCCCGCTCACCTCACCTGTGTCCGCAGAGCAGGATTTGGGTTGTAAAAATATATTTTTTAAATACACACACAGTGACACCAATACTTGTGTTTTGTCTGTCTCTGCAGCTGCTTCCTAAATTAGACCGTTTCAAATCACGCCCCCCCCCCCCCCCCCCACACACACACACACACACACACACACACACACACCAGATTAAATACACTGAGCATCCTCAAATACACTCTCCGCTCTCAACGTGATTATGGTTCCGCCTGCAGCCATGTGAGCCGGAAGATTCCATTAAAGTGAATCAGTCACACGTTCTCATCAGGAGACGTCCTTCACCTGGACAGGCGTGTGTGTGTGTGTGTGTGTCCTGACATCTACCCTGCTGAAGTGTCCCTGATCAGGGTTTTGGTCTGTACCTGACCTCTGATCTCCCTCTGACTGTGGGACTGAACTATTGACAATCATCCACCTTCTATTAAATAACACTTTCATTAAAAAAAAAAAAAACATGGAGATTTCAAAAATAAAAGTCATAATTGTGAGAAAAGTAAGAATATTTAGAATGGGAATATATGGGAATATCATCGTGTCATCACACACACACGCACACACGTCATCGACCGGCACCTTCTTCTCGGTGTGTCTCCGCCAGACGTCTCGCGCTTCGTGAAACACCTCCACACGTTCAATTTGGACAAAAGGAAACCATGAACTCGAGGGTGAAGTCAAAAAACATTTTCCTGTGTGTGATTCACCGCTTCTCGTCCTGGATATGGACAGCGGCTCCTCTCTCCCCTGGCCAGCCCTCCCAAATACCACCTGTCAGTCAAAGTCCGTATTAGAGAGGAGGCTCAGCGGGAGCCTCTGAGCACGCGTGTGTGTGTGTGTGTGTGTGTGTGTGTGTAAACATGTGAAGGTAAAAGAAGAGTAATTAACCTCTCCCCCTTAAAGAGGACGTCTGCAGGCTCAGACGGAGCCGCTAATAATCCTGCAGGACACGAACAGAGAGACAGGCGAGGTCTCGCCGGGGACAGCGTCCGCCATCTGGAAACCTCACAGAAATGTCAGCCGGGTCACGTCACTTTCGGTTTGCTTGGACCATCACTCGGAGGAGGTTTTGACTTTTGGGTATTTTTTTTTTTTTTTTTTTTTGAAGGTTTCAGTCTGAGAAATAGTAGAGCTTCAAAAAAAAAAAAAAGCACAGAAAGTCAGAAAAAAGTAGAAGAATAACCTGCAACAGGGCTCCGTTAACCCCGTCAGTCCCAGCCGAGCGCTGCCGTCCCACTCGCTGTTTAAACTGACTGGTCTTTTCTGGCTGTCAGTCGACGCCGATCGCTTAGACGTGGTCCTTGTGTCTGTTAACGCCTCCTGACGGGAGATGATGCTGAACGCTGGACAGCTGGTTGGGACGCTTCAGTGAGCTGTGTGTTGACCCTTGACCCCACGAAAGTCAGAAAAGTTGGCGGTGCTTTGAGTAAATCTAGTTCTCCTCCCGCCTTACTCAGTGATCAGCAGTGTGTCGTGTCAGTTTCAGCTATCTCCTGTTTAACCTTCAGTCCTAATAAAATACATCTTTTTTTATATATATATATGATATATCTTGAGCCAATAGAGCTTCATTTTCAAACAGTTCTGTGCTTCTTAAACGTAATAAGTGTTTGTCAGCGTCACTCACAGAAAGCCGAGAGGACCAAACGCTTCCTGTGCCACTGATGGTCTGTTAAATATTTCATTTCATTTCATCCCCCAAGTATAAAACATTTCTTTGTGTCGTTTTTGACAGATTACAGCATGTGCTTCAGCGTCTCTTTGTGCTGCTGCAACAACTGCTGATCTCTTCCGAAGATCATCTTTTTTTCTTTTCCTATTTGAACCATTTCACTGTTCATCCATGTACTTTTTCGTCTTCATCTCACAGGTGCGAGTGCTCCCCGCTCGGGAATCACTCGCTTTTGAGTATCGAAAGTAAAAGTTAAACGAGTTAAAGGCGCCTGTCGGTAACTCCAGCTGTGGTGGAAGAAAAGGTCCAATATTTTCCAGTCCTATGTTTGTTTTATTTACAGCGCTGTAGTCTGCTGTTTTCTATGAACCGTGCAGCAAATGAATTTCTGCAAGTGCTTCCGAGCTAAAGAGGAAAGTACCTCCAATTTGTACTGTAAGTGCAGTACTTGAATACATGTGCAGTTGGTCATAGTTTTTATTTGCATTGCTTTCCATCGCTGTGTTTCGAAGTCGTCAACTTAAACGTGAGAGAAAATGAAGAAAATGAAAATGGACCTCAAGAACCTGCTGGTCTCTCCTGCACACTTTTTTTTAAAATGTGAATCGCCTCATAACAGTCGGAGTCAGACTCCAAAGACAGAGCGCTGATTAACGTTGTCATTTATTTAGTCGCGAGATGATTTAGTAATCATTTCAAATATTAAAACGACGTGTGGAAAAGTTCTGGAATTAATGAATGTTAACAAGCTAATAAAGAGGTAAAGAGTCAAATGAATAAGATATGGACAAAGTTGGAAGTCATGAATCTGCGTCTCCGGGAGTCAGCGATCATGTGACTCCTCAGCAGCGGGATAACGACACTCGGAGACGATGCCCAGAGGTCCTTCATCAGCAGACTGCCGGCGAGAGGACACCTGATCTATCTCAGTGACATTGATTCAATTCATGAAACGACAAAGAGCTCATTATGAGAAGACTCACGGAGGTTGTTGGGTTTTTTTTTTTTTTTATGAACTTGTGATGTTAACGTGCGCGCCCAAGATAACAAAAACAAATCCTCTCTCGGCCGGAGTGACAGTTCAGGACATTCATAGACCACAGGTACTGGATCTGTTTTGTTGACGTGGTTTCTGCTCACCGTTTATGGCAGTCACATATCTTCTACTACACGGAAAAACTCAAAAAACATCCCAAATGCGAAGAAAACGGAGTGAAGTCGTGATGTCATGACGATGTGAGGTCGTGATGTCATGACGATGTGAAGTCGTGGTGTCATGACGGTGTGATGTCATGACGTGCTGACGGCCGACCTGTCCCTTTCTCCTGGACATGTCTGTTATTTTGCAGCAGTTAGCGTCACTTTCCTGCAGGACCTTTCTGCCTTTAATACACTCCCTCTCAGCTGCTCGTCCACGTGCACGCCGCGCACTGACTGAACCCATTGCTGCGCACGTGATCCTGCGACCGATCTGGTGCTGCCCCCGTCTTTCAGGACTTTGGGGGCTCCATCAGGACTTTTGGAGTTAATCGTGCAAATCGCATAAATGTCTGAAGTCTAACTCTGACACGCTGGATGTTACAAACACAGTAGGATAGGGTCGATCAATGAAACGGCCAATAGACACGCTCACTGAAGACCGTCTGTCTGCAGTGTCTCCATCCCGCTGTTATGTGGAGACACGGAGCCCTGCTGTAAAACGAAGTGAGACCTCAGTGGAGTCCAAACTGTCTCAGAGGTTTCTCTCACTTCGCTGGAGTATCGAACACACTGTCGTTAGTCCAAACACCTCCACCTGTAACACCCTCGGCTTCACCTCAGGGCTCCGCGCTGTCACAGTCGAACACAGCAGATCACATCGTTCTGTTTTATAGATTCTTCGGTCCTGCTCAGCACCACCAGTCTGCTTTCTGCCTCGTCTCTGAGCTCAGTTGCGGAGGCTGACGCGCCGCCGGTCCCGTCCCCTCTCCGCTCGCTCCTCGTTCTTATTCAGTTGACGGAGCGGACGGATGCCGGCGAGGCGCCGCCAGAGTCTCAAAGGCTCAAACCAAACTGGATCGAGCTGATTGTCACGAGCCCCTCGCTACAGATTAGACGGCATCTGTAACACGCGGCTGTAATTGCCATCTTGGCATTTTGAAAACTTCCCCCGTGTTGCAGCTTCTGAAATCAGACAAACAAACATTTATCACAGGTTTATGGACTTTAAATGGACTGAAGTCTCCTCATAACTGCTCCCAGCAGTCTTCGAGCTTGGCACATGTGAAGACGTGGATCTGCAGAACAGCTTCAGGTCTCTCGGGCCAGCGAGCAAAAGTCTGCGGGACTTCTGCTGAACCCGGCTTTAAATGAAACCGCCAGCTTCTTGGGTTTCTAGCTTGGTGTTATGATCAGTTGCAATAATTGCAACGTTGCCAACTTTGAGAAATCACTTATTTAGCTCTATTTGGTGGTCGAGAATACTCACTCACTCACTGTCGCTGCATGAAGGCGAAGTTAGCATGTTAGCTCCTGCCCAGCTAGTTCACTAAGCAACCCCCCCCACCCCCAGACTCCTTCAACTTCTTTCAAGAGGTCCTGCGAGCCTCGAGGCTGTCCCCTTCGCTGCCTGTCACATTTCATGGGACACCACACGCGAACGCTTGCGCACTTGTTTTAAGCGCTTATGTAACGTTGGAAACTGGCTCTCGCATCTGCTGCTTTCTGGACAAAATAGCAGAGGCGCCGCTCTGCCGGCGGCTGGATGCTGAATTACGGCATAAGGCCGCCTGACGTCACTCCGGTGCATATTATTCATCTAATTTGCATCTTTCTTTTAAGTAGTCTGGACTTGGGATGTTGCTAACGAGGAGAGGACGTTCTTTAGCGACTTTAAAGAGATGCATTTAGTGACTCTGCTGGGCGGACATTTTCTATTTTCCCTTGAAGGAAGGACTTCTGTGTGAAAGGCTCGACGCAGCACTGAATGAATCAACCAGCAAGTATAGTGTGTGTATCACAGCCTGATATATCTTCTTCTTCTTATTATTATTATTATTATGTTCCTTCATCAAGGCTTCACATCTTCAGTAGGAGCCACAGACGGGTCAGGAGATGGGTTCTCACTGAGAGACGGACTATTTCTTCGTCGGCAGCAGTGATTCCCCAGGAGTCCTGTCGGCCACGTGTTGTTGTTTTTCACACTGAAACAAACAAGACGCCGCACATTAACCAGTGAGCTTTAGCGGCTTAGCTGCTTCCTTCGTGCTCCTTTTACTGACTGGCTGCTCGTTGCAGGACGATCTTCTCCCCGAAAGAAAGCGAGGAACTGCATTTCCCAGCTGCTCTTCATCCTCGCAGCTCCCCCCCCACCCCCACCCCGTTTCGTCTCCTCATTCTCTCAATTGCCTTCAAACACCGAGGCAACTCCTGCGTGGCAGCTGGATCACTGTAATTGGACCAAATATATCTTCAGCAGCTCCGGTGGGAGAAAGAAGTCACGCAGGAGCCGAGGCCGTCGATATCACAGCAGCAGAACTTGATGCTTTCTTGGACTGTGACACCACCAGCTCGTTGGGTCGCGGGTGGAAAGTGCCCCGTAGCCAGTCACACAGTCATCTAATCCCACCCCCCCCCCCCCCCCTAAAATGATTGACATGACAGAGCACCCCAAATATTAACACACCTCACTCTAAACATAAATCAAACAGAAAGGCCCAAATTATAACATGCATGTACAGCAACGCAAATATTATTTGAGGGCCCCTCAGAGAGTCCTCAGAGCCCTGCGGGTCTGAAGGAATCCAGTGTCTGAAAATATCAAAACAAGAAAGTGTTGTTGTTTTTTTTTTAAAGTAAGTCCTCGCCTTCAAAATAAAACGCTGTGTGTCTCAGGTAGTTTCAGTGTTGCTGGCAGCTGATCTGGATGTGAAATATCTTCCTGTGGCGGTGAAATGTTTTCCCTGTCCCTTCAGTTTCAGACTGCAGCCTCAGAGTCCTGCGACACAGTGAACACACACAACACACACACTTTAAACTACAAATACTTCCTCAGTCTGCAAACACACACGTGTAAGTATGAAACACACGAAAACAACAACAACAACAACACTCTCTCTCTCTCTCTCTCTCTCTCTCTCTCACTGTCATTCTGGCTCGTTTCACCTTTTCGCCTCAGCTCGTCATCTGTCCTCATTTTTACTAAAACGTGTTTCAACATTTAGAGCTTTAATCGGTCCCGTAGCCTAAAAGGGAACTTGTATTTGCTCATTACCCCCCTCAATAGCATTTGAATAGTTAACGAGAAAAGTAACGACTAATTAGTTGACCTCATCCCAATCTTTTTTTTTTTTTTGCGAGCGTCGCATTAGAGACGTTTTTTTGCATTCGCTTGAGGTCCCTTTCTGTTGAGTTGATGCGCTGAACGACGATGATGCGAGTGATCGGCGGTTTCAGCTCACTCGGCCCCGTGTGTTGTGGGGTGTTTACGCTGGAGAGCGTGCAAGGAGTAAAATAAGTTCAGGCGTCGAGGAGCAGATCTGTGAAGGCGCGATGAGCTCGGAGTAACCGTCCGCAGCTCCGAAGCCGACATAATGAAATACCTTTTTATTCGCTCCTGCTGCTCCGACAGACGGAGCGCGCTCGGAGCCAGAGAGGGAGCTGTCAATCAAGCAAATGGAGAAGGAGAGTGTGTGTGTGAGAGAGAGAGAGAGAGAGAGAGAGAGAGAGAGAGAGCAAATACAACCATCTGCACAATAAACTCTGTTTCTGTAAATCCACATAATGTGTGTGTGTGTGTGTGTGTGTGTGTGGTACAGTACGTCTGCAGATTCGCCTGGTGTCTGGTTGCCTTGATGTGGCGTTCGGCTGCCGTGGCAACAGCTGCTGCCGCTCTGCTCCTGACTGACATTGATTGGCTATGATTGGCTGACCAGCTCCTGTCAGACGAGCAGGAAGCGGCTGTAATTGGCTGCGACACGAGTGCTGAGGGAGGTGACCAGCGTAAAGGTCAGCCGGCTCATTGGACGAGTGTGTGTGTGTGTGTGTGTGTGTGTGTGTGTGTGTGTGTATGTGTGTCCTGTTGCATTTCAAATCTTTTTGAGGACCAACCTGAGCTTTGGACTGACAGTGAGGACATGTTTTGAAAGTGAGGACGTGGTCTGTGGATGTTTGAGGGTTAAGACCTGGTCTTAGGGGTTAAGGCCTGAATCAGGTTGGCGTTAGAGGGGCAGGGGAAGTACAAGCATGTGGGTTCATGCTCTGTCTGTACTCTTACCAGAGCAGTGACAACACCACAAGAATTGGACCACCACTTTGGTCCAAAACTGAACCAGGACAGATAAACCAGGAGCTGAGAGTAAATCAGGAGCTGAGAGTGAACCAGGAGCTGAGAGTGGACCAGAACAGATAAACCAGGAGCTGAGAGTGAACCAGGAGCTGAGAGTAAACCAGGAGCTGAGAGTGAACCAGGACAGATAAACCAGGAGCTGAGAGTAAACCAGGAGCTGAGAGTGAACCAGGAGCTGAGAGTGGACCAGAACAGATAAACCAGGAGCTGAGAGTGAACCAGGAGCTGAGAGTAAACCAGGAGCTGAGAGTGAACCAGGACAGATAAACCAGGAGCTGAGAGTGAACCAGGAGCTGAGAGTGGACCAGGAGCTGAGAGTGGACCAGAACAGATAAACCAGGAGCTGAGAGTGAACCAGGAGCTGAGAGTGAACCAGAACAGATAAACCAGGAGCTGAGAGTGAACCAGGAGCTGAGAGTGGACCAGGACAGATAAACCAGGAGCTGAGAGTGAACCAGGACAGATAAACCAGGAGCTGAGAGTAAACCAGGAGCTGAGAGTGGACCAGGACAGATAAACCAGGAGCTGAGAGTGAACCAGAACACATAAACCAGGAGCTGAGAGTGAACCAGGAGCTGAGAGTGAACCAGGACAGATAAACCAGGAGCTGAGAGTGGACCAGAACAGATAAACCAGGAGCTGAGAGTGAACCAGGAGCTGAGAGTGGACCAGAACAGATAAACCAGGAGCTGAGAGTGGACCAGGACACATGAACCAGGAGCTGAGAGTGAACCAGAACACATAAACCAGGAGCTGAGAGTGAACCAGAACAGATAAACCAGGAGCTGAGAGTGAACCAGAACACATAAACCAGGAGCTGAGAGTGAACCAGGACAGTGAAGTCACAGTAAAACACAGCTGGAGACTCAGGTGATAATTCTCTGTTGAATTGTTGAACCCCCTTCACATTACAGAGTTACTTGATCCAGATGCAACAGACTTGTCGCTTGGGCGAACTCATTTGTTTTCGGTAAACATATCAATTTGAAAATGCTACACGTGGCATATACATGTTTTTTTTCTCCCCTTTTCTTTTTTTTCCTCATGGCTCTCACGTATTTAGATGTTCGACATGTTCTTTGGCTGATTTCCTAATCCACGGCCTCCACCAGCTCTGCGCAGCCAAATCCACCATCTGGAGCCATTTTATTCTCCTCCCAGTTAAGAGTTCAGCTGAATACAAACGAGGGACAGCAAGAGGTCAGGAAAGGTCAGAGCTCCTGTTGAAAATGTGAGGGTGTGTAGATGGTCCCACCTTTACAGCCCGCCTCCCTTCAGCTCGACGGGGGGCTCGTCTCTCCCGGACTCTCAGAGTTTCGGTACTACTTCTTGACTAGCAAAAGCGTATCCATCCGCCGAGCACTTCTCTGTGGCTGTCGTGAGATACGGTCAGCGAGGTTTTGGCTTTCGGGTGTCAAACCTGGCAACCTCACTGTGACCAAAGAAACAGTTGCTGCTCTGGACTCCCCTGAAGAATTGTTGCTTTCACATTTCTGCCTACGTACAGATAAAACAAAGGAGACACGACGTTACAACGCTGACTTCTGAATCTCATAAATAAATAAATGAATAAATAATAGACTTTATTTATACAGTACCTCTCAAAACACAGTTACAAAGTGCTTCACATAAAAAGTACGAAGAACATAACGGATATAGAACAGATCCACCGACGGTAAAGGAAAGTAAGTGGTGAGTATGACACGACCCCCCCCCCCTCCCCTCCCCATCTGGACGGGGAATGAAATGGTTCAGGCAGAAGCAGTTTCGGGTGAAAAAGCGTTTCTGTCTGTCAGAAATCCTTTGAGTCAGAAGCAGAGATTTGCGTCGCTGAACTCAAGTCATATTTTTAAATCCTGCTGCTGCATTAGTCTGGGACCGCCTCAGACCGTTGTCGGGGGGGGGGAGAAAAGACTGAGAGCGGATGTCAGAGGCAGGCCGATGGAAACTTGGGAGTCAGGCAATGCCACAATTCAGCTGGCTTTTCTTTCCCGACCCCACCTCGGAAAGTGAAGCGCGCAGCTGCCTCCGGCTGGGACGCGGCAGCGCCTGAAGAGCTGCACCGGATGAGCGTCTCACCGGTAACCACCGGAAAACATCCACGTTAACCCATCGAGCTCAACTCCCCCTCTGCTGGCGCCCCTCTCTCCGAATGCGCTTGTGTCACATTCAAAGGAATGGTTCTGGGAAATACTCTCATAGCTGCGCGCTCAATATGAAGCTACAGCCAAGCTTAGCATAGCATTCACCACTGGAAACCCCTCCTTTCTTAGGCTGTGCGCGGCGGGTTGAGATGCTAGCGCGCTCACAATGACAATGCTAACATACTTGAAGCTAAAAAGCAGCTAGCATGCTAACATTTCTTAATGAGCGCAAAACTTAAAACTGTGGCCCGAGGCTGACGGGAATGTTATAATGTTCTGCAGGCACTTGGTCATAAAGAGTGTGTGGACGAAGTTTGGCCTGATGGTGGCGCTAGATGGAAAGTCGGCGGATCACCGCAGTTATTAGGATTCCGTCCTCTAAGGAGCGACATTTCATGTCAATCTAGTGTGAGATTAAGAGTGTGACAGGAAGTTTATGCTCCACAACATGTTACAACGTCTCATGTGAATTACGCATTTGGCACACGAAGTGCTACATCATATGCAGTTATATTTTAGTCATATACAGTTTGTATTCATTTTTATTTGTAAAGGATTTGAAAATGTGAAAAATTTGGCACCATCCAGGGCACACCGCAACACGCGGACAGGGGGCGTCCAATGAACGTTGGCGCTGTAACCACATAAAAAACATTGCACGTGTAAAGACGCTGGTTTTCGTTACTGTTTTGGAGAAAATGCTGCCGGAGAGAAATCACACACCGAAATGTGTTATTTTTAGCATTAGAACGTTTGTAGAAAATGTGTATTATAACCTGGATCTGCATGAAAATACACAAACAGCTGCTTTTTTTCGCCAGTCAGTGTCAAATTCAGCACATCCGGAGCTGCGCGACCACGTGCAGAGTGATGCTCGTGTGCATTCCGAGCTGATGTCGGAAGGGTAACATCCAGCTTTAAAAACCAATTGAAATGAACTCACTCAGAACACGGTGCGCCGGTGAAGGTGCCCCTCTGACAGGAGCCGTGGAGGTCCGCGAAGGTTCCCGCTGGTCTAATTGGGAATTCATGTCTTCACGCGGCTCAGCAAAGCTCAGACTCCGGGGGCATGGTGAACTTCCGTTACAAGCAGGTTTTCTTACGGGGTAGCCCCATCTATTGGATTCTCTTTCCTTGAAAGGCACCAGGATTGTGTCGGCTGTGGTACTTTTTAACAGTTCCTTTGAAGGTATTAAGTTACCTGTGTAGTTCTCTAATTTATGCTTTCATAATCCTGAAGAATGTCGTCTCAGACAAACTCCTGTTCTCTAGTTTCCGCCTCAGCTGTCACATCATTCCCATAATTTCTCCGTGAAATTCTTCCTAATGGCGCAGCAGCAGCAGCAGCAGCAGCAGCCATTAATCATTGTAGTAAAACAGCAGACAGAAATAACTTCTGCTGCAGCTGGATGTGTCGTGTAATGAGTCAAGGAGAGCATGTTTGGATTTAACAAGTCCCTTTGGGCTGGAGTCCATGTTGCCTCCACCATCTAGTTCATTAGGACCCCGTTAGTATCTTTAAGATCGGGAGGGAGGGAGAGAGAGAGAGAGAGAGAGAGAGAGAGAGAGGCAGCGGGGGCAAAGACAGTTCGTGTTTCTCCTCGGGAAGCTTCCGCGCTTCCCAGAAGCTGCTGGCGGTCAGCGGCCGCACGTGTTCTCACACCTCTGGCTCATAAACCTCAGGGAACCATCGAGTCTCGCCGAGCGACGGGCAGGAATTTTCACCGGGCAGGATGTTTTCGGGAATTAAACGCAGACCGGAAAGCTGTGTGGAAAACCGCGTCCTGCTGTGCAGTTTCCAGCCTGCGCGCGCTGACTGACCCCGGACCCCGAAGTTTAAAGTTCAAACCGGTTTAAACATCCGACACAGACGCGGGTAGCAGCGCAAGCCGAGGCCCTTTAAGTGAGCGACTGCAAACTGGGAGACCGTCATTCGTTCGCGTCCCTCTCTCTCTCTGCTTCTCTGATCAGCTGATCGTGGGCGCTCACTCTCTCACTATCCAACCACATTTTTGCCGCAGTCTCCATCGGCCAATCAAAACTTCTCTGATCTGCTCTCTCTCTCTCTCTCGCTCGCTCGCTGTCAGCTGTCATCATCCATTCATCATCCAGCGTCCGGGTTGAGCTCATCAGAGGACCACCACCACCACCACCACCAGCGTCTAGACTCCATCAGGGGGGTTCTCCAATACTACCCAAGGCTTCACTAACCCCTCAAATATGATGAAAGTGTCACGATGGGGTCTAATCGCCGAAGACCTTCACATGTCATGTTGTCCAGACATTCATGCCCCCCCTCCCCCAGAGGATGATTAGAGGGTTTTTAAAAAAAAATCCTTTTGTTTCAGTACCTTCATGTGGACCCCCCTGGTTCAGAGACAGAAGCTCCCAAACACGGGACCTCTACATCCCTTTCCTCCTCCACACACTGTGTTTCTGTATGCACGGCCAGTTTTTTTTGGGGGGGGGGGGTTTCGGTTTTTTCCTCCAAAGCAATAAAAAGCGGAAACTTTGCCTGCAGCGAGTTGTGAAATTGGAAACGAGAACACAAATTAATTTGGAAAGCGCGGCATCACGGAATCAAAACACTATTTTGCGGCAGCTGCGGGGCAACCGCTCGCGACCGAGGAGATCCCAGATCTGTTGCTGATTTATTTATCCGTGTGCCGTAATGCAGACAGCGCAGGTCCGACACCCTCAGTGCTCAGACACTTGACCGTCAAACAAACACAGCCGTCTGTTCAGTGTAGTGTTGGCCCTCCTCTGCCCCCCCCCGATGACAGCCGTTCACGACTAACTGAAACCAAGCTGACCAGAAAAATGAGCACTTGGACAAACATCAGCCTGATAAGAACTAAAATGACAGAAACTGTCTTTGGGGAAAATGTTTTTTGTTGTCCCATCCACTAACATGGAGGGGAGGGGGGGCGCTTATGACTTTCGGGGGTTAGCCGTCGTGTCGTCCAGCGTATATATGAACGCAGAAGCAGCATCATGTGACAAATGCTGATATTTATTACACAAAAATATGATGTTGTTGAATAAAAGCGGCTTCAAACACAAGGGAACATGTTGGTTGGCACCCAGCAGCACGTTAAAGGTCACACACACACACACACACAGCATCTAACAACATCCATATTACCAACCTGGAGCCGGAGGAGCTCACAGCTGTTCATCTTGGTGGGGGGGGGGGGGGGCTAAAGCTGGCATTTAAATCAAAAACAAAACAAAATTACCTCCGTACGACTGCAACAAAACACAACAGCCCAAGGTACTCATGTTAGCGGCGCGTTCAACGTTCAAACGCAGCCCTTCATCAGGAGACAAAGCCCGGCGGGCCCCTTATCACCCAGTGACACCTTTCAGCACCCTGGTTTGTATGCCTGCGAGGAACACAACGCCACAATACAACCTGCCCTTCCTCATCACACAGCTCAACAACCCGTCCTCGCAGCCCGGCAGCCTCTCTGCCCTACCAGGCCTCACTCACCTCAGCCACCTCAGACTCGCCAAGGCGGCCGCGTCCAGGCTCAGCCCAGACTCCCGTCGCTGCTCGGTGAACCGCGCTCGCCGAACTCTTTTTCGTGACTGCAGGAGAGAACCACCACCACCACGAGTCAGCTGAATGATATTCATCCGGCGTCTTTCCACATTATCACGGCGTCAAATGGGGATACTACGAAGTAAAGCTGAAACGTCTCTCTCAGCTAATTCCGGCGAGCCGCCTGTCCCCGCCTTGTTTCGGAAAGACGATTTTGTATCGCCGTCAAAGGTCCACTGACTGTAATTAATCCTTAAAATGTTCGACACGGAGCTTAAAGCTGCTCGCTGAGTCGCAGTGTAAAGAGATCTATCCAATCTGCCTGCTCCAACTCTGGCTGCCCCCGTCGTGAATACGTTTGTTTGGGTGATATCATTTTTCGGGACGGAGAGAGAAAAATCTTCTGGCCAAAATAACGAAGCAATTTCAGATCAGTGGTTTGGGAGTCACACTCATTTGGCTTTGACACAAAGCACACGTCTGCGTGCTGCGCGGCGGCGGCTAAATCCTCATATATATTCATGCTCCGCTACGAAGCGCTCACCCCAGCTGATCCCCGTATGTGTGTGTGTGTATGTGTGTGTGTACTATACTCGAGCATCTGTGTACACAAGTTACAATAATTAGTTGACATTAAATGATGAAACCATAGAAAGCTGCTGAACACTGATGGGTAACACGAGCAGGCTGGTTGGTGTTACACTGGCTGCTTCCTACGGAGATACTCGACTACAAGTAAAAGTCCTGCGTTCGAAGTACAAAAGCAGGATCCGCAAGATGATACTCAAGAGTACTTACTCGTCTGCGCTTCATCGTTACATTACTGGAGCATTTTTATTGAGGCATTAACATGAAAACGTCACTTCAACGTCACAGCCGATCGAGGTGGCGCTCATTTTTAAACGCTTTCTGTACTTTAGAGCGCTTTTCAAACGAACTGACGACTGCGACAGAAAAACATCTTCATCATTTGTACATTTAAGGCGATACGTCCCAGGAAGAGCAGAGATATGTTGGCAGGACGTAACCCTTCAGAATCCTTCGGACCCGCATCTGAGCGTGAACTCTGCTGTGGCCTGCGCCCCTCAGAATGAGAAAGTACGGTATGAAAGCTGTTGTTGTTGTTGTTGTTGTTGTTGTTGTCGGGGCTGCCGATCGTCTCCTGACAGCTCCCCATCCGGCCCCGGGCCCTCACATTAATCCTGTTTGTCAGCTGCTGACAGAACTGGTGAGTTTCAGAGGACCCTCCTCAGCTGCTGAGCCCAAAATATCGGTGCCTCCACGTTGATTAGCAGCAACGCGGTCCGTCAAGTCCGTTGGAGCACTTCTATGATCTGGTGAAGGTCTTCTTGAAGTTTAAACTAACTAGCGAGCAGCTCCAGCCCTCCGAGGAATTAGTCCCTCATTGCTGCTGTTGCTTTTGGACAGTCTTTGAGTTTCGTCTCACCTTCAGCTGAACCTAATCTCAGTCATTTCTGCTGTGGCTAACCATTAGCTAACCCCCTAACCACAACCACAGAAACAATATTTGACGGGACAGGAAGTTCAGTGCAGGACTGTGGCGTCATGACCCCCTCCTCCACAGAGCCGCAATAAACACAAAGAGATATTCTTTCAAACAGAACAATGACGTTGTGGTAACTTCTTCAGTTTCTACTGGCAGTAAAGACTTGACTCCGCCGGAGACGAAGAAAGAAGAAAGAGATCCACCAGGGCCTCCAGGTGATCCTGAACCGCTGACCTGATGAACTGCTCTGAGATCAGGTGTTGTCTGCTCAGGGGACAATGGAGGAGCATCAGTATCCAGCCAGCAACACGCCCTGGGTGTCTACGTGGTCTCTCCTGTACTCTCTGACCCACTTATCCTTCATGGCTCGCTCTCCCGCTCTGTTGCAAGCCTCCTGTCTGCCCCACTCTGTCATTTTGGGGGATCAAAATGCCGGAGGTTCTTCATCCTCATGGTGAGGACCGGGTGCGTAATGACTGACAGATGTGTGCATCTGTCTAGTGTTCCTGAGGGCCAGAGAGTATCTTACGACACCACTCGTCTTGTGCCCCAGGCTTGTTGCCTCCCGGGTCCTGTAGGGGTTGGTGTTTTCAGGTTCGGTCAGAAAGTGTAAGCAATCTTTAATCGATTGTGGTCACAGGCAGAGGAAACCAACAAAATCTTCAACTTGGTGAAAGTCTGCGGTGACACACTCACACTGGAAACTGGAGTCCCTTTTTAAACGTAGGACGGACACAGTTTCAGTGTGAAGAACCCTGTTTGGTTCCACTACCTTCTGTCTGGACGGATCCTCCCTCCTTCAGATCCTCGCTGCTCTGAGGAGCTTCCAGAAGCCTCGGGGAAGATGACTCCCCCCCCCCCCCCCCCCCCCCCCCGCAACCCACACAGCAGTTGGTCTTTCATAAAGCATGCAAGCAGTGAATCAGCTTCCAACTTGAGCATCACAAAACTGAGAACACATGCAGGCCGGAACCGGGACAGTAGAGCTGGAGGTTCTATATCAGGACTTTGACATCTGCGATGCGCCAAATCCTGCGGTGACTATGAATAAAATCTGGAGACAAATGTGAGTTAAAACGCTGCACGAACTTATTCTATTATCCCTTCTTCATGCTCCTCTTGACTGAGAGTTCTATTCAGAGTTCAATCAAAGTGAATGACCTCAGGGAATGAAGTCGGCGAGCAGGCTGATAATAGCATGTAAAACCCCTCAGGATTTGTAATAGATGAGGCAGGTTAACATCTGTCATCCGTTCATAAATTAGCCCGGCAAATGCGAAACCCTGATCTCCGCGTCCGCCTCTGGCTCCTGCTGGTAAAGTGATGGCTGGTTATTCGATTAACATGGTGGAACATGTAATTAGCAGGCTGAGCCGAGCGCTCGGACAGGAGACTCAATCCATTTACCTTTTTGCTCCAATCTCATTAGCTCTGCATGCTGCATCGAAGGCTTCGTGACTTGGATAAGGCCGCGTCCTGTTCCAGTCCGGTTCCTCGTGTCTCCAGGGACGGACGTCAGGGGTTTCGTTGCCTTCCCTTTGCGTCCTCTCTCTCTCGCGTGATCACCGTAGAGGGACGCTGCGACTCGCATCAGAAGTGGAACGAAGGCGAATCAGGCTCGGGTGCGAGACGCGCAGCCGGGTCAGTGTTGAGACCGGCAGTCCGAGAGCACACAACACACTGCCTATTAAAAACTCGTACAGTGTTCAATCGTAATCAATTAGTAAACCGGTCCTTTAAAAAAAAAAGCAATTACAAATTGATTAATTCAATTTGCATTTAAAAGGCTGCATTAAAAGTGTCAAATGTCAAATCAATTACTGATTCCTCATTTAAAGACATAAGAAAAGAGTTTTTAATATATCATCTGTAATATTTGCCACACACCTTACTCACGGTCAGTTCGTGTTCCTCAGATGATGATGGTCGCTCACAGACTCTGGTGATCCGGCAGGTCGAGGGTTTCGCATCTAGTGAAATTTGTCCGACGACAATGTCCAATTTCATGTGAGGGTTTGTTGTTTTACACCACTGTGAATCTTTTGGACTGAAGGTCAGTCAAAACGAATCATTTGCAGGTGTCACCTGGGAAACTGAACGCGGACGAGTTGCAATGAATGATTCACTGAATGCATATCACTGATTGAATCACACTGTGTTTCTGTTTTTCTGGTCACACAGTGAAACGTTCAGCGGGTGCACACACACACACACAAACACACACACACACACACACACACGCTGTTATCATACATAGTCCTCTCCCCGGACATTAGCAGCTTATTGGATTCAGCTTCAGTCTGATTAAACTCACAACATCCTGACATGTACTGTGTGTCTGTCCTGAGGATCTCTCTCTGGTATCAGTATGTGTGTCTACAGTCGTCCTCTGTGTGTGTGGTAGATTCAGGTGTGTGTGTGTGTGTGTGTGTGGTGGGTTCAGGCGTGTGTGTGGTAGGGTTCAGGTGTGTGTGTGGTGGGTTCAGGTGTGTGTGGTAGGGTTCAGGTGTGTGTGTGGTGGGTTGAGGTGTGTGTGGTGGGTTCAGGCGTGTGTGGTGTTAAGTTCAGGTGTGTGTGGTAGGGTTCAGGCGTGTGTGTGGTGGGTTCAGGCGTGTGTGTGGGTTCAGGTGTGTGTGTGGTGGGTTCAGGTGTGTGTGTGGTAGGGTTCAGGTGTGTGTGATAGGGTTCAGGTATGTGTGTGATAGGTTCAGGTGTGTGTGGTGGGTTCAGGTATGTGTGCGATAGGTTCAGGTGTGTGTGGTAAGTTCAGGTGTGTGTGTGGTGGGTTCAGGTGTATGTGTGGTAAATTCAGGTGTGTGTGTGGTGGGTTCAGGTGTGTGTGGTAAGTTCAGGTGTGTGTGTGGTAAGTTCAGGTGTGTGTGTGGTAGGGTTCAGGTGTGTGTGGTAGATTCAGGTGTGTGTGGTGGGTTCTGGTGTATGTGTGGTAGGTTCAGGTATGTGTGTGATAGGTTCAGGTGTGTGTGGTAAGTTCAGGTGTGTGTGTGGTAGGGTTCAGGTGTGTGTGGTAGATTCAGGTGTGTGTGGTGGGTTCAGGTGTGTGTGGTAGATTCAGGTGTGTGTGGTGGGTTCAGGTGTATGTGTGGTAGGTTCAGGTGTGTGTGGTAGGTTCAGGTGTGTGTGGTAAGTTCAGGTGTGTGTGTGGTGGGTTCAGGTGTGTGTGTGGTAAGTTCAGGTGTGTGTGTGGTAAGTTCAGGTGTGTGTGTGGTAGGGTTCAGGTGAGTGTGGTAGATTCAGGTGTGTGTGGTGGGTTCAGGTGTGTGTGTGGTGGGTTCAGGTGTGTGTGGTGGGTTCAGGCATGTGTGGTGTTAAGTTCAGGTGTGTGTGGTAGGGTTCAGGCGTGTGTGTGGTGGGTTCAGGCGTGTGTGTGGGTTCAGGTGTGTGTGTGGTAAGTTCAGGTGTGTGTGTGGTAAGTTCAGGTGTGTGTGATAGGGTTCAGGTATGTGTGTGATAGGTTCAGGTGTGTGTGGTGGGTTCAGGTATGTGTGTGATAGGTTCAGGTGTGTGTGGTAGATTCAGGTGTGTGTGGTGGGTTCAGGTGTGTGTGGTAGATTCAGGTGTGTGTGGTGGGTTCAGGTGTATGTGTGGTAGGTTCAGGTATGTGTGTGGTAGGGTTCAGGTGTGTGTGGTAGGTTCAGGTGTGTGTGGTAAGTTCAGGTGTGTGTGTGGTGGGTTCAGGTGTGTGTGTGGTAAGTTCAGGTGTGTGTGTGGTAGGGTTCAGGTGTGTGTGATAGGGTTCAGGTATGTGTGTGATAGGTTCAGGTGTGTGTGGTGGGTTCAGGTATGTGTGTGATAGGTTCAGGTGTGTGTGGTAGATTCAGGTGTGTGTGGTGGGTTCAGGTGTGTGTGGTAGATTCAGGTGTGTGTGTGGTAGGGTTCAGGTGTGTGTGGTAGATTCAGGTGTGTGTGGTGGGTTCAGGTGTGTGTGGTAGATTCAGGTGTGTGTGTGGTAGGGTTCAGGTGTGTGTGGTAGATTCAGGTGTGTGTGGTGGGTTCAGGTGTATGTGTGGTAGGTTCAGGTATGTGTGTGATAGGTTCAGGTGTGTGTGGTAAGTTCAGGTGTGTGTGTGGTAAGTTCAGGTGTGTGTGTGGTGTCAGTTTCCTTATTGCGTAATCAGTTTCATATCAGCGCATCCGGTGGTTCGATAATGTGTTGAGATAAACGGAACGCTGTTAAAGACGCTGGACAGGAGAAGCCGAAAGCAGCGGGGTCCCAGCTGTTACTCCCCAGAGGATCCATTTAAACCGCCGTCGAGACGCGACGTCACAGCTGTGCAACTGGAAATGATTCCCTGTGTCCACATTATAACACAGAACACCGCCATTGCTTCCGTCATTTAAGCAGGAGAATAAAGCCGGTACTCAAACCTTTAGAAACACATCAAATGTCACTACACGTTGTCATTTTCAGCTCTACTCACGCGAAACACGCTTCGCTCCCCTGTTGCTGTCTATGCGGTGCGTTGCGACGGCTCTGCGGGTGTATAAAATCAAACAGTACTTTGAGACAGGTTATTGCAGGTCGAAGCGCTTCACAGGCGACGGACAGGTTAATGAGACAGAACAAATCCAGACAGTAAAACCACCACAGACTAATGCACGTGAGAAAAAAAAAAAAAAGAGAACTAGGTGATAAATATGAAATGATAGAAGCAATGAAATGTGTGGCCACAGACAACCCTGTCCCCTAAACACCACGCTGAACAACACGCTGGTGTTGGTGGCGATGCGTTTACTGAATGTAGGACATGTGCAGTTGAACGGTGACTGAGGTTAGAGAAAAACTACATAATCTGAGAGTATGAACGAAGTCAAATCAGCAAAGTGATCCGTAACCTCCACCTCTAGCTGTAAGGAGTTGGCTGTGAGAGGGTTAAAATACCGGGCATTAACAATATATACGTTCACTTTAGGTTTACTCACATTAAACGGTAGATTCAGGTACTTTCATTTTATCAAGCCTCAAGTCGAATATGCATATCGGAGCCTTCAGGAAAACGGTAAATACGACCTGGGAGTTCGCGTAAATGACGTGAGCACATCGCAAAGCCCTTCAGCGGGAAATAGCCTTCTAAAACACGAACCGCGCAACTGTTACGTGACCCGCCTGATTAAAGAGCACGGACTGACACGCCGAAATTAACTTGAAACACAATGAAACCCTCAAGTTATTGTTGGGAAACGGGGTTCAGTGAAAAGGGAGGGCAGGCAGTGAAGGATGGAAGAAGAGACGGACGGACACGAGGGTAAAGGAGCAGAGGCGAGCGATAGCGGACTCGGTCAGAGACCCGCCGGAGGTTTCCAGAAGCGCTGAACTGAAATAAGCAGCGCAGGCTACAACGTCAAAGTCTTGTGTACTTGATCAGGATCAAGTGTGACTTTTTATGTACGATATTATGACGCGAACTCCGGCCCGAGAGCGCTTTCAGAGGACCCCGGTACACATACCGTAGGGATTAACGGACGTCTCTGAGAGACGCTGGTATCTGTTGTGCCACCTGTCTCGTCTTCACGAAGGTCTGCAGGAGTGATGCCCCGTTTGCTCAGTTTATTGGAGTCCCCAGAAAAGAGGTCTTCCATGGCAGCCGGGGCAGCCACCTCCGATTCTCTCCCATGTCATCATCTCTTGAGACGGCTTGTTTCAGATGGAACTGAGGGGCCAGCGTAAGATAAATACGTGGAGTGTCAGAGTCCCAGAATAGAAATATAGAGCTGGACATTAGCATAATAGGTCCCCTTTAATTAACCCTGAATGAAAGATGACGCTCACATACGTCACATAGCTCCACCGTCAGGTCAGATAACTGCAAAACTACATTGACATCAGCCTCGGCTGCATTTATTAGCATGTTAGCATGCTAACACACTGAACTAGGATGGTGGACATGGTAAACATCATACCTCCGTGTTGTTCATTAGTATGTTAGCATTGTGGTAGTGAGCATGTTAGCATGTCGAGGTTAGCTGCTAGCATGGCCTTCTTTGTTTAACAGAATCTTGGTAGAGCTCCTGGTAATGTAACTTTGGAAATTTAGAGGTGCGCAAAATACTTTTTAAGCTGTCGCGGTCACGACTTCTCCTCTTCATATCATTGAAGCGACATCACTGAGCATTTCTTGTAAGCATCAGGAGGGTATTTCTGGAAAAAGCTTAATTTAGTCGAATTTTGGCCACAAAACCTGGTGCGTGCCGCTGAGGCTCACGCAGCTGCACTCTCCAATGAAAATAATGGCCTGAGCAGAATGAGCTCTGTGGTTCTCTGTATGAGCACTGGCTCACCTCTTTGCCCCCCCCCCCCCCCTTCGAGTCATGCAGCCAGCAGGTATGAGTCAGCCGGCCACATGTGGAAGCAGCTCGCTGATGGCAACAACAGCCCTGTTCAGCCTGTGGACACTCGGGTCCTTGTAGAGCTGCAGACATGACGGACAGATAAAGAGAGAAAACCACTTCAGTATTCTACGTTACAAAAAAAATTAACTTTTTATCCTCTCTGGCTCTCACCTTACAGGACTTTGTGGGGTTTTGTCTTTTTTGTGCAATTCAAACTCCTTAACAGTGCTGAGCAAGGCGAACTTTTCCATTTTCAGATGGACAGAGTTCTGGCTCCGCTGGAGTTTGCTCCACCCTTTATTTTCTCCCACCTTCCCAGTCGTCTTCTGTGCGTCACCAAAACAAGCCACGCTGCTCGTCAGTCACACACATTACTCTCGCTGTTGTTCCGTCCTACGGCAAACTCCCAACTCGTCGTTTGTCTCTAGGGACATTTGTCTTGGCCATAAAGGCTGCCACAGAAGGATACATACGATTATGGTGCATTCAAACACATGCAACACAGCCCCTCTCCTCACGCCCTCCTGATGTCCCGAGTTTAGGGGATCCACTGACATCTTTCCCTTCGTTTAATTGGAGCCTGTGGCTTCTACCTGATGGGAGCCGTTTGTATTCTGAATGCGGGACGTGCAGGTGCCAGACTCTCCGCCCAAGTCTGCCCAAAGAAGTAGAAGCTAGCCGTTGGATCCGAGTTTTAGTATCAGTAAGAATGAATCGTTGAATCAGAAGCGTCATCCCTCCTGTTTTCTCAGTGCTTCCAATGAGACGTTGGTCGTCACGCCATTGTACAAACTTTAGCCAGAGGTGTCATCAGAAAGATATCTGTACAGAATGTCAACTCTGAGCTGTTCTTCAGTGAAAGCGGATAAAAGAGAAGATCTGGGTGCACTTTTTCCTGTTTTTCTCTTAACTTCTTCCATTTTTCAGTAAATGCTGATAACTAGTGGGGGGGGGGGGGTATTTTCAGCAGGCTGATGGTAGTGAGATTGATTGCCAGTGCACTATCACACCGTGAGCAGCGCAGCCAACACAAATCACTTCCTGCGGAGCAAAAAAAAAAAAAACGACCGGGGGGAATTAGGCTGTGTGAGCACTTTCGACAAGCTTCCACGGGGTGAGAAGTTGGCCGCCAGTTAACTTCTTTGCGTTAATGAAGTCTAATCCGCTCCCTCGGATCCAAACTGTTAAGGCGGTCGCCGTGTCAGATTAGTATAGAGTCTTGCATTCTTACTGTGAGTTGATCGAGAGACATGACGGACTGCACGTTGGTCCTCGGCGTCATCTGGAAGGAGGTGCTCAGGGCCGACTTCCTGGAACACGACACCAGGCTGTCATGGAAAAGCCTAAAAACAGCACGAAGAACCGACTGAGAGCTTTCCTCCGTCTCACAGTTCCAGCATCTTTCCCCTTCCTTCGTCATGTTCACAGCTACGAGCAGAAGAGTCGCGGACGTCGTCGTACTCGCCGAGAGGCGGCAAAAGAATTCGGGCACGCTCATCTTTTTGTCGTCCACTGTGATACACCACACTGCAGATCCACTGCAGCCCTACGTCACCAGTTGGTCTCTGAAGTCCTCCGGTCAGAGTTTGTTGGTTGTACCTCAGGTTGTGGCTTTGTGGCTCTCCCTTTGGACCTCTTGGGGGTTTGATCTGGTACTAACCTGTATCTGTTTGCTCTGCAGGTGGCTGATGGTTGTGATCTGGAACGCCTTGGTATACAGTGTGTCTCTAGGTCACATAAGTCCTGGCACCACGCCCCCGGGTAGGTCCTGTTGCCTCAGTTTGTCCCAGTGCTTTGACTTGCACCTTACGCCGCTGTCTCTACTGATTACCACACCCCATGTTGTGCACATTTAATACGGAACTTTAATTTGGTTTAATAAACTATTCTTTGTGAACTGTACTCATATGTTTCGGGGTAAGTCATTGATTGTTCTCTGATATTCTTGGCGGTCTAGCGGACAGAATTACTGGATTGTCCTGTCACTTCTGTTGCAATGAACGCTATAAAATGGGACCAGGATCAATAGTGTAATACAGTGACTGTACATGTAGTTTACTGACTCAAGAAAGGATGGATTTAGTGTTCAGTTACTCTTTAGCTTTCAAAGCTCCAAATTTCTCAAACGCCTTTGGGAGACTGCAAGAGAGAAAGTCTGGCCTTAAGAAGATTAAGCGGACATTCAGACTGTATCACAAAGATACAGTATGTGTGTCATTGGGGGGGGGGGGGGGGGGGGGCAACCAGTGTCTGACTGTAGATTTCGTCTTGGCCTGTCGCTCCTTAGCACCTGGGGCTATTTTAAAAGATGGGCCCTGGTGAGGATGAAGACGCTCCTGTAACTGTCTCTGTAACTGAGTATTGATGGAGAGGACAGGTCGATACTCGGATGCGTCTGTCCTTCGTCATCTCCATTATCCTCTCAGTTTGGCTTTGCTTTACGTGTGTCGGCCGTTACAACCGCGATCCTTTAATGAGCTCTCTGCATGATTTAAAACAGTGGTGGGTGATTCCATCGATTACAGCGTCTCGTTAAAGAGAGATCAGCAGCCAGACGGACGACGGCCTTCCTTTGCTTTACTGCTGCTGAGCCCCGCGCAATTTAACTCTCGGGGAAACTCGAGAGAATATGAGTTTGACATTAATGAGATAATACTTAGATGGCTCTACTGAGACCTTTTAAAGCGAACGCACGGTACAAAATTCTGCTTTTTCCACGACCGATCCGAGAAAAAAAAGCATTAAGTGACATGTTTTGGAACCAGGAGGGCTCAAGTCGGATTTGTGAGCGTTCCCATTGAATCACTGTTAAAATCTTCACAGCTCAATTGTGTAATTGGATCGTGTTATTAAAAAGCAAAAAGAAGCCAACAGATGGACTTTGAATTAATCCATTATGTAATCTTTTTCATCCCGAGGGATTCGCTAAAGTGATTACTAGCTTCCTCCAGTGCGGTGGATTAGTTACCATTTGTTGGGAAACTGTCGTCGTCCCGTTCTGCTTCACTTTCCGGTGCCAGTTTCACGGCCGCGCAGTCTGTCAGTCCAACGCTGTGTGCCGAGTGAAGCCTGCCTTCTGCTAATGGATGCCTTGCCATAAAACGTGTTGACCACCAGCCCTGATCCACAGAGAATAAGTGACACACCCAGTGACTTTTTGCGTTTCAGAATGTCCGCTGCGCGCACGTTAGCACGCTCACATTAGCAGAGTGGGAAAACATTCCAGATTTTGTTTGCACCACACTGTTGTTTTAAGTTCCGACAACGGGACTCAAAGCAGACTGTAGCGGCTTTAAGTCTTTGCGTGGTCTAGATTCAGATTCAGACTGTGATAGCTTGCATTTCACTCGCGTTTTGGACATGCAACTGCCAAATGTCTTTTTCAGGCGGCCTTGTCCCGCGCGGGACCGAAGGTGACTGAAGGTGACTGGTGGTTAAAAAGGGCAAACTCAGCTGGGGCTGCCCACAGTGTGTACACGGCAGCGAAGGCTCAGAATAAATGACAGTACATGTGTTGTAAGGCAGAGGCGGACAGATGTGTGTGTGTGTGTGTGTGTGTGTGTGTCGGCTGGGAGCTATTATTGGTCCTGCAGGGAAGTGAGGGTGGCTGTTCCCTTCACAACTCACGCACAAATGTGTACAGTATGTTCAGTTTACAGTTATTACATAAGAGGAAGAAGGATTTCTGCATCATGGCCTTACAACAAGTGCGTCTCTGTGTGTGTGTGTGTGTGTGTGTGTGTGTGTGTCAGGATACGTCCAGTGACCTTTTATTTTGAAAATCAGTCAGGGGGCCAAAAATGTGGTTCCACTCCTTGTTCCACTCCTGGCGAGAGCTGCGGTGTGTTTGAACGACTTCGGGATCTCCGGGAAACACTCGGCGCCTCGTTCTCTGCCTCCGCTGAAAAACATCTGAGACGAGATGTTGATTAAAATGATGTCGAGACTCCCTGCAGTTCAAACCACTTCAGCACTTCAAAGAGTCCAATTTCTATCCCGCTGAACGCAGAATCTGTAAAGCAGCACGGCCTGTAGTTAGATTAATTCATTAAAATTTTAATGAAGTTTGGTGGTGAGATACTGTAAAAAAAAAAAAACAGCATCATGTTTTGGTTTTCCAGCTAAATTAATTAGTGAATATTTTACAGGAGGTGGAATCTGACCTCATATCATAGTGACCCTCAAGTTTTGCCGTTTTTGTGTCCCTTTTGAAAGTCAAAACCCACCTTATAGATGAGATAAACTTGTCCCCAAAATCCCATTCGGCATTTGGCAGACAGTCGGCGGGTATGCCTCTGACGACATGTGAGTGATGAAACAGTATGACTTCCAAAAGAAGAAACAACTGTATCAGAGAAGAAACCACAACATCGTGCGCATGGAAACAACCGCGTGGTTAAAGTTCGTGGAAATGTTGGTTTTTGCTCCCCGGCAAACATTTCACCATCCTGGGGCGGAGACACGACTTCCGTGAGGTCGCAAAACTAGCTTTTGAAGACGCGACCTGCTGCTGGACAACAGGCCGTAAAAACAACGCTTTGAGTGGGCAGCGCGACGTGACCGAATTACGGGGTGAAATGCGCGGCGCTGAGGTCACAAATGGGGCCGAGAAAAATCGTGCATGCAGCAAATGGACTGTGGTATGTAAACGCTTGGTTAAGGCAAAATGAAAAATAAACGTTGTGATATGAGTCCTTCAACTTTTTTTGTTTTAGTTTTTTTTTTAAACTTGAAGAGTCGCATTCCCAAAAGTCTGCAAGATAATAGAAATCATTGATTTACAGTGGGACCTTTGTTTGGAGGCTCGGCTCATTTCCATCTTTATCTCCAAGGCTTTCATTTGTTGCTCATCGATTGTTTTATTTTTCGCGCCATTTAGTATTCGTCGTGGCTTAACGGCCCCATATCAATACGCCGGCCTAATTGCGACACCCAATAAAGCCGCCCAGGCACAAAACAGAATTGTGAAATTGCGTTCAAAGGAGGGAGACAGAGAGGAACCAGAACGAGAGTCCAGTTCATCAAGTGTCTCCCTCCATTCCTCCGTGGCCTCATTTCATTTCTGCCTCAATTGAATTCTCACAAGAGTAAAAGAGAACTGATCACCGGCGTGAAACACGACGGCGGAGGATGAGCCGCATCATGTTTAATGAGCAGGACGCGATGAGGATGAAGACACTGACGAGAGCCTGGACCGTTGCTGAGGAAACGGACTCACAAAAGGGGCCATTCTTCTGCCCAGAGCTGTTCTAAGTCTTTTCAAACCAAGTCCGAGTCTCAAGTCAAACGTTTTTCCAGTCTGCAAATGCTAGTGTGAAAATGAGTTCCGCTTCCAGTTACACTCAAAAGCAAGGCGCTTGAAACAGTGCTGCACTGTCTCCTGCCTGAAACGTCCCCTGTCCTCCTGGTGGATTGCGGAGTTTGGTTTCGAGGATTCCGGCCCCATGTGTACTCCCTGGATCAGAGCACTGTGGGTCATTATTCTCACCTTTGCTAATAGTCAATAGTGGGCACGCAGACATACATCAAAGGCCCCTTTTGCCTGGGAATCGAACCGGGGTTTTTTTTTTATTAGTTATTTATATGTGTTTCAATCGGGGGGGAGGGGGGGGGGGTCCAGGACTCCGGGAGACCTGCAGACACACACAGTCTCATTGTTGGTATTTTGGACCGTTTTTATTTATTCTATTTTTTCTTCAAATGACTCATGACTCTGCAGCGACGCCATGTTTTTATCGTCTAATTAACTGGAGAACTACAGCAGCAGCATTCAGAATATTGGGTGCATTTGTAATGTGAGGCAGCTCATGGAGACTGCTAAATTATTAAGTAATGTCTTTTCGTCTGCCTCTCTCACACACACACACACACACACACACACACACACACCTGCAGCTCATTAATTAGTTGTGGTGAACTGATGTGTTCAGACGATGTAAAGCTTGGACGGGTTTCTGTCACGTGTTCGTTCTCTGGAGAGAACCTCTTCTGAGAACTTTAAAACAGGGAGACACACTGCAGCTCTCCAGCAGAGCGCTTGTGTTTTCATGGAGGGAAAAAAATAAAAATAAAAAAATAAATAAAATGTAGCAAATCGGATAAAATTTTAGGTCAACATCCCCAAACTGTTTCCCTGTCGCTGCTCAAACCTCAGTCGGGTGGAGGCGGACGGCGCTAAATGCACATAATGACACACACATAATGCACACACTGCCCAAATATAAGTGTGTGTGTGTGTGTGTGTGGGTAAATGTGCCGTCAGCATTTCTACTGACTGTCAGCTTTAATTGGCTTCAGGCAGCAGAGTGAAGGGAATCATGTAAATGCACACTCTACACACACACACACACACACACACACACACACACACATACATACATACATACGTGTGTGTTGGCTGACCGACTGTCATTCTCTCAAATCGCTTAAGTAGCTAACTGCCTGCTAACATGTTGGCCAAACCAGAGGTAGTGAATTCAGTTTGCTTCCATATGAATAGTTATTAAATACAGTCACATAAAAGAAAAGACTCTCTTCT
Organism: Enoplosus armatus; assembly: GCF_043641665.1. Taxonomy (NCBI): domain Eukaryota; kingdom Metazoa; phylum Chordata; class Actinopteri; order Centrarchiformes; family Enoplosidae; genus Enoplosus; species Enoplosus armatus. Next base: position 1,458,468 of record NC_092190.1, on the reverse strand, counting down.
ACTCTTTTAGAAAGCAGCAACTAAAATATATCCGCATCAGGGAAGACCGCATCGTGGATTCCTTCAAATAACGTCTGTCTCAGCTCCTTTTGTTTTGCAATACATACTTTTTATTTTGAGCTCTGAAGAGTTCAACAGTGATTCAACGTGAAAAGCTCAGAAATCCAACTGAAACCCTTCTGGTTACAAAATATGTAACTTGGTACGTGAACTTTCGTGGGTTTGACCGTGTTGCACTACACAGAGGTGTCTGGTGTCCTCGCTGACAAGTCAAGGGTCATCCATGATGCCACGTGGGGGTAGCAACATATGTAGGTTCCAAAGTGGTTTTTGCATGTTTACGTCATTTTGAGGACTTTAAACCACATCTTGGGAACGCAACACATTTTATATATATATATATATATATATATATATATATGTATATACAGTGCTTAACAAATGTATTAGCCCACCACCCAGTGTAAGGTGTTTGCCCCCGCTGCCCTAAATTAACAGTATTACTGATGTTTCTGTAATGGTTAATCCACCAGTATGTGCAAGCCAAGCTCTTTAATCAAAATGACATCTTTAATGCTAAAATATAATTATTGTTGTTATCCATGAATTCTCAAATTTACTGTTTTACAAAAAAGCAGAAAGAAATAGTGAAGCACATTATCATTATTCTTTGATTGAGATGCCAAATTACAGTTATTTACTTGCATTCCTGAACAGAAACATTTTGTTTTGTGGTTGCAAAGAATGCAAGCTGTCATCAGGGCCAAAGGAGGTCGAACAGAATATTAAGATTTTTGGTTAATATATGTGAATAAGGACTATTTAGTTGTTCCAGTTTGTTATTTGCCTAATAAATAACAATGCAATTTTTAGTTTGAAACAAGTTTCTGACAGATTTCTAAAATATTTGTGTTTTCTCATTTTTATGACAGGTGGTCTAATAAATTTGTTAAGCACTGTATATATATAGATAGATCAGAAATACTTTATTGACCCCAGGGGGGGGGGGGGGATTATACAGTACCGGTGCTCCCCATTCAAGAGTAGAAAGTAATAATAAGTACAAAAAAATATACACATTTACAATATCTAAGTGAAAAATAAAAGTAAAAATATATATAATGACTGTTGCATATATATATATATATATATATATGTATTGCACTCGTGACGATTTAAAGAATAAATAATGAGGTAGTAGTGGTACTATCCTGAAAGTGCCACATTGAATTGAACACAGCTCTCAGTGTTTTGCCACGTGAGGTGCTGAAACCTCAGCGGCAGCTTACAGACGTCAGAACGCAGACGGTAATATTCCGCTCCGGATAATGAAAGCACACCGCTGACATGCGGCATCTGACATCTCTCATCCCGCCCAGCAACACTAGTTAACCATACTTAGGAAACACTGAAGTTGGAGTGCATCTGTCTCCTCTTCATCCCCCTCGACCTCTTTGACTCCTCTCCCTCTCGCCGACTCTGGACGTTTATCTCTGCTGTCCATCTATTGCTAAATTATCTTCATCCCCTTCATCATTCCTGCTTATCTCCGTTTCCTTTCTCTCTTAATGTTACAAAGGCAGGTCAGCGTGTGTGTGTGTGTGTGTGTGTGTGTGTGTGATGCTTATCTTTTACAAGCTCTTCCCTCCGTACAGATCACCAGAGCACAGAAGCAGCATCTATTCAACAATACAGCCCTGAAGGTTTTCATGAAATCACAACACATTTGAAACATCCATCCATTAAAATCATGAACGCATCACACCTGTTATTGTCGGGTGAATATGAGTTTACTGGTTGACGGAGATTAAGCAGCTAGTGGAGCTAATTCGCCGCTCGCTGCCATTAAACCACCACGGAAGAAGAAGAAGAAGAAGAAGAGGAAGAAGAAGATTAAAAGAGCTCCAGTCGAAGCTCAGGCGATGGAGAACCACGTGGAGAACACTCAGATCTTCACTTTAAGGAAGCATTTTCTTTTTTATCGATACATCAACTTTTAACCTCAGCGGTTCTAAAAAAAAAGAAAAAAAAAAGTGTTTTGTTTGTTCATTTTTGTGAAAATTGAAAATGCACGTGGACACAGGTGGAGGGAAACACTGTGAACTACGTATGTGAGAATGGAGAGCTTGACCGGCACAGCAACAGCAACTGAGGGAGGGGGGGGGGGGGGGGGCTTATCGAACGGTCAAGTCATGATCGCAAAGAGACGTAGGGAGACGAAACGCACTTTAGTTCAGTCTAAACACATTAAGTCTGTTTAAAACTAACACACACACACACACACACTCACACTCACACACACACACAGTGTCAAATAGTGTAAGCAGTGAGGGAGACCGAGACTCGGACCACTTCATGTCCCTCGTGTATGTTTGTAAAGTGAAAGATCTTCATTTCCAGCAGAATGTGAAGCAATTGTTGTCATAGACAAAAAAAAAACAAACAAAAAAAAACAGTTACCATAATGTTCAAATTACCATGGTAACGGAACATGTACGCAATTGGGCTTCGTATACCACCTTTAACGCACATGTAGCTGCGGAAAATATAAAATATATATAAATAATAATAATATATATAAAATATTTAGCTCTGCAAGCTTAGTAGTGACAGTGCTAACGGGCTAACCGCTGCAGCTAGCCGGCGAACCGCTGACACACAAGCCGGGCTAGCGTTCAGTCACACTAGCCCCTCTCTACTGTTCCGTTCACACCCACCTGGCATTTCGTTCACCATTGTGCACTATTTCATTCAATTGAAAGAGTTATTCAAATGGGGGAAGTAAAGCTCTCCAAGCTAGCAGGGATGCTAACGGTCAGTTAGCAAACTTACCGGACAATCATTTGTTCGTTTTCTGACCCTTTTTCGCGGCGTCGACCCTCGTCTCCTCGCGGGCTGCGAACCATTCCTCTTCCGCGGAGCGGCGCATACTCCGACAGAGGAAGTTAAAACAAAACTGGATGGCACGACGTAGCCAATGAGCAACGGCAGCTCCCTCCATTCCGGACTCTCCGGCTCTCCGTTCCCTCAGAGGTGGGCTCTGTTAACACAGGTTTGTTATCGGTCGACGGTGCAAAATCACAGATCAAGCTTCCCCGGGGGTGCCGGACCCCGCCGCTGGCGCGACCAGGCCATGAGACAGGTGGAGGAGGAGGAGCAGAGGGCTGCGAGGTCACTGAAGACCATCGCTACCGTAGTGAACGGTTCCTCATAGAGGAGCTACATGTGCTCTCTTAAGAGTGAGAGGAAGGAAACATGGAATGATACAAAATGAAGAATACAATTTATTTCAGTGAGTAAAACACGACCAGTGTGTGTGTGTGTGTGTGTGTGTGTGTGAACAGTATGAAAAACTCCATTAACTAAATGTTTCTCCCTTGTGGTTATCTCCAATGTTCTTTTCTTTAACAACAAACGTAACGTGTTGCGTCACAACACACGCAACGGCCATTAAGTGTGAGTGAGTCAGAGAGAGAGAGAGAGAGAGAGAGAGCTTCAGCCACACAAAGAGAGAGAGAGAGAGAGAGAGAGGAAATGCTCTTCATTATCGATCATGAGCTTCTGTCTGATGACGGCCTTTTATTTCAGCAGTTGCTCTGGAGCGTAAAACATGCTTTTACTTCACCCGAAGGAAGGACACGAAAGGAAAATGTCAGCAAAGCCAGGAAATCAGGCTGCAGACGGAACAACTGTTTCCTTATAATTCTGGTTGAAATAACTCATTTAGACCATCGCTTGTCTTAACAATATTTAATTAAAGGGTTCCCTTTTAAAAATAAAAGCTGGACCAGGTCTGAATCAAACGGGGTTAGCTAGCACGTGACCAGCCAATCACAGCGACTCCTGTGCAAAACGAGGGTCATCTTGTCCTGCACGTGTCCTGGTTAACGTAAAGTCTCGGTGTGTTACATTAACTCACATCTTTTGGACTAATAGAGCCGTCGCAGGGGTGACGGATTTTTTTGCAGGCCAACCCTGAAGTCAGCATCGCCCCTGGTTCCCTCCGCAAAAATGTTTCCATTGGCTTTTGGATCATTGCAGGAAGTAAACTCTGTGGCCAAACACACGTTTATGATTCTTACAGGTTTTGTTCGGCGAGAATTAAAAAGCTAACGTTAGCCTATAAAGGAACTACAGCACGGTGGCACGGCTTCAACGTCACCACCGCTGAGCTTAACTTTTAAGAGAATATAGATAGATGTAGAGCACAGGTCACGGTGCGAGTCCGGACCCAGACGGCGTCCTACGCGGACCCGGACCTATAACCAATAAATTATCAAGGGATTTGAAATTTTGGCGGGGCGCTTCTATTTTAACCGGGCGCGGCTTTTCTAGTCTTTGCGGCGCCGGTTTCGCGGATCAGGAAACTCACGGACCAATCGCATACGGGGTTAAGCCAGCCCGCGTGACGCTACTCGGCCAATCAAATCTGAAACAGTTAACAAAGAAAAAGGGAAACTCTTTATTTTGTTTTTGTACTTTCTTTATTTGAGTTGACAGCCAGTTGATACATGCTAGGCTACTTCAAAATATATCACACTAAATCACAACGCAAGTTAGACATTAGGACGTAAAAAAAGCTTCAAAATTCTCAAGTGGGGGGTATCCGCTGACGTGTTTCATGTCGTAGAACAAAACGTTGAAACCTCTTACGCTTGTGTCAACCGCAGACCTGATTTCATGGCATCTACACATCAAAAACCCCATTCAAAAAGAATTTGCACTTGAAATTTGCACCAAGTGTGCATGGACTCGTGACCAAAGACAGAGATGAGGGCTTATTCGGCAAAGAGAGAAAGACATGCAGTGAATGGGAAGAGAATGAGAGAGAGAGAGCTTAAGAGAGAGAGAGAGCCAATACGGTACGAGGGAGAGAGACCCTGGGTAGAGAGAGAGAGAGAGGCTGAATGTGAGAAGCAGCAGAGAATCATTCAGCTCTGATCGTCACTGACGGCGACTCAACAACTTGCAGACTCTCTCTGGGAACCTGAAATCCACACGGAGACCTCTTCTGTCTGCCGACGGTTCACCGGTGGGGGGGTGTGGGGGGGGGGCTGGACGTTTTCCCCCTCTTCCTCTTTCATTTGTTCTCTTTTTGGAAAGCAGCGCAAGAGACGCGGAAATATATCCCAGGGAGGGATTCGGGGAGCTGAGGGAACGCTGAAACCGGGTCTGGCGGCGGTCTGTGGAGGATTTGGAGAAGGGGTGCTGACATTTCCCGGCGGGGGCTTACGCAAGAAGGCGGAGGATATGTTAAAGGAATATTTAAGGTCTCCGGAGGGCTGACATTGCTTTTGGAGAAGACGGAGGAACGTTTGTACTCTTGAGTACAGGACTTTCTTATCGCTGAACTGACGAGAGCGCATGTGTGTGTGTGTGTGTGTGTGTGAGTGTGTGTGAGGAGAAAGTTAGTGAGGTGTCGTTGGGTGACACACACATGTCAAACATCGCCATGTTCATCATCAATCTCCGTCGGCTGCCGACGCGCTCACACAGGTGCAGGGACGAGTCGAGACGAGAGGGCAAGGACACGCATTCATTAACGCACACACACACACACACACACACACAGTGGTAGCATCTGTGCAGGTATGTAGTTCACAATAAAAACCCACCTCACAACCAAACTCAAAGAAGTAGAAGGTCAAACTTCACCGTCCGTTTGAAAAGGAAGACTCGGAGGAGGTGAAATTCTGACTTCTCTTAAGATCTGAGACTTCACGCGGGTCATGAGTGCAGCTTTTCATCAAGCCCGGACTTCAAGGGGGAGAAGAGACCTGCGAGCGTCTCCTCCGCCACAGCTTCAAATGGATTCTATAATCAGAGGAGGAGGAGGAGGAGGAGGAGGAGATGACTGAAGGCACGCGGGTCGAAGTCAGTCCCGACATCTCGGAACACTTCTTTGTTTTGTTTGTTTATCCGGCGCTGCGTGACGGGCTGCGCTTCAGCGTTGTCCTTTGAACAGCCGCTCTCTTTCTTTGTTGCGCTGAATTTAGCGGACGTGCTTTCTGCTTCCCAGCGCGGGGGAAGATCGTCCACCCGTTTGGCGCCTTGACGGACAATTCGGAGTTTTTTTTTGAGAGTTTCCTCTGAGATGACGGAGTAAATAACGCGCGCCGAATTCCAATTCATCACTCAGGTGATATTCATGGTATTCACCTGCGGAGAGAGGAAATGGAGGGCGAGTGAATGATGAGTAGACTTCCCCCGGTCTTACTCTGACCCATTTTCCAGGCGGCAGTCCCGAGGCGCCTCTGTCTCCGGCTGTGACGGCGTTACCGAGCTGACACCATGAACCTGCGGACTGGAAACGTGTCACAGTCGATCGCCAACACTGCCAGAGCTGTCGCCGCTCTGGAGCCCAACACCTGGCCTCCACCTGGATTCGAGGAAATCACCCTCCGGATCGGCAACGTGACCAACCCGGGGTGCCGCGGGAGCGACGCACAGTCGGGGAACTGGTCTTACCGCAACGTCGGAGGGGTACATGGCGAGGAGGGGGGCAGGATTTACGGGTCTCAGTGTCCCCCCCGAGACGTGCCGGTGGAGAAGAACTGGGCGGCGCTGCTGATTTTAGTCGTCATCGCCGTCACGGTCATGGGCAACATCCTGGTGATCCTGGCGGTCTCCCTGGAGAAGAAGCTGCAGAACGCCACAAACTATTTCTTGATGTCGCTGGCAGTCGCCGACATGCTCCTGGGCATCTTGGTCATGCCTGTTTCCATGGTGACCATTCTCTACGGTAAGCGTTGAGTGATTGGGCTTCATTAAGTTGACATTTGGTGTGTTTTGCTGAGTGGAGTGTGCGTAATTGTTGCTGCGACCCGCCTGCATGTTGAAGGAGTCTTTTCTTTTCCTCTGGTGCGAGGTCTCACTCTCGTGTCTGGTGTTCGGATCACGTGCTTGAGTGGTCAGAACCCGTGCATGACTCTGTGCCGGCGGGCTGGGACAGACGGAGAGCGGCAGTGATGGAGGTGCTCGGTGACGTGTTTGTTTCTGAGTGCCGCCTCAGTGCGGAGGTGACGGATGAGAGGCAACAGCAGGAAAATGTGCGCGTAAAACGAAGCGACACACAACGTCAACTGGAAATAACACATGCAAACTCAACAGGTGGTGACGCACGCGCGAGCTAGTCAGCGGACCTTGAAAATCGGCCGATAATCCCGGAGCCGCGTCCCTGAAACCAGATATTTGCTTTGTTGCCACGTGGGTGTATACACACATTTTCTGGAAGAAATAAAAAGCTTAACGTATGTGATGTTCATTTAACCGGGTCATTGAGATCGATCAAGGTCTCTTTTGAAAGACAGACCTGAGAACAGCAGAGAGGAAGAAAAAAACAAAAGCACGAACCACGTTAAAGGTTTCAAGTCGGTCAGCGGGACGAGGCAGTTTCAAATCCTCTGTAATTCATTCAGACCGTAACAGGTGCAAAGTAGTGGAAGTGGCAGCCTGTCAAGGTTCAGGATTTACCCGAGAGGTAACTAGACCTGAACAGGCCTGAGATCTGCTCTCCTCTCCGCCGGTGGTTCAGGTGGCTGCTGATGAAAGCTTCAGGAAGCTGAACGTTTCCTCTGCTTCATTTTCTCTGTGTGTCAGTCTGTCGCTGTCACACACACACACACACACACACACTCACACACACCTTCCACCATCCGTCACCGTTGCCCGTTTGCAGCTGATCCTCGCCCTCGTGGCTCCCCGAGCTTCCCTCCGCGTCTCTGTAAGTGTCACGAGCCGCCGCTCACGCCAGGAGCTTTAAGCCCTGAGTAGCAAATCAGTCAGCGGGCTGCAGAGCGCTTCCCAAAGAGCGACCCCCCCGGTGCTTATTACCCGCCTGGCCCGCTCTTTAATGACGAGACAAAAGAAGCCATTGGCCACGCCGTCGCCGAGCGTAAACACACAACGCTGCAGTTTGTGCCCTCGTGTTGATACGTGGCGGCAGCGTCTCGCCCGGACAATGAGGGCATCTTACAAAGTGAGACGGCCGCCGCCGCCGCCGCGTCGGTATCGAAAAAAGGACGACGTTAGGTTAAAAACCGAGAGACGGGGCTGTGAAGGGGTCGTTAATGAGGTCGCGGATTAGTTTGTGGCGGAGAGTTTGTGAATATTAGATCGCTAATGGGGTCATTAATGAGGTCGTGGGCGCTCGTACGTGAAATAACATGTGAGATGATCATTTTAGTAATGCGAACACAGCACTAACTGAGCCGACCCCGTGACAATATAATATGAGCAGTAAGGCAAGAAACGTCAGCGTAACACTGAAGGATTAGCGCCCTCTAGCAGCTGGAGGCGTAAACTGGTGAGCATCCTCAGAGAGGAGTTTGGAACACGGCCGCAGCCTTCTGTCCACGTTCTTTGTGAAACGATCTCCTGCTGTACTTGGACATCTGACCTGATCACCTCAGTTTGGACGCAATTTTAGCTCAATAAAATACAGCTCATTTTTGTTAGCGTTTGTTAGCATTTTGTTATTCAAGCAATAGCAGCTGAGAAAACAGATTCTATAATCTGCAGGTCTGATGAGTTCACTGATTCTGGGTCAGTTCGGGACAAATTCAGCGATTCAAACAACATGTTGTGTTCTCAGCTGAGTTGTTGTAAATTCACCGCCGTTCTGACTGGCTTCTTCTTCTTCTCCTTCTTCTTCTTCAAAGCAACGGCAGCTGAGGCTCATGGGCACTGTAGTGTGGCAAGCCGTCGGGCAAAAGCCTTTTTTCTTTGCTGTGAATTCCAGTTTTAAAATGTTCTTTTCGTCACATTCTGCACGTCAGCTCTCCAACAACTTTATCAAATTTGCTCCCCGAGTCCGCACCTTGACGGTGTTGACTTTACATTTCGACCTGTAGAATCTCTTTGGCTGTTCATGAGGTGGAAATGTGGTTATGCGGTTAGAAATGAGTCGAGGAAGTGCGATTCCAGACTCCGTAAACGTGAACGCGTTCCCTCAGAGCTCAGAGAAAACAAAGCACAAGGTTTACCTGCCTTCCAAAAGGTGACCACAGGACGTTCTCCTGATGACTCTGGTGGTCCTCTGACTTCTCCTGCGGCGCCACCAGCAGGTCAACATTTAAATGTTGTCCCATATTCTGGTCCGTGACTGAATACCTGCGAATGCAGCTCTACAAATGCTAATCAGCTAAATGTTACCATGCTAACGTGCGAAACTAAAATGGCGAGCGTGGTAACCGTTGTACCCGCTAAACATTAGCGCGTTGGTGCTGTCATTGTCAACGTGTCGTAGAGCGCTGTGTCTCAGTGAAGCCTCGCAGAGCTGCTAGCATGGCGGCTAACTCCTGTTTTTGAGGCGAATGAATAAACGTTTAAAAGATGTCACTTGTCAAAGGCGACCCCAGAAAGCTTCTGTCACGCCCGAGGTTGTCATCACTTTATGAATCTCCCTTCGGAGCACGTTATGAGCTGCTGCTGCTGTTGTTGTCGTCAGCGTTTTCAGGGTCGCTCTCTGCTGAGTCGCTCTTATTTTGCCCACTGAGGAAGTGCAGTCATATGTCCGATGCCGGGGGGGGGGGGGGGGGGGGCATATTGAGTTTTGTGATGTAATTCTTCATTTATTGGGTTGGAAGGTCAGCAGGATTGATCTGAAATATAATTCCTCCCAAAAAACCTTGTGTGTGTGTTTTGTTTTTTTTTAAATCACGTTTTTCCACATTTTGCCAACACTGTCGCCAACGGCAACAAGGATGAATTAAAAGACACGGAGATGTCAAGATGCCGCTCAGTGGGTTCACAGCTTTTCAGGTCAAGTCAAAGACCTCTCCCTGCCGCGCCTCTGATGGATCGGTGAAGCCCCATGTTAACTTCAGATTTGGAGCTCAGTTCTACATCAGGAGGAGGTCTTTGGCTCATCCTTTAAAACCACCTCACCACAGCAACGAAGGCCAGCTGCAGCAAATTAAAAGCCTTTGACTTCACAAGAAGTGACCGCAGAAAAAGGCCAGACGACCGGTGAAGTCGTAACACAACAGAAGTATGATGTTGCTTTGCTGGTTGCCTCTTACTTGAACCTGTATTTTAGAAGTACAGACAGTGTGTGCTGCTGCTGCGGGGAGCCACTGCATGTTCCTGTCTGCCTGACTGTCTGTCTGTCATCAGTCTGACTGTCTGTCTGTCTGTCTGTCTGCCATCTTTCTGTCCGTCAGTCAGTCTGTCCATCTGTCTATCTATCCGTCTGTCTGTCTGTCTGCCGTCAGTCAGTCTGTCTGTCTATCTATCCGTCTGTCTGTCTGCCGTCAGTCAGTCTGTCCGTCCATCCGTCCGTCCTTCAGTCTGTCTGTCTGTCTATCTGTCCGTCTGTCTGTCATCTGTCAGTCAGTATGTCAGTCTGTCTGTCTGACTGTCTGTCTGTCATCAGTCAGGCAGTATGTCAGTCTGTCTGTCTGTCTGCCCATCTGTCTGTCTGCCGTCTGTCTGACTGTCTGTCTGTCTGTCCATCAGTCTGTCTGTCTGACTGTCATCAGCCAGGCTGTCTGTCTGTCCATCCGTCCGTCCGTCTGACTGTCTGTCTTTCTGTCATCAGTCTGTCTGTCTCTCGTCTGTCTGTCTGTCTGTCATCAGTCAGTCAGTCTGACTGTCTGTCTATCTGTCTGTCTGCCGTCAGTCAGTCAGTCTGTCCGTCCGTATTCAGTCTGTCTGTCATCTGTCAGTCTGACTGTCTGTCTGTCTGTCTATCTGTCCATCTGTCTGTCTGTCTGTCTATCTGTCCGTCCATCAGTCTGACTGTTTGTCTGTCCGTCAGTCTGTCTGTTCGTCCGTCTGTCCAGACTGAAACGTCTATCGGATGCATTTCCATGAAATGCTCATGCGTCCATTAGATTTCTCCCGCAGCGATCTAGATGTGTTGATCAGGTTGTCCCTAATCCTTTTAATTAATTTCTGTTCTCTTAATTACTCTTCGTCTTAACTCTCAAATCCCATTCACGGTTTCAGCCATCAGCTTGCCATGAAAACAAACAGCATTTACGTTACGTTTCAGTCCAACGTCATGTTACATCACAGCTCCAGGCGGCGCTGATTGGCGTCCCCTCAAGTGGTTGGAGTGACCTGGACATGAGTGTACCTGTTTGATGTGCACTTTGCAAACCCCCTCCACGCGCGGTCAGAACGAGCTCCCGGTTGGAAGCAGGGTTTGCTCTCAGCATAAAGCTCAGGACAGATTCTTTTGTGATCTGGTTGCTTGGTGATCTCGGCCCTTTGGTCACTAGAGGCAACAGTGAAGAACAGAGGACCTCTGGGAACGGAGTATGCCGGTCTAAGCTCAGTGGAAGCTTGCCGAGCACCCCCCCCCCCCCCACCCCCCACCAGTTTGCCCGCTCCGATCTCTGTTCCTGTTTCGGTCCCACCTCTCCTCCTTTTAGAGGCACAGAAATAACTTAATGTCTTATTGATTTTCCTGAATTGCGGGTTGAAATACTCGTCTTTCTCCCCCTCTGTCAGCTGTTGACGTCCGCAGCCGGCTCATTCTCCTTCCCCTTCTTTACTGTGAAGACTTTTGACCCCCACCATCCATGTCCATCTCCCCTTTCCCTTTCTCCCTCGTTGATGGCTTCGTGATTCGCCCTCAAACCAAAGTGCTGCCTTTATATCCTGCGTTTACTGATTGATGTATTGATTATCAGGGGCAGAGTGGATCGATGGCCTGCCTCGATCAGGAAAAAGGTTGCAAAGGCGATATTAAGACAAAACATGATACTTTTTCTTTCTTTAACACTTTAAGCTTCTGGGAAAAAAAAGATATATTGTGTGGGGAGACTGAGGGAAAGTGAGTAAGTGATCAACTGCGCCAGCTGGGTAATTTATACCCCAGGAAATACACTCAGTTGCCACGGAGATCCGGCAGTTATTGAGATATCGGCACTTTACTTTTCGGTGTTGATTCAGCTTCGTGATTTCTGGAGGATGTAGTTTGTGCTCCTGTTGAACTGCATTACATCATTACGAAGAGGCGTTTGTCATTCAGCCCACCCTCTGAAGTGGTCCTGACCTCAAAGCCATACAACACCTTTGGGATGAACTGGAATGCCGACTGTGAGCCAGACCTGACTGATGACTCTCGTTACATGTATTTGATGCTTTCAAGTGCCTCCAAACTCATGTTGATGGAAGCAACAACTGGATGCGCATGCCTCCCAAATAAACAGCGGCTTGTTTTTCCGTTGTTGTTGTTGCTGTGTCGAGGTGCAGTCTGAGATGGTTTTCAGCCTGCAGCGAAACGTGTGCAGTGACCCTGCTGTCCTGACTTCAGTGGGGAGCTCATTTCAGGCCCGAGATGAGCGGCCAGCGGGTCCTCAGAGTGACAGGGCAGCCAATCGCCCTGAGGCATTGGTGGCGCGGCCGGATGTGTAGGGTTTGACCGCGGAGGAAGGAACGAGCAGTTCCTTTCACGGCCACTGTAGACCAGAACACCAGTCCTGAAATGAACGTGAGCGGCGGCAGGGAGCCAGTGTTGCCGGTCCGAATGGGAGCAAAATTCCTGCAGCCAGGTTCCAAAGTGTGGTGTAGAGACTGAAACCAGAAGAGTGGTTCGTTAATGACATGTTAAACAAACAACCACGTAAGAGTGATATCCATGGCTTTATCTCAACCGCCTGATAGAGGGTGAACCTTCTGGTGGAGGATCAGGACTGCTGCATGTTGCCGAATAAAATACTTCCAAAGTTTACAGCCCAAAACACGATCCAGCTTTTCCACTTCGAGTGCAACAGGAGATTCCACCAAAGGGCAGAAGACTGGATCAAAGTTGTATTAGACAGTTGGTTGAAGGCGCTGCTTGTGACATGAGAGTTGCTAGTATTGAATCCCGGACCAACAGAGAAAATCTGTAAATCTGGGGGGAAAGAGATTGCTAAAAGTTCAAGATCTGTTGTTAAAAAGTTGGTGAGAAAATCAAAGCAGCTTGTAGTATAATCCTGGTGGAGCGAATCCCCCGTTGGTGAGGTTTTTGCTGCGTTCAGTGTTGATAAAGTGAGTGGTTCCAGCAGTCAGCCGCCTCATCGAGACACAGATGAAAATAGAGCAGAAGTCATTACACCAGGGCTGATTGTACTTTCACCTCGTCAGGTGCTGAAGAGCAGCTGCCCCCCCCCCCCCCCCCGACGCTAAGAATGTCTCACTCCTAACAGAACAAGCCCAAAGCCCCGTTAGAGGCTGCAACGCTCATTACCAAGTGCAGTTTGCCCTTCAGGTGGCGCCAGAAGAAGGACGCAAAGGGTTGATCCTCTGAGGATCAGTAGGTTCTATTTCAAACTCTCAGTTTCCACTTTGGCCTGAAGTTGGCGCCGGCGGAAAGTCGTGATCGTTCACGGTGGAACTAGTTCCTCCTCTGGGGGAGGGGGGGGGCAGAACGCGCTCTCGGAATCTCTCTGACCGTTGAGAGTTTCACGTTTCCTGCGCACCAGTGGACAATTAGGATTTATCCTCTGAAGACCATGAATATCAACAGCCAACATAATGGAGATCTGGACAGCAGCTGTCGAGATATTTCTCCGTCATTTGTTTAATATCACTTTCGGTGTAGTGCACCCTTCAAACAAATCATACAGTTGAATTATTTAAAAAGAAAAAAAAATTATTGCAATTATTAACAGCATTTGGAGGGAAAGCAGCAGATCTGCACCTGAGAAGCGGGAACCAGCAAATGGCCATTTTGCACCAAAAAATCACTTCAGCCAGCAAAAGAGTTGACGAGCGACTAATAGTTTTCACCTCTACTTGTATAAACTGTTGGGGGGGGGGGGTCATTTATAATAAAGCATCATATTTAAAAAAAAAAGTCTTCACGCGTCTGGGCCAATCAACTAACCTCACCCTCACTAGACCCCCAGCCGGCATGACGAACTGATGACATGATGATGGTGGTGGATCCGTCTGTATCCGTTTCCTTTAGAGGTGACCGCCCCCCCCCCCCCCCCCCCCCCCCTGTCCCTGGACAGCCTCTGGACTCAGTTTAGGCTTTAATAATCAGAGCCAGAGAAGTAGGGCGGGCGTAACGCGGCTTACACAACAGCGAAAACCACCCTCAGACGGCGGCTTCGCGGGTCGCCTTGATGAGGCGGTCGCCCCTGAGCAAAAATAACCTCCAATTCCTCTGCTGATAGAAGGAGTGGTGAGGAAGGATGTGGGCCGAAAGTGAGCGAAAGAGGGGCGAGATAGAGAGTCCCGAGTGGAAAATTGCCAGCGTTGTGCTCACCCATTTGTGCTCGACTGTGTGAGATAGAGGGGATTTTCCTTTTTGTGTCTCTCGGCTGCGGAGCGAAGCGGCAGCACAAAGCAGCCTGAACAAAAACAGAGACGCAGCAGCAGCAGCAGCAGCCTTCCTCCTCCTCCTCCTCCTCCTCCTGCGCCTCTCTCGCATGACCAGACGGAACAAAATGAAACAGATGCAAACAAAAGGGCAGAGCCATTATCAGGCTCTGCTGCCCAGATGTGAGACAGCGGGGCAAAAAGGTCAAGATGTGACAGGAAACGCCAAAGCAATAGCTGACATGTTATATAATGCACTGTAGTTACCACACAAGTACATTAAGTACCGAACTTCCATTTTATGCTACTTTCTACTTTTTGGCATTTATTGAACAGATTTGGGCCTCGGGGTGGGGGGGGGGGGGGATTTAGTTTCAATTTTTTAGTCTCCTTCAGATATGAAGGATTCAAGGGAAATCAGCTATTTGGAGCGCTTGCATGACTGAATCACCATCACGGCGTCGTCGCTGTAGGTCCGGGGCGTGTTTAGCTTAGCTTAGCACAGGAAGACTGGAAGCAGGGGGAAGCATCTCAAAAGGCCTCCCCTCGCTGTGAAGGCTTGGTTCACCCAAATGATCAACGATTTCTTACTCACGTCTTAGTCTAGGGTTCTATGCGTGCAGATAAGATTTTCTTACTTTTGCTCAAAAAAACGGGATTCCTGTCTCCGCCCCGACACAGAGAAGATCAACTGAACCTAGTTTGAGGCAGCGTTTAACACATAGTCGTAAATGGTGCAAGCGTCCCTTTCATCTGAAGGACGTTGTAAACTACAATGTGAAATCACAAAGCGTCTGTCGACAGCTGAATGCCAAGTTCGCTCGTGGAAACTTTTCGGCTCGGTCCCGCGAGCGGCGCATAATTAATGTCGAATAATTAGGGCTTAATAATGATGACACACTGCTTTGGCACGCCGCAATTTAGACCCAGCACATTTGGTTCACTCTCAGGGGAGGAAACTCACTTTTCCCTTCCAAGTCCACAGAAGACGCCCGCAGCTCGTCGCGTGCACCGAAGGGGTGCGAAGCCATGCGTCTGCGCGCGAGTGTGTTTAAACGTGTGCAGGGTCACAACGTGTACGCGGGGGGCTTCGACGACCTCTTCCTCCTTGCATTTTGTTACCGGTGATTAACCGAGCAGCCGTGGCTCACCTTGAAAGCTCGGGTCACTCTGTTTGTCTGTCTCCTTTTTAATTGGTCCTCATTGATGAGCTAATGAGTGCAGAGCCTCGAACTCATTTAATGTGTATTAAAGTAATTGTATTCAGTGCTAATAGAATGGTCTTCTTGCCCATACCCTGCGTGAACTGATGTTGCGTTGGATATCTCGGCACCGTGTGCAGGTGTGATTAGCAGGACTGCCCCCCCCCCCCCCCCCCCCCGGGATTATAGATCCCATGTGGACCTGGATGGACTCATTCTGTGTGAGAGAAGGGAAAAGAGAAGACGAAAACCTGGATCAGTGAGCAGCTCTCAGGACTGTTTCCTCTGCCAAACATCTGCAGAGTCCAGGTTTGAGTTCAGCCTCGAGAGTCTCGGAAACATTCAGTTCATTTCAGTTTAATGGAGCAGGATGATCTCAGTGTGTTCGGTTTGGAGGTGAATTTTCTTATTATACCTTTGTTGTCGTTTGTGTGTGTGTGCGTTCTGTCTGATCTCGCTGTGTGTGTTCTCGCTGCCGAACCTTTTCATGTGCAAAACAGATTCTCTCCCGGCTAATTAAACGTCTGTTTACATCTTTTTCTGTTTTGCTCTGAGCTGTTCTGAAGCGAAGACAATTACGGCCGCCCCGGACGACAAAGTTTCCCTGCAGCTCCGCTCAGGCCGAGGCAAACACAGGCTCGTGAGCGCTGACACGCAGGAGGTTATAAGGTTAGCTTGCTGGCTAGTTAGCTAGTCGACTGGATTGACAGCGGGGCAGGTTTGTTTTTACAGCAAAAGAAAACTGTTAAAACATATTGCATGATACGGAGAGTTCATTATTTGTGGAAGCTGGGGTTATTTCAACACTGCACATCCGTTACAGAGTACACGCATATTACAGAGTATTACGTGTTTGGTGGGTCCAACAATAATCAAGCGGGTTGTAAGTGTTGAAGTTCGTCAGCTCTGCACTCTTAATGAAAGTGTTTAAACCTGACGGAGAAGTCCCGACACAACAGGGGGCCTTTCCTGCACCAAGGAGGAAATTACCAAGGATGCTTTGGGGCTAAATGCTAACATCAGTATGCTAATATGCTCACAATGACTATGCTAACGTGATGACGTTTAGCAGGTATGATGTTCGCCGACGTAGTTTGCTAGCATTTGATAATTAGCGCGAAACACGAAGCGCGACGGAGGCTGATGGGAATTAGTTTTGTAGGTAGGTACAGAGGCGCCGCAGGAACGAGTCCAGAAACCCGGGAATGACTTTGCGTTTTTTACACTTCCTGTTCCCTCGTCTCGAGGTCAATGGGTTTTTGCCTGAAATCAGGGTCTGTGGTTAACACAAGCTCGTTCTGCGACATAGAACGCGTCAGTAGATACCCCCCACTCGAGAATTTTGAAGCTTTTTACGCGTTTTTTAAAAAAGGCGGTTGCTAACAAGCGGCTAAATGAATCTGAATCTGTAAAGTCACTAAAGCTGTGATAAAGTGCAATATGCGCCTCTGAGATGTGGTGGAGTAGAAGTATAAAGTAGCGTGAAATGGAAATACTGTAGGTAAGATACAAGTACCTCAAAATTGTACTTAAGTACAGTATTTGAGTGAATGTACTTGGTTACATTCCACCGCTGCAGTTTTCCAAAATGTGCCTTTCAGGGAAATAAAGATTTAATGAAAGCATCACAGATGTTGCTGGTCTTCATCAGTTATCTTCATCTTCAGTTAGTAAACCAAATCGTGTCCTCTGATGACATCAGTGCACGTCCTCCCTCCTGACATGTTGGTACTAAACACACACACACACTACCAGAAAGGTACGTGAGCTTATTATAAATGCAGGTGAGTCCGTTCTTTTTGAGTGGAGCAGCAGAAAGTCACATGACCTCTGCACCGCGGGTCATCACAGACTGCCGCTGGCCACGCAGCAGAGACTGGGTTTCCACAGAGACTAACGCTGGGAGAGCACTTCTGAAGTGAATGCCGTTACCACGGTGGGATACTGCAGACTGGGGATGCATTCTTCAGAGAGAACAAAGAGAGACGGGACAAAGGGGACGTATCTACCTGGTTTCTCCTTCTGCAGTGAAGACGAATCCTCTCCGGTATTGGAACCCGCACAACAGACTGGTCTTTTCTGGACAGCACCAGGATGAAATCTGAGAACATCGAGTGAGCTGCGTTAGTCAATGTTCGGCCACATTACCACTAGGATGTGCTGCTAACATGTTAGCAACATTATCACCACATCGGAGTGGGGGGGGGGGGGGGTATTGATTCAGCAGCAAATATCAACTTCATGCATCTCTCTACCTATCTATCTATGCGATGCACTTGTCGTTACCTGAAGGCGAATTTGTTGCCACAGAATCTGATGGGGGGGGGGGGGGGGTCACAGGATATGGTGTAACACCGGCAGCAGGCTGAGGCAGAGCCCACAAGTTCGCTGTTTAACACGACGGAGGTCAGATAAACGTTTGAGCAGCGACTGAGAGACAAAGGGACTCAACGAGCGATTTGCTGGCCCCAGAGACTAACAAATCTGGGTATTTTACAGACTTGGACCCGGATACAAAATGGAACCTGCCATCTGAACAAACCAAAAACTTTCTGAACTCTTTCTGAGACGTTTGAAGCTTTGGCCGTCATCAGTCAGTGTTATGGTTTCATTCGACACAACAGACAACAGCAGAAGAAGATGAAGAGGAAGAAGGTGGTGAGTCCAGGCTTCAGGGTTTCCCTTTAAAGACCTGTTGGGTCCATGTTCTGCAGTCAGGAGGAACAGGGCCCCCTCCGTCTGCATCTGTTGTGGCGCTCTCGACCCAAGTATTCCTGCTCTGTCAGTGTCGAAGAAACACCAGTAATAACAAATACCTGGTGAAGCGTCTTCGCCTTGAGTGACTTTGAAATCATCTCCAACAAAGCGCAGAACATCCGAGGTGGAAACAGAGGTGTGGGAACAGGAGAGAAATGTTAAATGGTTGTTTCCCTGCTGAAGGTGCACGCTGAGAGGTCGGTGTGGGTGGGAAAGCTCGCGGATCTCATCAGTGTTGTGTCCGCAGCCACAGCTCACAATGTACTGATTACAGTCATCAGAGCTGTTATTTGTGCAATTACATTAACGCCGGGAAGAGTGGGCAGCGAGCTTCTTCCACGCACACTCGGCTGTAGAGAGAGAAAAGCGGCGAGGAAGAGGAGGACGGGGGCAGGCAGTTCCGACGTGAGACCCCAGAAGACGTCTAGACGTGTAGAATCCCTCTGGGCTAAAGTCGACAGATCTAACCCCTCGCGTCTGTCGCGTCGTTGTTAAATAAATCAAATAAAAACTTGGAGGGCAGCAGGAGTTCAGCTGAAGAAGTCTTTTCCTTAACTTCATGTCTACTATGTGTTAATTGAAGCTAAGAAGACTTGTTTTTTTGTGGCTGCTCTTATGAAAGTGATGAATCGACCCGCTACATGAATACAGGATTTCCTTAATGAGGTATTCGTGTTTGCTTTAATGCGTTCACCCTCAGTCTGTCCTTCATCTACGAACATCTCGCCCTCTCAGACAGCGTGAGACCGTCGTTTAGTATTCAGGACATTGTTGGATCGCTAGCCGACCTCCTCTGTGACTTTCTGCTCCCCGTTGACCTCCTGCCTCCAGGCAGCTGGTGCGAGACTCGGCCCGTGAAAGTCAGAGAAGCCGCTGGCATTTGAAACATTTGTTAAACAGGACGGGGCCCCAGCAGGTGTGAACGGAGCCCACGGAGACTGAGTGGATGGTTGCTAGCTAGCTGGCTAAATTGGAATTGTTGCTAAAGTTATTTGTCGGTTATCTCCTGCTGTGTTGTTTCCTCTTGTTGGTCTGTGTTGCCCTCCAGTTCATCAGTGCTGGGACCACCTGTCCACTCTCCCAGGGGGTCTTTGGGACCTGGCTGCCCTCGTCCACGCTCTCTCGCTCTCCGTCCTTCCAGCACATCACGTTCCCGGTTTTGGTTTCTGGAGCCGCGTTACCAGTTTTGACATCATTTTCAAATCCGACTTGTGCGTGTTTTGTGGGTTTGTTTGGGTCCAACACGCTGAGACAAAGTGAGAAAAAGTATGCCAAAGTTAAAAAAAAAATGTCAGGTCGTACAGGTGATGTTGTGCAGAAGACAAAGATGGTGTATAAAGGCACAGATCCACAGTATTCCAAAAGTGAGCAGTTTGTTGTGCAGAATGTCTCCATGTTTGATTCCTCTCTGTTTGAACACACTTTCACCCTAGCTACTCTTTCTCAATTAGTGATTAAACACTTTTCCATTGACTTTTGTATTCAATAAACATTCTCAGCAATCTAAGTACAGTTTTACAACAGATATAGATAGATACAGAACAGTATACAACCGGTAGAACCACGATTATGAACTAGTGTAATTCAGAAATAATACTCCATGTCCCTTTTAAATATATCAGACTTGACATTGAGCTACAGGCCACTGAAATGTGTTAACTTATGCTTGTTACATGTCATTTTAGCAGAAAACAGACTAAGGTATCACCACTAACCAATACCCAATGTTAACAAAATGAGCATTAATTATAATGCCCCCCCCCCCCCCCCCCCCCCTTTCTCTAGCCTTGAGCCGGGTTGTGATATATCTTCTTCTTCCTCTTATTAAAAAACATCAGTGAGCCTCACTGTTGTTTCCTTCATCACCATGAACACACACACTGGAGTTTACCTTGACTCAGTCCCACACACACACACACACACACACACACACACACACACACCGTCCTGCTGCCCCAAACAGTCACCACATTCCGCACCACATGTGGATTCATCCGCCGCTGAAAATAGTCCCCAACAAATGCACTATTTCCTCCTGTTGGTTTGATGAAAACTACAGCATAGCAGCATGACTGAGCCTTTTGAAACATGAACCTATATGTTTGCGTTTTCAAAGATCTTTCGTCCTCTGTAGGAACCAGCAGGTTTAAGTACTGAGAGACGGACTAACGCGTTGTTGGTTTTGGTCGTTTTCGTGGACTAACGCGTTGTTGGTTTTGGTCGTTTTCATGGGATTTGTTGACAATAAGAAAAATATGTTAAAAAGCCACCAGTCTTATCCTTTAACAAGAGACCAAATCTTCCCATTTGATCAGTCTGGTGCTCGCTGTGTTCTCACAGGAAATGGTTTTTGCATTTCTCTCACTTTATCCACTTTACCTATTAACCGTTTTCTTTTCCGTCTCCATCCGTCACTCTCGGCTCCGTCTCGGCCCTCTCATGGTTGTGAGTTTTTAATCACCCGCATTGTCTCTGCCTTTTGTGGCTGCCATCGCCATCGCGTTGTTTGGGTTCCTGACTTGCTGCCTGGCTGTGGACTCACAGAGGAGATGGCACTTTGGTAATTTTCCTCTCTGCTGTCTTTTGTTCGGCTGCCGGCTCCCCTCCGGCGCCGCCGTCCCTCCCGCTCCTGAAAAACTTACACAATCCGCTCATTTCATCACCGCGAACGCACTTGAAACGCACTGGAAGAAACGGCGGCAATAATCAGCGTCGCGTTCCGCCCAGATGAGTCCTTTCAGCGCTGCTGGCCGGCTGCTGAGGCTATCAGGGAAGGGAACAGTTTGAGAAGATGTTTTCAGCTTCTCCCTGATTTCTGGGAAAAGAAGCACCTGAACGTGAAGTTGTTTTAGAACGAGAGCGGGGATACAGACGGACCACTTCGTCCGCAGAGACACAGATACAAACATGCTGAAACTGGACTTCTCTAAACGTGGACGAAACACGTGTAATGGAAGACAAAGCTGTTCACCTCCTGCTGCAAACACAGAACGGTATTTCATCTGGCTGATAGTCCACGTGCGCTCGTTTATGATCGACACGTATTTCAAACGAGCCGTCTATACCCCATAATTATGGGCCTGTCTCCGAGCTGCCTTTCACGGCACACAGTCGGAGAAACAAGTGGTTGCTAAGCAGCACACAGGCGGCTCCTCTCAGGGTCTCGGCTGAGGTCGTTTTGATGGTGATCCAGGACAGCGTTGGACCTCAGCTGTCCTCGTGGACGGGCTCAGGCAGTGGGTTTGTATCTCTGGGTCGGCCCCCTGGACAAGAGAATAAGACATTTTCACCTCAAAGCATAGATAACACAGGCTGCCCGGACTCTACAAAGAACTGGATGGCGGATTCAGATCATTTCCTGCGGGTCAGTGCTGACAAAGCAGAAGTTCATAGTTCCAGTCTTGTCCCCCATATAATGGATGGTCCAGGGTCTCGTACCTCTTCTGTGAAATCCTCCATATGAAGTCTAGGCGTCACCATGGACCAGGTTCTGACTCCTTCCAGCTGAGTGATGATTCACCCTTTTATCTTGTCCCACCTGGTCCAAAATTCTGCTGCAGAGATTTAGAACCAGGCCCCTCCTGAAGGTCTCGCCTGACACAGATCTTGACGTCTGCATACTTTCCATCAAATTCAGACTCCGATCCAAGGTTGTCGCGGCCACTCGCAGAGCTCTGCGGTGGTCAGTCATCTGGTCTACAGATCAGGGACCTACCGCAGCCCCACATCACCAGCAGGTCTCTGAAGTCCTGATCCGGGTTCATTGGTTGTTCCTCGATCCAGGATTTCAAACTAAAGGGCACTGAGCTAAACTTTGGGACTCTTGAGACCTGCAGATTTCTCCTGGTCTCTGCTCTTGAAAGCTTTCGATATGAATAAAGTCGGCATCGGATCGGTTGGTCTCTTTTATTATAAATGAAGAAAATAAATATAGTAGTGAACCGTATGACGTCTATGTCTTTTTTTTTTATAAGGATCGCTTTCATCCTGTCGGCGTGTGTGTGTGTGTGTGTGTGTGTTGGCTTCATCTTCTGACATCTGGCAGAGCTTCTGACGCAGTAAAGAAGTCCGATTTGAGGAGACGGAGCATCGAGCTGAACCAGGTCTGGTTGGACAGTTTGGGAACCTAATGTGTTGTGGCTCAGGTGTGTGTGTGTGTGTTAACGCGACTCACTGAGTATGTAGATGATATGTTGTGTGTGTGTGTGTCTTCATCTTTGCTCCTTCTCCTCCTCCTCCTCCTCCCTGCCCTCATGGGAACTCACTTTCCCGCTCTCCATCTCCACTCACTCTTCTCCTATCAATTATTTCCAGATTTCTTCTTCGCACACGTGGTCCGCGAACGAGGAGACCGTGTTCCCTTCGCTGTTGCGATGCAGCCAAGACAATATTCAGTTCCCTGTTCTTCTTAATCAGGACTCAGGATCCTCGTCTGATCAGAGACCCCCCCCCCCCCCCGCCCCTCTGAGAGTCTCTCTGTCTTAACTTCTCAGAGAAAAATCAGAAACGGCTTCACTTAACGTCAGAAAACTGAATCTGTTTTCACATTTTGAAGAGTTTGTTATATCACAACTCTGAGATTTTCTTACTCCAGCACATCTCAGAGGGAAACATTGTACTTTTTGCTACATTTATCTGATAACTTCAGAGACTTTGAGGATTCAGATTGATAAAAAATTTATCTATCTATCTATCTATATTAGCCCCAGTGGGAAACGAATGTAATGCATTATAAAAACTATGAATGAAAATACAATAATGATATTACAATAGAGAGATGACTAAGAGTGAATTTGCAGTAATGATGTCAACAGGAAACATGTTTAGTTTCTGCAGAGCTGTCGAGCATCGTTTAGCGTCCTGAATTCAAACGAGTGGAAACACGTCCAGCGGGCTCTGTGACGGCTCCAAAGTCCAGGCACAGATGGGGGTGGGGGGGGGTGATGAAGGGGTGTCGAGCTACCTTTTCTATCTTCAGTTTCAGTTTCATGAGATCCGTTTGTCACTGAAATTTCCTTCCGCGTGTAACGTTGAATAATGTGGGAGAGCAAAATCTACAGTGTTGTAATAATTATCTTTGGTTTCTCATTTTTAATATATCTTCGCTGGCGGTTTTTAATCTCGTAGAACACAGCGGCGGTCGAACTCTCGGTGACATCAGTTCAACAACAGATGGAACGCGCTCCAGTGAAATTCACTGGAACAATGAGACAATGAGATGGAAAACAAACACAACAGAAAGTGCACAAAAGCCCGGGCCACAGAGACGTGTTTCTGTTTAGCCGGGAGCTAAAAGTACAAAGGCGCTCCCAGTCCAGTCTGTCGTGGGGCCCTCGGGGCTCCTGAAGACCTCCGGTGTGACAGAAAGTGCAGGTTACGTCACCTGAAAGCCTCCACCGTGGTTACCAGTCACCCAGAGTGAACCTCCTCGGCCGATCGAAGGTCGCTGCTCTTCTGATGTGTCCCCCCGTGGACACATCAAAACCTGAAGAAGACGAGCCAACGCTTACACAACGAAAACGCCAGAATCCTCCAGGGGCATCCTGGAGAGGCTTTAGTCGGCGCAGGCTTTCGTCGAGACGGGCGGCTCAAGTTTCAGCACTAAAGATGACTGTGTTTCATGAAAGTGTTCAAAATGCAGTGCTTTGCGTCTTATCTATGCTATCTGTCTATCCCGAAGACAGATTGTAACCTGGTGCTGAAAGAATTAGCAGGTGAATTCAGTCAGTCGATCAGCTGCTCTCCTCAGTTTTTACATCGTAAACTGAATCTCTGAGGTTGAAACCGGTGGATGGACACTTACGAGACTTGCGATCGCCACTTTTTGCATTCATACGTTTACATTTTACAGATTAAACTGGATTCATTGCTTCTTCTTTTTTTTTTTTTGCAAATAAAAGAATGAGATGACAGATGCAAGCAGCCAGAACGATATTCGTCTGCGGGATGTCTGGACTCTGCTGATCAGGGGTCCTCCTGGGCGCCTTCCTTTAGAGGCTTTCCCAGGCACGTCCAGCTGGTAGGAGACCCCGGGGCACGCTGGAGGGATTATACGTCTTATCTGACCTGGATCCCCCGGGAGGAGCTGGAAAACACTGCTGAGCAGAGGGACGTCTGGACTACCTTGTTTATCCTGGCAGAAAAGAGGAGGGTGGGAAATAAAATCATTTTCCATTCCTTCAACATTGCCGGATCAAATTTCTGTTTTCTTTTTTTTTTCTTTTCTTTTTTTCTGCCAAATTTCGCACAATTGTCGGAAAGAATATTTCGCTGAAACAAAGTTCTTGAACGCCACGAAGTCTTGTCGGTGTATCGGAGCAAAAACTCCATCGTGTTGAATTTAAATGACGATATTTCTGAACCTGGGCTGGCTGTCGGAGCTGATCAACGGTATTGTCAAACAGAACACATGGTCCAGTCCTGGCGGGGGTGTGCGCGCCTCTCTGTTGTTTCTACTTCGAGTTTAGTTTTGCAACCTCTTCAGATTCAGCTTTTCTCAGTGAACTGATTGTTTGGTCAATAAAAACCTCCGAAACTGGTGAAACACACCATCGCCTCGGTCTTCACACTGAGGGAGGCTGGAGGCGGTACACTTTGTGATTTTTGCTCGACAAATTATTCGAAATGAGTCTCGGAGAATTGTTGCTGATAACGATACAACGCTGATCTCCACCAGAGCTGAAAGCTACGCGACCTCGGAGTCCTGATCAGGGAGTTTGGTTCTCTGCACATTTCGACACATTTGTTGCCATCAACATGATTCTGTGTGCATTTTTAATTTGATCGTTTTGTACAATAACTTTTAAGTGTTGAAACTACAGCTAGTCTGGGACCGTGGGGGTTGTAGACGGTCTGCAGTTCGAAGGAGCGTCTCAAAGAGGTTTGCCTGACTCGACCCGAGTGCAGGAGGTGCAGGGGGACACAAAGGGACACCGAATGGGTCTGAAGAGGAGAGACCAGGAGAGATTCACAGTCCCACTGACCGTCAGAGGAGGACCATGAAATGAAAAGCGGTGAGGATGGAAAAAGAAAAACTCAGAAGCGAGGAGGAGGAGGAGGAGGAGGAGAGAGTCTGGCGGTGACCATGGTGACACCGAGCGGCATGGATGAGTCACCTCCTCCCAAATAACAAAGGCCTCGATCGGGTTGTCCCTCACCTGTCGCGCGGAGGGACTCAGGAGGAGGAGGGTGCGTGTCAATGCTTCATCCTCACCCTGAATGCGGTGAAGACGCCGCTGATGATGTGGCTCTGATCCCTTCAGCTCGTCGTGGGGGTGTGTTCCCCCTTGAGTTTTGAATGCCTTTGTTGATCTTTGTTGATCTTCAGGGTGTTGGCGGTGCCAGATGTCAAGTCAAACGTTAAAGAGAAGGGAATGGTAGCGCGTTACCATGGGAACAAAGTGTGTGCGGCGCTGAGCCTGACGGGCTGAGTCTGAGAGCAGAGAGGACGAACCCCGCGGTGGCTTTGTGTCTCCTGCCCGCGCGCTGACGCGTAGAATCGTGGCCGTGCGCCGTTAAGACTTTATCTTCATCCGTCTCTTCTTCTGTGGTGGTTAATGCCGTGCGTCTGGAGAGAAAGGGCTTCTATAAATAAAAGCCTGCCTCACCTTCGTGGACACAACATGTGACCATTCGCATTCTTTTTCGAAATACTCTACAATGTCGTTTCTCATCCGCAGCTGAGTGCTTTCACGACCAATTAACAGAACTATATTTAGCGATGCTGCTGCTGCTGCTGCTGCTGCTGCTGTGTGTGTGTGTGTGTGTGATATGTGAAGCGAACATGCGTGTGCACCTGCAGCTCAGACGGTGGATGTATCTGGAGCGTGTGTTTCTCGGTCCGATGAGACCTTTCAAAAGCCTTTCGGCCACGTTCCATCTGTGTGACTCATTCCATTCGTCTCTGTCAGTCCATGAAAACCCGCGACCAGCTAATGCTTTTTTATTACAGACTGCAGTTTCCATTAAACAAACACAGTCGGAGACACAAAAAAAAACAAATGATGTTGTTTGCTATTCATAAAGAGACCAGCTGTGAGACGGGGAAATAAACGACAGGTCTGGCCTGTCGCGAATGGACCCGGAGGAGCAAACGTGGACTCATGAGGGCCGACGGGGCCACTCGCTGACTGAACCTGATGTGTTTATTCATCCTCTCACAGAGAAATAACTATATACACCATAATAATAATGATGAGTATTATCATAACTTACGTTTTGTTTCTTCTGAGGGGACTCGGGTCTCTATTGGGGAGATGAAATATCACTAAGACGGTTTTAAGATGTGATAAAGGTTGAAACACACTTTTCAAACACGCCTTGATGCTTGTGATGCTCTCTTTACTCACGCCGGTAACATGACAGCGCGTCGCATTCAGGGGCCCCAGGCGAAATCCGCTGCCCATCGACACAACGAGGCGGCGCCGTTAAAAGATTATTCTGCCGCTTCCCGCTCGGGTTCCTGTGTGCACATAAAAAAAAAAATGCACATAGAAACAGGTGGACGGAAACACGCTTCCTGCCTCGCACACAAACACGCGCCTCACCACATCATGCAGTCTGTGATAATGGCGGGTTAGGGTTAGGCCACAGATCCTACCGGATTATAACGGCACAAAGAGGCCGGCGAAGGGTTGAACTCCTTTCCCTCTTGAAAAGGTTGTTGAAAGGTTTTGTGGGGGAAATGTGAGAAACCAATGTCAGTGAAGGTATCCTAGAATGCAGGTATTGATCAGAACCAGGATATACTGACGGTATTCCTCTTCACCTTTCCATCAGATTATGGGTGGCCGCTGCCCTCGGACCTTTGTCCCATCTGGATCTACCTGGACGTCCTGTTCTCCACGGCGTCCATCATGCACCTCTGCGCCATCTCGCTGGATCGATACATCGGCATACGAAACCCGATCCACCACAGCCGCTTCAACTCCCACACCAAGGCCCGCATCAAGATCATGGCGGTGTGGACGATTTCAGTGGGTAAGAACACGCACACGGAAAGCCCCCCCCCCCCCCCCCTCCACCACCAGCTATTTGCATGTTGAGACGGAGGACCTGTTTGTTCCTGTCGTGTTGTGCTTACACTCAGTCTAACATTCAAACATGGGGTGCTGGTCTTTATGGCTGCTTAAGCTGTTACTTAATAGAAGGTTATGTGCGAGGAAGTGGGTGGAGGGGGGGGGTCGTATCATGTTTGAGGAATAGAGAATTGGATACTCACAGCATCACATTTTCTTTCTGAATAGCGCTATGAAAGAGAAGCATACAGTTGTATGAATGGAAATACCTCAAATTTCTACTTAAGACCTGGGTAAATGTACTTTTGTTCCCGAAATAACAAAAAAACGCAGCCGGCCGAGGGCTTCAGTCAGTGTGTTAGCGTGCTAACACTTGCTATTGATGAATGTCTGTCTCATTTCCCGGCGATCCATCGATGGCGCAATAGTTCCTCAATAGCTGTTGGGGTACTCCCGTCCTCGGAGAAACAGCGGTGAGCTGGGAGGTTCTATTTGGTTTGAAGGTTGAGGCGGTTGCATCACATCAAAGTGCTCCGACACGATATGAACCCAGTCCGTCCTTGTCCGTCGTAAGCGCTCCTCTTTGTAAGTGGACCTCGCAGATGGACGGGAGCTATTCGGCGGCGCTTTGGCGCAATAAATGGCATAAATTCCAGCCCTTTTGAGTGGAATCTTACCGTGGCTCGATTTATTGCCGAGTAGATCTGAATTCTAGATGGAGTGAATTCTGGGCGAGAGAGCGAACCTGCTAACCGTGAGAGCAGGAGGCCGGTCAGCTGTGACGCTTAAGACTCCATATAGTTTTTATGGAGGCGAGCGAACAATCAGGTCCTGATAATTGGCTTCTGCCTGCCTGGCTGGTATCCAGCTGCTCAGGTCATTGGACCCAGATGAGCAGGAAATGTGATGATGGGAACAGCCGACGGAGGCCCGCAGCCGCGGGCAGCGATGATGGAGGCGGGAGGGACGAGCTGAGTGCAAACAGGGAGGAAGATGAAGAACGCTGTGACAATCGTGTGTTCCATTTTCGGCTGATAACGTTTCCGCTATCGCTTGATTGAACTTGAATCATCCCAAAACCTCTCTCCGCTGTCCTGTTTTCTCATTATTAATCGACATGTTGTCACGCTGAGCTGATTAAGATGAGAAATGGTGGGAAAGAGTGGAAAGATGGTATCATATTAATGGACGGCAGAGACATTCCGGCTCGACGTTCCATTAACTCGGTTATCCTGATTTCGGAAGATAAGAGGGAAGAAAAGCAGCTGTTTGTTCAGGAGAGTGACGCAAAAAGTGATTCATGAAGACAAATGGACACCTTAAAAAATGGAATGTCACTTCTTTATGGTCGGATTGCTGAACGGACACAAGGGCCCGAGAGGCCTGAGGGGCCTGAGGGACCAGGGGACCCCCTGGACCCTGTGTTTGATGTGACTTCAGTCACTTTCCGACAAGAAATGATAACAGAGCTCAGTTCTTTGACTGGATTTGTTTGGCAGATTCGTCATATTAAAAGACTCAAGCAAACAAAACAATCATGATGAGGACATCCTCACTTTTAAATGTTTTCACTTGCATTTGACTTAGTAAAGCAGTTTAAATCAGAGCAGCAGAATCGCTGGGAACCTGCATCTGAGGCTGTGTCTGGTGGTTTCCTGGAGGGTTTTATGTAATGTGCTGTAGTATTTGGGTCAGTGTGGATCTGCTGTGGCAGGAAGCTTTGGACAGGAGTCAGACAGCCTCCACAAAATCCTAAAGGACCACGAAGAGACGCAAAACCACTACAAGACAACCTACAGCAGCAACCGAACCCTAACGCCGCGTCCCAGTGAAGCACAAATGAAACAAACCAGATGTGATGTGTTCATTTTGTGCAGAGCCTTGCCAGCTGTTTCCCTCCGTTTTCCAGTCTTTATGCTATGCTAAGCTAAGCTAACCGTCTCCTTGCTGGTAGCCTCATATGTACTGTACAGATGGCAGAGTGGTATCAGTCTTGTCATCCGTAAGAAAGTGAATAAGAGCGTCAATGTACTGAAATTCTGCATGAAGGGAGTCATAAAGTAGGACTCTCCTTTTTAAGGATTCAGTCTGATGATACACGTTAGCCATAAAAAACGGCTAGTTGTGGTTTCATGGGGGTTATGTTTCGGACTATTTCTTGGCTGGGATCAGTAACTTCCTGGAGCCTCCGCTGGTTGCAGGAAGTTGCTGTACGGGGGGGGGGGGGGGGGCAGGGCAGAGCAGGACAGGACGGAACAGGAAGAAAACCTTGAGTGCTTCGTGTAATGATTAGAAATGGAGGCTTGTGGACTGAGGTGTAAAGATTCATTGATAGCGATTTACACACAAACCGCAACGGTTAGATGAAAGGAGGGTTTGGGCGTGATCGATGTTTCACCATGAGCTGGAGAAACTGTCGGCCGGAGATGGTGAAACGCACCAACAACGCGACAACAGAAATAAAAGATTGGACCGT
This sequence comes from Enoplosus armatus, assembly GCF_043641665.1. Lineage (NCBI taxonomy): Eukaryota > Metazoa > Chordata > Actinopteri > Centrarchiformes > Enoplosidae > Enoplosus > Enoplosus armatus. Next base: position 1,428,754 of record NC_092190.1, on the reverse strand, counting down.
TTCACCGCACAGCGCAAGAGACTGCCGTCAGCGAATAAAACGCCACATAACGTTTAGAATAATCAGCCAACGGTGAAAGGAAGATCCACCTGAAGTCTGCCTCGCAAAGACTCCTCAGGCTTTAACTCACGAAAGAAGCCTTGATGACCCTTTAATGAAACATCCCAACCAGAAACAAGCGGCACAAAGGCATCAGCACGAGAGACGACGAATGGTCCTCTAATGGGAGACCAGCAGGACGCTGTCACGCTGTCGGTTTCTTCGGTCATTTCTAGTAAAAAAGTCAGCGGCCTGTTTACAAATGTCTGCCATTCAGATGCTCCTCATGGCCTCGCCTCTCCACGAATGACGCCCCGCTCACTTTATTTATTATATTTCCCGTGAGTGTATTTCTATGATCCGACTGTCTGGCGTCCAGCAGGACAGACAAAGAGTCCAGCAGGACGAGAACGCATTAACATGGATTTATGTAAAAGCAAATGAATGGAGGAAAAGCCTGCAGGGTAGTTCAGGAAGAAAACTCAAGGGTGCTGCACTCAAATATATATATATTTATGAACTATATATCATGGTGAGTGTATGTGTGGATATATATTAGTGCCAGAAACTGACCAAGGACCCCAGGTGGCCCCGTTCGGGACAGTCCTGGAAGGTTTCCACAGAACAGCTCAGGTGGAGAGGTCTAGTCTTCATCCTTCAGTATTTTCTCTTGTAAAATAATTTAAAAAAAAACAAATCCTGTGAGAACAGGAACGCCCCCACAAGTAGATGCGTCTTTAAGTCTGTAAAAAAAAAAAATGGTGGAAGAAACGAGTCCCTGTTACTTGTATATCTACGTGTCTCAGAGGGTCCGCAACAGAAACGGTCCCTGACCTTCCTGAGATCCCTCTGACAGCTGGGGCTTCAGTAAGAGCTGTGGCGGGGGGGGGGGTAATGTAACAATTGATATTGATACACAGCCCAGTAGTGATTATAAGGGGTCTACTGAAGTCACCATTGATAATAAGTCCAATTAATCAAGTTCAAAGACAGCAGTTCCTTACACTCAGAGGACCAGGCGGGGGGTGGGGGGTGGGTAGAACCAGAGAAGGAAAGAATAAAAAAAACAACAACAACTGAAACAAACAACCTCACCTGCAACTCCTTTTTTTTTCCATTAAACCAAATAACCCCTTCGTGCTCGATTGTTTTCGGTCAATACAGTTTGCAGAAGAACAAATTCGGAGGGAGTCGTCGGCCTGATACCTCTGAGCTCCTCCCCGCGAGGTCTGTGTCTGCGTCCTGCCGCCTCCACTTCATCAACCCCCCCCCCCCCCCCCCCTCCCCCCCCCGTCAGTCTTGCGCTGTGGCTGCTAATGACCGAGTCAGCCGGAGCTGCAGATCCCTAATGCGGCCTTCCTTCCTGGTCCAGATCCAAAGCCCCGATAGCTGCGAGTCGCTCATCATTCACGCTCATCTGCCCAACAAATGAAGGCCGTTGTTTATCTTGAGTTTGACTGGTTTACCGTTGTTGTTGTTGTTGTTGTTCGGCTCCTCTGCGGCCGGGTGCACATATAAGCTACATACTATTAACTAACAACAGCACCTTTAGTCTTGTTTTCATCTGTATGTTAGATAATAGTTAGAAAATGAGATAATATGGAAGTGCCCCCCACCTCCTAATTTTTATGACTTTTTACCTCCACGCTGCTGCTTCGTCTCCGGCAGGAAACCAGTTTAGTGTTCATGGGGCCACGAGAAATGACCCGGGAGACTCATTCATTCATGCGTGGGGTGGGGGGGGGGGGATTTGTGGTCAGCGCACAAAGAGAATCAGCGGAGAAAACTATGACTGGGATTCGTTTTAGTTTTAGTTATTCTTCATTTCTTTCGTACTGTATGTATTTTACACCACCTCGCCTCAACTGATTTGGCTCCACCAGCTGTTTATCCGCTGTTTATATTTCAATGCTGATGCTCATCTACTTACTTTACTTTTACTTCAAGTACGTTTTTGGAGTATTTCTACACTGCGGTAACGGAGTCCTGTGCACTGAGACGACCCCGACGCTGGTGGCCGTCGGGGAGGTGAGGCATCTTCTGACAACGGGCCGGCAGTGAAGCGGACGATTCGCAGACAATGCCCCTCAGAAAGCTCTCAGTGTGTTCCAGAGTAATGTTCTCTGGCTCTGTTGGGGGCTTCAGTGGAAACGTTTTGCTGAAAGGATCCACAAAAAAAAAAAAAAAAAACCAACAAAACTGAGCTAATTACAGAGCAACTCAGGTCTGTCTGACATGTTCATATAGTTCTCCCTGTTCGACTCTCCCGTCTCCAGTTTCTGGACTCTTTGCACTTTTGTTGTTGTTGTTGTTGTTGTTGCAGTTTTTAACATATACAGTGCTTAACAAATTTATTAGACCAATATTTTAGAAATCTGTCAAAAACTTGTTTCAAACTAAAAATTGTGTTGTTATTTATTAGGCAAATAACAAACTGGAACAACTAAATAGTCCTTATTCGTAATATTCTGTATGACCTCCTTTGGCCCTGATAACAGCTTGCATTCTTTGCAACCACAACACAAATGTTTCTGTTCAGGAATGCAAGTAAATAACTGTAATTTGGCATCTCAATCAAAAAATAATAATAATGTGCTTCACTATTTCTTTCTGCTTTTTTGTAAAACAGTTAAATTTGAGAATTCATGGATAACAACAATAATTATATTTTAGCATTAAAGAGATCATTGTGATTAAAGAGCTTGGCTTGCACATACTGGTGGATTAACCATCACAGAGACATCAAATATTTTGGTCATCAGCAATACTGTTCATTTAGGGCAGCGGTGGCAAACACCTTACACTGGGTGGGGGTCTAATACATTTGTTAAGCGCTGTATATGCAAATAACTGGAGGCTAAAGCTAAAAAAAAAAAGGTCGACAGGAGGAAGAGTTTAACGATGTGACGTCAGCGCGGCAGGGCAGCAGGTCCCGCCCTCAGGCTACGCTTGCGCCGCCCACGAGCCCAATGAGATTATTTCATTTCTTTTCTCTTTTTTTTTTTTTTAATCCGCACACACTTTGTCGCTCCTCGGGTTTGCTCGAGAGGAGGAGGACAGAGGAGCGCTGATGCTTCCTCGTGGGAGTGTGGCGGCTGGCGTTTAGTCAAGCTGCTAATGTTCCTGCGGTGAGTCGTGGCTACGCTCTGATCTGATTGGACGTAACATCAGGAATTACACATTGCTGCGCAGAGGAGGAGAGGGGGTGTACACGCACACACATACACACACACTGACACGCATGAATGCATGCTGATAGTGTGTGTGTGTGTGTGTGTGTGTGTGAACATCTCCGAAATTACATAATCCAGGCTGAAACTCATGCGTTTCTTCACTGCGCCTTTCTTACACACACACACACACACACACACACACACGTCCCTGCTGCACTTTATTAACTTTTCACATAATTTAAGGCGGCAAACTGGAGAAAACCATGCAGAAAGAATATGGCTGTTTTCATCTTTTTTATTTTTTATTTCTTCCCATTTTTGATGAAATTCAAATCCAGGTTTTACAATTCAAGTGGAACCAAAACAGCGTTATTTGTATCACAATGAGGAATTCTCGATGGCCTTTTCACGCGACATAGACAAATGCGTGTGTGGTCAAGGGTGTCTGGGAGCTGCCGTGATGTGCGTTTGTGCGACACATCATGACAACGAATCACCATGGAGGTACTCAACATCATGCGACACGGTGATACATACAATGAGACCATAAACTGCTGCCCGCCGAGCTAGTTCAAGCTAGGTAGATAGCATGTGGAGCTCATTTTGGTCGCTGTCGGGAGGGTGCAGCGTGCCTTTCAGTGGTGGTTAGCGCAGCGCCATTGCCTCACAGAAAGAAGGCCACTGTGTTGCTTTAAGCTAATGCTAGCATGCTTAGCACATTCAGTGTTGATCATCATCACCATTTTAGTTTAGCATGCTAACATTTGCTTGATTAGCAGTAAACACAGAGTGTAATGAATGTCTTTGGATCATTCAGTATTGGACGCATCAACATGTTGGCCTGATGATGGCGCTAGATGAAGAGTCAGAGGATCACCAGAGTTATTACAGTTCATCCTGGGGGGGGGGGGCATGGAGGTCTGAACCACATCCAACAGTAGGACAGAGGGGCCGGCCTTCAGCATCAGTCCACACTTTGGGTTTAATATAGGGGAGAGACGAGGTTTCATTTTGGACGTTCCCTCCTCGTCGCCGAGACACGCGAAGACGGAAATGAAATCAAAGAGGAAGAAGGTGATGGAAGCGGCGGATGAGAGGGGAAGTGAACAAGAGGAACAGGACAGATGACGCTCCCAGAGAGCGACAGTGATGAACTCTGTGTCCGCGTGCGACAACTGCACGAGCACAGGGCTCCGTCTGTCCGCAGGACCAACGCGAGTGTAAACCCTGCCGTGAACTTCCCAGCGTCGCGCAACAACAAATACTGATTCACTGGAGTGGAAACGTCTCTTGACACGAGCCCACATTCATTACAAACCATTTCCTGCGAGGCTTGTTTTCACTTTTCCGCTCGGCGAAGACGTCTGCGTCACCCGGTGAAGAATCACTTAGTAATTTCCACTTCCTGCCGAATAGATTGAACCTGAGTCTATCTGGGAAAACGGAAGAAACACACAAACTGCGGGGACAAACACAAGAACCTAACGGCACATCGGCCTGTTCAAACACACGTTTTCCTTTCATTATTCAGCTTTTCAGTGCTCAACATTTAGGTTATTTAGATTGGAAAAAATATGATGACGTTTTAGTGTTTTTACGTCTTGGCTGAGGTGGAGGAAAACAAAATCTGACAAAGTGCAATGGAAACAGAATAAATGCTGCCGTACACACACACACACACACACACACACACACACACGCTCTGACTCACACAGACAGATGGTTTAATATTCTAAGACTGGAAACACGTTTGATTCATATTAATATGTCATTTCAATCTGCCTGGACTGCACCCAGTATCTCAACATGTGTTCCAGTGTAGTATATTGTAAGTGTAATTTTGAGGCGCTGTGCTTGAATACTCCCATTTTCTGCTACTTTCTGCACCTCATCTCCGAGGGAAATATTGCACTTTGTGCGTCACGTTTATCTGACAGCTGCAGTTACAGGTTGCATTTCAGATTTCGCTTTAAAAACACGGAGTAATCCAACAAAATACAATTCACGTTTAAAAATGAAAACTGTTCGAAATGATCCGATGTTTCACTCCAGAATTCGAGACGCGTGTGTGTGTGTCAGAACGTTGTTTTTCCTTCTTTCCTCTCGCATTAATCATCTCGCGACCCCCTTCAAGATTTATCTGGTGACCCTCTGGAGGGGCCCGACCCCTAGGTTGGGAGCCGCCGGACTAAACTCGCTAGCTGCATACAAATGACTGACACTCGTGTCTGGCAGTACAGTTTGCAGGGTTTTGGATCTGGGTCTGGGAACGTTTTTTTTCTTGAAGTAAAAATCCTTCATTCGCTCAGCTTCGGTATTTGTCAAAGTTCCTCAGACTTCAACTTCGGCGAGCTCAGGAGGAAGCCGGCACTTTGTGACGCCTGATTTGGAGGGACTGTACGAAATAACTGGACAGAGGGAACGTGTATATGTCAGAATATGGTCTATATCATTGTGCTTCCCACAGTAAAAATAATAAAAGTGGTGCAGCAGAAAATAGAAATGCTATTTAAACCTATATGATGACGAAATCCTACTTTATCTTATATCTTATCTTACCTGATACTTTGTGACACACACATGTTGTATTTGCATCGTTGCTGCTTTCATATCTTCAGTCTTTGACCAATTCTAGCCTTTTTAGAAAATATTAATAAAAATAATTACTGCAGCCCCGAGTCTGCTGTACATAGCCCCCCCCCCCGGTAACATTTACCAGTCAGGCAGAGCAGCCTGTACGTGCTGCCAGTAACTGATGAGGAAACTCTCTTTAGTCAGAGAATCAACCTGCAACTATAAAAGTGTGTGTGTGTGTCACCATAACTCACGGCTGTAGTAATACAAACATGAGCGCAGGGAATGAATCACAGCATAGCGGCAGGTACGAGCCGCCAGTAGTTTTGCGTGACTTCACAGTTTCTTGGCCCCAGGACCGGATCTTCCAGCTGAATCACTGCTTCCACCCTCCGTCACTCCGTCCTCACTGACGGATCTCCTCCGTCCGAGTCGTTTCACTGCGGCCCTTCAGGCCTCAGCGGCCGGAGACAGACAGACAGACAGACAGACAGACATGTGAGAGTTGCAGATGAATCACGGCAGCAGAGAGCAGGTTGCTGAATTATGATTTTCATCCACGTAATGAGGCTTTAGTTGCAAAATGCAGTCTCCTAAAAATCACGTTTATATACTGCCCCCTCCCCCCCCTTCACAGACGAGGGGTCGATCGTCTGAAATCAGTTTTCAGGCTGCGGCGTCGCTGAGATCCCGACACACGGAAAGCCCCCGTCTCCTCTCTCTCCTCTTCATCTCCTTTGCGTCTAAAGCGTCTCCCTCCTCCTCTGTTTTCCCTCGCTTGATCCCCCCTTTTATCTACTCTCCCACTTGTGTCAAGTCCCCCCCCCCCCGTCTTTGATTTCATGTATTTAGAGCAGAGAGTTGCCATCAGGGAGGGAAAGGGAAGAAGACCAAAAGCTGACAAACACTGGCTTCCGATTTCTGGATTCTGTGCAAGCGTGGGGGTGATGGATGCTCGGTGGGGGGGGCGGGGGGGCTTATCTGAAGAACACAGTGAAACCTGGAGCTCATATCCACAATGTCGCCTCGACAAATAACATTTGATCGGCTGGGCGTGAAACAGACAGAGAATAGCATTATTTGCCTCAAACTGCCGTCTCTTTGTGTATGACTGAATAATGTGGCCTGCTTTTTTTTAAAAACCCTCATATTCGCAGATCCACGTTCATGTTAGCCTGAATATTAGCGCCGTGGAGTTTAACGTGAATTGAATTCGTTTAAGCGCAGCAGGTGTGTGAGAGTGTTTCTGAAAAGATCACCTGTCAATCAAACAGTGTGGGCGGGACTGTGACTGGTAATTTAAAAATGTTTACGACTTTTTTTTTTTTTTTTTTTTTGCCGATGAGAGGATCGATACCACTCTCGCATCTCCTGCGCTTAACATGAAGACAGTTAGCTTAGCTTAGCATAAAGCCTAAAAACAATGGGGAAACAGCTAGCCTCGCATCCTCTCAAAGGTAAGAGGAGATGAGGTAATCCTTTATTGATCCCTCAGCGGGGAAATTTGCATCGTTCCAGCAGCGTACAGGAGTAGTAAATAAGAACAATAAAGACTGTTAAGGAAAAAAAAAAAGCTACTAAAACAAAAACAACAAAAAAAACAACAACTGTAGTTTACAAATTTACAAATTCACAGAAAGAAAGAAAGAAAGGTAAAGGGATTATACTGTATCGCACATAGAGAAGTGTGGGTATTGCACCATTGTTACATTCAGAAATATGTGGATTATCCATTCCGGTGTGTGTGTGGTCTACTGGGAGCAGGTCTACTGGGAGCAGTTCTCTGTATTCCCAATTGCAGAGTCATCAGAGAACTTCTGCAGGTAGCTGTTGGCTGAGTTGTGTGTGAAGTCTGCAGGCTCTGGAGAAATCCTTTTCCAGGTGAGTGAGTGATCTGTGGAGGAGGTAGATGACAGCGTCATCAATGCCAGGTTGGTAGGCGAACTGTAGCTGGTCCATAGATGGGCTCACATGGGGGGGCGGAGGTGGAAAAGGACCAGCCTCTCCACAGGGTCTTCATCAGATGCGATGTCAGTGCCACCGGCCTGTAGCCGTTGAAGTCCTTGGGGAGCTGGGTCTGGTCTTTGGCACTGGTACCACGCGGGATGTTTTCCACAGCTGTGGTACTCTCTCCAGCCTCAGGCTCAGCTGGTCTGCACAGGACTGGAGGAGCCTTGAGCTGACGTCGTCGGGACCCGCAGCCTTCCACGCCTTGATCCTCCTGAGTTTATCCCTCACCTGGTTTGTCGTGAGGGACAGATTGGAGCAGGGGGGGCTGTATGCTGGGGGTCGGGGGGGGATGGGGCATTGGGCAGGAAGTGCAGGGGATGTGGAGGATGGGGGGCGATTCATTTGTCTTTAGGGTCAATGTAAAGTGTTTGGTTCTCTGTTGATTTCTAGCAGCTGCTCAGTGTTTTCTGCTCGTTGAGAGGGGATAATTGATTCATCATTTATTCTATGAAAATAGCGAATCAATCAATCATCGCCATCATTTGACTAATCATTTCTTAAGGATAAATCAACAAATCAACAGAAATAAACTGAAAACATTTTTAGGGGACACATTTCATCACCACCGGGGGGGGGTTCAGACCTGGACTGCGCTGTTGAGAAAACAACATAGATGTGGAAATGTAGGTATGCAGAGGACAACAACACGAGTTGAAATGCTGTAGTGACCGCGGGAAATACAGTCAGACCTCAGAGGAGAGGCTGTTGACAGGGAGAAGTGGAAGCAAAATGGCACTTTCCTCCCACACACCGTGACAGACAAATAGGGGGGGGGGGGGGGGGGGCGGGGGGGGAGAGAGTTTTAGCACCAGACTTAATGGAAAATTTGACACATTTAAAAGTGAATGGGTGGTGTCAAATAGCAGTGCCATTCTGTTTGATTGACTGTGCCCGCGCTGCCTGCTGTTACCTGCTGGAAACCACTGGAAGAAATACACACCAGGAGAACAAGAATTTAAATGCTTGGTAGAGTTTATGTTGAGAAAAGCTTCTTTTTTTTTCTTCTCACCAATGAATGAAAAGATCATTTAAAAAAAAAAAGGTGTAATTTTGTAGGTCCAGGACTGTTAACATTCGTGTTTCCCAGAGGATGAATCCTGAAGACTCTGATAAGCCTTTGCCTTCGCATTTATGGGTTTGACTGAAACATCTCGGCAATTATCAATTATTCAAATCAGAGCGGTTTACATTTGTTGCATGCAGTTGATTTTGCTGCATTATTTAAGCTGTGGTTGATTCTTTTCTGCAGGCTTTGGGAACGAACAGGATTCATGCTGAGACACAAACGTTTTAAGCAGGAGAAGCAGGAGAGGAGGTTTTGAAGCCGTCTCCTCCCTCACGCAGTTAGTCCCCGTATTTGCAGCAAACGAGTGTTGTTTGTTTTAATGCCTTTCCTGTGAAACTCTCAGCAATCCGTGGACTGGGCCTCCACTGGATTTTTGGTCTGTTTACACTGTTGAAGGCAGCGAATCCATCAGTGTCCCCCTTTTTTTTTTTTTCCCTTGAAAGTACCATGAACAAATTGTCAGTGGGGGCCCACAGCTTAGCGTTGCCCCATGGCAGTTTACTCCAGCCACGCTTAACAACATTTTGTTGATAATACGTACGTACTTGTACTGTTACTTTAAACTAAAGGATCTGAGTCCCTCCACCAACCCAACACGTCCTCATACCTAAAACAACAGAAGAGGCCATTTGTCAATGAATCCAAAAAACGCCGTATGCGACCGTCGGAGAGTACCAGCGACAGGCGTCCGTCATCATGGTAACAGTAATAAACGTGTGTTCAGGATTGGGCACAAAAACTGCTTAGTTGGGTGTACACGTAAATGTGGTTCTTAATAAGCTGCTTGCACAGACGACCTATAGTGTAATAGAGTATTTTTGGAGGGCAGTCTGGCTCAACCAGTTTTCTTCTCACCAACTGGCTCCAATCTCTCTCTCTCACACAAACAACCGCAGAGATTTACCTGAGTCACAGAGGTTATTCTGGGTTTGTAATTTTCATCTCACCTCTCTGCTTGTTTCCTTCCTCTCTGCAGGGATCTCCATGCCCATTCCCGTGCTGGGACTCCGAGACCACTCCAAGGTCTTCAAAGATGGCAGCTGCCTGCTGACAGATAACAACTTCGTGCTGGTCGGCTCCTTCGTGGCCTTCTTCGTGCCCCTCACCATCATGGTCGTCACCTACTTCCTGACCATCAACGCCCTGCAGAACGAAGCCACCCTCTGCTTGGACCAGCTGGTCCCGCGGCCCAAATGGAGCACGACGTTCACGTTGAGCTTCCTACCGCAAACCTCACTGTCCTCTGAGAAACTCTTCAGACGCTCGATAAGCCGCGAGGCGGGGGGCAGAGGAAGCAGCGGCGGCCTGGGAGGCGCCCGCGGGAGCGTCTCCGGCTCGCTGTTCGGACGCCGCACCATGCAGTCCATCAGCAACGAGCAGAAGGCATCTAAGGTCCTAGGGGTGGTGTTTTTCCTCTTTGTGGTCATGTGGTGCCCGTTTTTCATCACCAACGTGCTGGTGGTGGTGTGTGATCCGGCGGTTTGTGACGCAGGTCTCATGGGAGGCCTGCTGAACGTTTTCGTCTGGGTGGGATACTTGTCCTCCGCAGTCAATCCGTTAGTCTACACACTGTTTAACAAAACTTACCGAGCAGCGTTCCTGCGCTACGTTCGCTGCCAGTACCAGCCGGAGAAGAAGCCTCTTCAGCTCATACTGGTGAACACCATCCCGCCGCTGGCGTACAGCTCCACCCAGCTGCCCCTGAGCGACGTCGGGAAGTTACGAAACGGAGCGACGCACTCTAGCGGTGAAGTGAAGGACTTCTCTTTACCTGGGCAGGAAACAGAGAAGTGCAGGCCGGACAAAAGTCATGGAGACAAGGACGAGAGCTGTGTGTGAACGAGACTGATTAAAAAATAAAATAAAAACCCTGTTTCATGGTCGGCCCTGTGCAATTCACAGATTAGATACAACTTTGAACTTCTGTGGTCACGTCATACTTGGGAGTGAAGGGTTCCAGGGTTCAAGTGCCAAAGACAAAGTGCCTCCCAGTTAGGATTTTAGAAATACTGAGTTCCCCAACCTCTCAAGAAAGTTGAAAATATAGTGAACACGCGTTGCAAAGACTCATTCAGGTCCTGATCTATGCCTCATCAACAGGGTCTGGATCACCTGAATCAAGTCTGTGATGTTTCTTATTACAGAAACACCTTTTGATAAACATTCACCCAACAACAAAAAAATGAACCGAATCAGCGCTTGTTTCACGGATGAAAATCCCTAAAAGTCTCTCTGGTCTCAGAGCCTTCTCCACACTGCCAGCAAATGAAATGAAACATATCATTTTATTTTTCAGTTAGACTGGAAGATATTGATGGACTCAATGTATTTAAAAAAAAAAAAAATAGATTGAAGAGCAAGTGAGACGGCTGAGAAAGAAGGGACAGTCAATGATGTGAGACACTCTTGGCCACGACAAAAAGGGACATAATTGACCCGTTTTGCAAGACAAAAGGGCAAACAAATTCATAGATTCTTCACATAATTTCATTTTTCACGGATGCTCAGCTGCAGTGACCTCAGCCGCCCCTTCATATCGCCGTCTCCCTGCCGTCAGTCCGACGGCCTCTACCTCCCATCGTACCTTTTGGGTGGATCAGCAGGGATTAGACTGGATTTCCTGCCACCTTATCAGATGTTGGTGTCGGGGCAGGGAGATCCAGGATGAGCGTGACGCACCGGGACTCCAGACTCTTGCAGAGGTCAGACAAGGCTGCCGAAAAAGGGAAGGAAAGCTGCTGCTCCTGTGTTTTCTGTTGGAAATAACAAGAAGAACAAACATGACGTCTGAAAGCAGGCGCTCCTGAGATAACGACGTTACAGAGAGGCAGCATCAATAAATCTATATTTGTATTTTGTGCAGATATATGTGAATAAATGTATATGATTGTTGAGGTTAAAAAAAATGCTGTTATTTACAAAGTGAGAGGACGATTATTGTTATTGAAGATTGTAAAAGGAGAAAACATTGGCAGGAAATGAAGAGGATTTAACTGCAGATGTGTTCACTGTAAAAGTCACACTTTTCATTGCGTCCCTGCCAGACTACCGGTGCCCGGATGGTCTCGTTTAAATATCATTTTGAAATGTGCTAAATCTGCTGTGTAAGACCGAAGAGAGGGTCACCTGGATGAAGCCAGTGGATGACAATCACGGGGCGATCAGACAAGAGCCGTAGACTAAAACTCGAGGCTTGACGTGGACTTGGACCTCAAAAAGACTTCCGGTGGTTCAAGCTGAACGCTAACGACGTCCAATGGCGAATAAAACACAGAGCTGCAGACAGGCCACTCGTCATATCTGCATAACATTTTAAAGGCGCCCCGTGGAGAAACAAACTACCAAACAAAAACAAAGCTACGTTTGTTGACGTTTGTTCACGTTGCTGCCTCCAAGTGTCAGTCAGCGGGACAACAGGAAACCGGCGACTCCCGCGTGCGCGTCCTCGTGCATGATACAAACAAAACAGGGACCCACTCTTAAAAAACGAAAACACATTGCTACCAGAGCGACGCTGATGGTGAAGAGCTTCCAC